>NC_058516.1:10731901-11087901 GCF_020382885.2 Scatophagus argus
TACAGTGTCCAGGATGTTCGCTCGTTGGATGAGCTGAGGCGCTCGTCTGTGAGTTAGCATTCCGCTGTTTTCCAAACCGTTTTTCTACGTGTGTCGCAAAACAGGCTTTTCAGGCTCGGCTCAGGCGGAAACGACGAGGCAAAACGCAACAGAAACAGACTTAGCAGCACAATCAGAATATCTGCACTGTGGTTTACGCTTTTTGTTTTTCACCGTCTGAGGCTTGCCTAATGATGTCATCTCGTCGCGCCCTCTTCTTCTGCAGTGGCTTGACCGCGTCCGACTGGAGGATCAGGGATCAAGTTATCAGACCTTCCTCTCAGTGCTTAAACATATGGATACTAAACTTCAGGAGAAACTCACCTGAGGCAGGCCAATAAACTGACATTAATTAATATCTGAGTTAAATGCTGTGGAAACTGAGTCATGATAAATTTGGGTTATTTGGGGGTTGGTTTGTCATTTTTACTATTTTCACACATTTTTTGTTTTTAGATAGAGGGAAATTAAATGCTAGATGCTTCACCCTCCCTTAAAATGTAAATGTAAAATTACGTCCGAATCCACAAGTTAAAGCCCAAAAGCGAGCGTAGGCTAACTGGAAATACCCAGAGTGTACAGTACCGGCCATTGTTTGGAACAGGACAGCCTGTGGACCAATGGGACGGTGCTGGAAACACCACCTGCACCTCTGGGTCACTTTGCTCTGCACTCAGGAGAGACGACATGCTCATATACGGAGCTTTTAAAGGGTTCATTTGGCTTGGAACATTAAATGATTAGAAGCTCTGAGAACTTCAGAAACGCACGACATTGCGATCAAACTAATCGAGGCGATTATCGGTACGTATAATCCCGCACACAGTATCACCGCGTTCTTTCTCTCAGCACACACCCCTGGACAGAGCAGAGGATCAAAGAGTGTCAGGAGGTTCAGCAGTGAGGATGTTCTTCAAATTTTCACCATGCTTTTAGGCCCTGAAATCTCTAAGCCAACAGGCCACAAATGAACACACACACACACACACACACACACACAGGCCTAATAGAATCAAAGGCATTTCTCCTGTGCAGCAGCCGACCCAGTGGGTTTGTTTAAGGCTCTCTGTCACAGCAAGCTGTCAGCTCTACTGCAGCTCAGCCTTACTGACACACACACACACACACACACACACACACACACACACACCAGCATGCATACAGTTCATATATACACCAGCAAGTTATGACATATGTCATGTTCAGCCTTCTAGACTGGATACAATTGCAGTAGCTGATGATGAAAGAGTAATTATTGTGATGCTAGTAGTAAGTATTGACATTGAAAGTTTTTTTTTTCCTATTGTAAAGGAAAATGTTTCAGCCGGTAACCGGTAAAATGCTAGCATTCCAGGTTGTATGATCTCATCACACAAGTATAGTTGTGACTTTTTATATAAAATAAACTCTCTTGGGGAAATTACTGTATTTTTCTGAAAGCTTCCTTTTCTCTCCATTCATAAAATAGCGGAATAAGTTTGACAAACAGCTTCTATCACTGCGCATTATGATGCGCTCGTCATACACACTCGAGGTATTTATGCTTCTTTCCGCTGCGAAAGAAGTCAAGATGAATGTAAAGTGGCAATGTGAGCAGAAAGGACTGTGAAAGTGATAGTGAAGGGCCGGATTGGGCAAATGTAAGTTACGGGGCCCCCCCTCCCGCTGATCCACCACTTTCCTAACTGCAGTGTATATATATATGTGGGCAGTATATTGTCTGGGTGCTGGACTGTACTTTCGTGGCTGGGTTTTTGTCAACATAATGATGTAAAAAAATAAAATCTGAGAGTTGATTGATTAGTAGCAAAAAGTGATTCAAATTGCTGCCAGATTTAATAATTCTGATAACGTTTTTTTCTGTTCCCATTTTAGACAGTATCGGAGGTATTTCTAGTACTGCATTTGTATCAAAACAACCCTACAACAACGGCCTTAAAACCACTTTTTTATTTATTTTTCTTTACACATGGCCTCTTGATGGGACCTCAAGGTTCTGTCATAATAGCTGTTGCCTTAAGGCCTTTATCATTTCAATTAATAAAGTGCTTTAGCTTTTTCAGAGTAACACTCAATAAATATTTCAAGCCAGCACACACCCCCCCCCCTCCAATCCTCATGACCTTGAAGCACGTGAGTGGCTCAGAAAATGGATAGATTGCTCCAAGTTTCTCGTGCGTCGCAGATCCACAACTTGGTTCGTCGGCCTACGAACTGATACTTTCTGAGCTTTGAAACAGGAACAAAGTCTGCGAATTCCTAAATTGAGCGTAATTTAACGATGATTACTGAGAGCCAGCAACGAGCACTCTTCGTTTCCTTTTTTTTCTTTTTTTTTTTTTTTCTTTTTTGCTCCAACAGCATTTGGAGGCATCATCAAGCTTTGACTTCAAGGTTTTCAAATTCACTTTCTTTAATAACTGCCATGAATAAATTAACCAGTTCCATCCATCTACGTGGAGACTAACATCATCTTTCTTCCATCCATTTTCCCCCATTTTCAAGTGTCAGAGTAAAGTGGCCTGGTGTACCGAACACTGTTAAGCATTTGCACTCATCATTTAATCATCGCACCTCGTCCTTTGATTGATGCCTAATGAATGCCCGGGGCCTCCGTTTACAAGACGATCGCTAACAGAGCCTTGCTAATGGGTTTTGCCTGTCTGCCAGACAGCAGGCTCTTACACTGGAGCTTCAAGACCATTTATTCTATCATTTCTCATACAGATGTGGCACACTCACCACATTCTTAACAGACAGAAAACAACCTAAAAAACATATAAAAATAAATATAGATATAGATATATATAGATATACCAAGCAGGTCTTTCATTTTATGGACAATGCTTGCTGCTGATCTGTTCCACATGTGCAAAACAAAAGAACAAAAAACAAAAAAAAGAAGGGAAATTCAGTTTTGGGCCTTCGGTCATTTTCGGCAACATCTCTCTCCATGTAATTTCACAATTAGCAGCTATGTCATTCATCAATAATAGTTCTCCGGCATTAATGGTGTGAAACTAGTGGGACACAGAGAGGCTTTGTGTCTTAAAAACATTGCAGAGATGTTCCAGACCTGAGTGGCTGCATATCGCTCTTTATTCAATCTTCCTGTGCTTAATTCTGTGCAGGGGGTCACCGGGGCAACTCTCTCTCTCTCTCTCTCTCTCTCTATAGTCAGTGCTTCTCACCAAAATCCATGTGTACACATGAGGTTTTGCAAATGTGATCAATGCATTTCTTTCCTTTATGAAATATCTGAAAAGAAATGTTTTTTTAAAAAAGCTTTTTTTAGTACATTGCTGGGGTTTTGCAGAATTGTCCAGTAACAACCATCTTCTCTAGAGATAAGGATTCTCCTTCAGTGGAAACTAATGGTGGGGGGGGGGGGACTAAGAAAAGTACTTTCTAAGAAAAGTACAAATAGACACGAAACTGAAAATTTATTAGCAAAAGACAAGACAGACACTCTGACAGGTGATGTGTGAGAAATGCTGCGCAAAATCTAATAACTAAGAAATAACTAATGATATGTTAACACAGCGGCAACAATAAACATCCTGCTTTGACCTTTAATGCTTCCAGCTGAGCTCTTCACGTCAAACCCTTCGTTTCCTATCATTCTTCCATCTGCCTCAGGCAGGTCAAGCAGTGTCGGTGCTGCAGCTACATTTTATATGTGCCTCCCGCTTCCTCATCACAAACACCGATAGACGCACACACATCAGCACACACATTTAATTTAATTAGAGCATGTGCAGCCTCCCTCTCTGCCAGCATTGTCAAGGCGCTCGGGAGCAGCCAACACTATCACTGATTGCTTCTAGATAGGAAGAAATATGATTAGACCACGTGTTTGAGTTTGCCTGTTTGTGTGTGTGTGTGTGTATGAGTGTGTGAGTGGGGGGGGGGGGGATCAGATTGTGGTTTTGTTAGTGGTGAGAGCAGAGGTAAGCTGAAGGGTTGAAAACGATGGGGAGATGATTGGATATAAGGATACAAAAGGGGAGGGAAAGATGGAGGAAGGAGGAGTGAGCTGATGTATCAGTTTGTTGATAGATATTGTCAGTTTTGGCTTAAGGGATGGTAACATTTTTAAATTAACTTCAAAACATTGTGGAATTAGCTTGCTTTTTTAAGAGGCGATTGATATCAATCCATCTCATGTTTGTGGAGCTATGAGCTTAGCTTAGCAATAAGACTGGCTGCAAGGGGTGGCACTCAGCCTGGCTGTGTCCAAAAAAATGAATTACTTCATAAAAATCAACTTGCCATCATCTCTTAAGGTGTGCTCACACTGAATGTAAAGCAAACAAACATGCAAGTGGACACGAACAGATTTGAGAAAAGCAGTTAATCCCAACACGTCTTCGTACCTCAACGACTGAATGGGTTGATTGTCGACGACATCCGACAGAGTACCAGACGTACAAACATTGGTCATCACGTGGTTAACATTGTGAAACAGTTGCAGTTGGCTCAGGTTTAGGCAACAAAACTCCTTGCACAGATGACCAATATGGCTGTTTTTGTAACGAAGGAGGGTTTTCCTAAACCCAACCCATGAAGTTTTTGCGCTTAAACCAACCAAAGTTCTGATAGAAAGGCTTTGCAGCAGGAAGGCTTTGTGGGATGAGAACGTGTTGGATATTTTAAAGCAAGTGGATGAGTTTGGGATACACTGTGTGTACCCTTTTCTAAATTTAAGGGATATGTGGACAGCAGTAGGGCTGGTGGGACAATTTTATTTTCAAATTCAAATGTTGACATACCTCTTTCTGCTTCCAAGTCTTCATGGTAAAGCTGTCCTGACTCCAGCTCCATACAACACACAGACGTTGGATTAATATGAGTCTGACCGCTTCTGAAAGAAAGAAACAAAGAAAACAAACAAGAAGATTTCACTAAAAGAAACTGGTATTCGCCTTCAAAACAGCACATTGCCACATTATTGGAGGTGGACGTCGAGGGAAGGGTCGATGGAGAGAGGGGAAGGAAGCAGGGGAAAAAGAAAGTGAGGAGGAGAAGGAAGGCGGAAGATGCCTAATCTCTCATTATTGGTTTGATTTTCAAATGGACGGGGGGTAAACATGAAAGCTTTGATTCTCTGTGTAATGAGATTAGTGCTATGAAAGGGACAAGGGCAGCTAGTGAGGGAGGGGAAGGAAGGACGGAGGGAAGAAAGAACAAGTGACCTTTGCAGAATGAGGTAAGGAGAGAGGAGAGAGGGAGGAAACCCTGCCGAGGAGGAAAAGAAAAAAGGAAGGGAGGGAGGGAGAGAGGACCGGGATGGAGTGACCCTGGCAAAAACAGATTAGTCCACCATGAAAAGGATTACCAGCAATGATAGTCCCTCTGAGGGAGCAGAGTCAGTCATGGCCAATGCAAACACACACACACACACACACACACACACACTCCATGTGATGAACACATCAAAGTGATTAGCATCAGCTCAACCTGTCTGGCTAATGCAAACTGGAGGTGCACCGACTGCATTTTTTTCTTGGCCAATTCCGATTTGAGACAAAACAACTGCCATTGCTCTGATTCTTGTACATTTTGACAGAATGGTAACATTAATAGTCATTAACAAAACTTATAAAACATAAAGCGTAGACTTTAATAAAGACCTGGAGAAAATTGCCCCACCAAACGCTAAATAATTTGATCCACGTGCCGAAACAAACCGCTTTCACATCGTATTGACTCCAAGATTCTCTTGGCAAAACATACAGCAATTTTCTTACAACAAACAGCAATTACAAAAAAAAAAAAGACCAACTGAGGCACAAAGACACAGACAGATGTGCCACTGCCGAGTGAAATAAACAGAAAACACTGTGTCATCCTCGTGTCACTCAAGTGCAAGATGATTTAAGGCTCAGTTTGTTCTTTTAAAACGATTTTAGAACTACATTTGCTTGGACTGAGGGCATGCACACCTACGTCTGTCTCTCTCTCTAACACACACACACACACACACTGCATTTCTGCCAATTTTGCACAACAGCAGTGAAAACAGCTGACTGTCAACAAGTGGGGTTGTGTGTGTGTGCAGGTCAGAAAAACAGCTAATCCCACTCAACCCCCACTACCTCCACCATACTGGCAGCTTTTAACTGACACATCTGAAAATTATTCTGCAGGGCAGAAGGTTCTGTGAGCCGAGTCAGAGAGTCACCATCACATCACATCACACACACACACACACACACACACACACACTAGAGATAGCAAAGCTTTCCCAACCAGCCCTGCGTGTTTTCTTGTGGGAAAGGACAGGTTTGGAAGATACCCGCTCGGTCTGATGAGGCCTCATGTGGACTGTGGATTTCTGGCCACCAATCACTGGAATCACAGTAGGAGCACTGACATTATGCATTTACAGAATAGGGGATCCATGATCAAATATGTTTTGTTTTGTTTTTTTTAATGTATATCATTTAGTGGACGCAGCTTCCGTCTCCATCACCAGTCTCGACACACATACTTACAGCACTTTTATATCTATATACCTGTGGTTGAGAATCAGAATGGATCAACTCAGAACCCTGGGTCAAACTCTAGGTCAAACGTTAACATTCACCTGTTTAATTTTGGAATTTTGGAGGAGTGTGAGGGATGAGAGCCATCAGCCTCCTAAGCCGAATAAATGCTAACCAGATCTGAACTCAACCATCTTCAAGATCACATATGGACGCACCCTAAAGCCATGTTGAGTCTGTCTGTGTAAGTATAATGTTATCAGAACTGGTCAGAATTAGAGTATAGCGGTAGAAGTAAAAATAACACAAGGGTTCCGCATTCCAAAATCCTAATTCACTAAAAATATGTATGAAAAGTGAAAGTGATGCAAAGAACTTGGTGTATGGACTGCTGACCGCTTAAAGAAGCCGAGTCATGCTGCAAGATCCCCCGCCCCGTCACGAAAATTACCATGCATTAATATTACTATTGTATTACCACTACTGGTGAGTAAACATGGCCTGTTTAATCCGTAAATCATTGCAAAAGCTGATTTGTGTGTTTTATGTGTCTAAATCTGTAAAATAAAAAGCTGTTAAATAAATAATTAAGGTGCAGTTAAAAGAGTAACATTTTCCTTTCAGAGGCAGTGCAGTAGTAGTACAAAAGTTGAGTAAATGTACTTGCATAGACCCCACCTCTGCCAAAACGACTCATGTTGACCTATGGAGAATTTCGTGGACTCCCCTCTCCTACTTAAGACTTTTTTTTATTTATTTGTTTGTTTGTTTTTTAAATGTAGACTGTGTCCAATAATAGATCAATTTTGAATTCGGCATCACAAAAACAAACAAAAAAAAAATGCAGAAAAGGTCAAATTGGTTGATTACAAGCTTCGCACACACAAATCAATATCCAAATAAAATGATAAAAGAAGCTGAACCTTTCCTTCTTGCTGACATTTGTCTCCATCCTGCTGAGGCCAAGTTTTGATATCAGGACCCCCCTCAGAGGAGGATGGGGGCCCTTCGCTCTTTCTCTCTCTCCTCCACTCATCCTAAATGAGGGCTTTTTCCCTAGTTTTTTTCTCTGCTGTTGGTGGGGGGTGTCGGCCTCTTGGAAGATTGAGGACTTCCTGGGGAGGGCCTTTGAGTGCAGGTCTGAGGAGTCTCTCTCCATCTCCCTCTCTCACTCCCTCGCACTTCCTCTCAACGTCTCTCGCTCGTCCTAAATGGGGTCAAGCTCCCAGTCAGGACCTGCTGCTTTCAAAGATCCCAAAGAGCAGCCCTCCTCCACCTGCCCTTTCCTTCCCCCCCCTCGAGAACCTTTTCTTCCTCTTTTTTCCTTCCTTTTTTTTTCCCAATCTCGGTCCCTCACTTCACCTTCCTGCCATCTTACCATTTCTTCCTCGCTGTCCTGCCAACATCACTCTTCTGTATGCATCCATCCAAATATCAGCATTACAACAGCATTACAGGGACTACACATCGAAATGCAGTTATGAGCTGCTACATGTTGAAATACACTCCGAAACGCAGCTGACAGAAGAGTTTTAGTGTTTTCCAACACTGGGGAAAATTCACAAGACGTCAAACTAGATACAAAAAAGAAGGAAAAACCCTTTCGACTACACAAAACTACATTTACCCTCTGACATGAGTCGTCAGTTTTACCTCTTGGGGGCTCAAAGCTACTAAAATGAATCAGACAACTGTAACTGAACTGCTCACAGTTCACAGACATAAGCAGTCTGTGATGAGGAGTCACAAAGTAGGCTTGGCATGCCTGTAAAGTGTCAAAACCAAAATAGAACCAATGGCATCTTTTTGCCTGCGGATCACCTAAACATTGCTTGGTAAGCGTGTGACGTTTAAGGTCTTGCAATAAGGCTTCTGTACTGACATTTAGATCATCACGGGATGATAAAACATCTCCGCTCAGAACAGAATTTAGAGATCTACTGTGATATTAATCCTAACAGAAAACCAAAAGCGTTTCTCTGGCTGCAGCTGTGCAGCAGCTCTGTGCAGGGGGCTGCAGCTAACAACAACAAGTAGAAGCAATTATGTTATTAGCGTAATTCAAATGACATGGAAGCCTTTTTCAGGGTTTCTGGTCACATTCTCTTGCTTCACGTTTAACAGTCAAGGCTGATTTTGAGCTAGGGAACATTTTACTGTTTCAGGTAGTAATAAGTATAAATGCAGCTGATCGTTAGCCAATGAACCTCTACCTTTATCCCCCAAAGGACCCTCCCTCTTTGATAAGTCACAACATACCTTCCCTCCTTTGACCAGGCATTCATTTAGCCAGTTGAGAAAGAAGCAAATAGGCATGTTGTCCATGCATTAGTCCATCCGGGATGAGACGAGTTCGGTTTCTTCTCGTTGGAGCATTGCAGGAGAAAGGAGGAAGTAGAAGGTATACAAGCTCCCTGCTCACTGTGTCTGCCTGTCAGTGACAGAGATGGTTTTGTAGCATCACATCTTTAGTTCAACTCCTGAAGAACTCAATGGCTCCATCAAAGGGAGAAACTGATGACTTACTGCAACTGAGCACTGTCCCTGCCCTCAGCAGCCATGTCTTTTTACCTTCCACCTGGGCCTGTGTGCATCCCTTCCTGCCTCCCTCAAGCCTCCCCCGCTTTTTTCCCCCCCTCGTATCCACTACTCAGGCTTTCCCACGTCTCCCTTCCCTGGCGTTCCTCCCGTCCCTGACTCTTTCTAACGCCGCCGCTGACGGCCAGCGTGGCTCTCCGCTCCCCTCCAACCCATACTGGGTTTTATTTAATTTGTCCGTATAATAGACGTGAATGAACCCCGGGGTTTAGGGCTACACGGGTAGAGAAAGCGACAGAGGAGGGAGGGGCAGGCCGCTCAGCAATGTGTGTCAAAAGAGAAACAATAAGTGCCATTATTTTTGATTGGCTTCCCCTTTTTGAAAATTACTTCCAAAGTGTGATGTCCCATTGTGGGAGCAGAATAACGTTGAACAATGCAGCAGGGGGCAGGGGGTGGGGTAGTCTTACATATCCAGGCTAATATTCAAGAGGGCTTTGGCCAATACCGACTGGCCCGCACTGGATAACCATGCAGTGCAGCCACCGGGCCCTGGGTTAGTCTCATAATGGGAGGCATTGGGAGGCCTTTAGTTCCCATTGTAGCTGCTGTGTCAACAAAGAGGCCGCTGGGAGCTGGCTGGCATGTGGAATGAAGAGAGAGAGAGAGAGAGAGAGAGAGAGAGAGAGAGAGAGAGAGAGAGAGAGAGAGAGAGAGGAAGACATAGGGGTTATCACCTACCCTGTTGGACTCTTTGATAGGTTGACGAAACAGAAGAAAAAGTTCCCAAAGCACATCATTGGTTTAGTGCTACATGCTAACATTTTAGCATACGCTGCATATAATGACGTGACGGCAGTGCGTAGACATTCTTATGTATGCATACACCCAGCACTGCACATGTTGACTCTGTTTCAGTGGCAGTTTTAAAGGATAATTTAAATTTATTAGAACCTGTGCCTTACGCTCTAAACATAATGATAAAACTGTGCACATGACGTTAACTGCTAAGGAGTCACTAAAAAGAAGTCATCATCACCATCCAAAAACATCCATCAGAGTTTACAGGGAGAGACGTAAACATTGACCTGCTGTATGATTGTGTGACTGCTTGCGTTTCTTGATTTGTTGCCCTGTATTATCAACCCGTTCATGTTTTCATTGGCGCACTCACACATCAGTCTTTTTGGTTTTACAGGAATAATTCAGGAAAAGATTGACTGTATATAAACACGGGATGACACGAGAGCTCAGCAAAAAGTAAAGCCTGCTATACCGGAACGAGTGATGCTGTGGCAGTAAAAATCCTGAATATGTTGAACTGAACGTTAGATTTTGACTCATTCTATTTTAAAAGGAATATCCACAGCTCTGTCAAATGTTAAACAGGCTCACTTTAAAATGGTTCAAAATGAAGGTAGAGTTCGGCTCTCTTTGGCCCTGAGTGGACCACACCTTGATATACTACAGAATATTTGGGAGTTGATAAGATCTGTAATCTACAGCGCTGACTCATCATCTGCTTGACCAGCTGCTGAAATTTCTCTTTTGCTAAACTCTTGATATTCGTTACCTCTTAGGCTTTAATAATGCAGCTAGAATATCAATAATTAGCAGCATGATTGTGTACAAGCTAAATTGTCCATCTACTCAAACCTCTCTCTCTCCACACACACACACACACACACACACACACAGTGTGGTAAAGCTTGTCAATATCACTGTCAGTCCATTCATTCATCCAACTCCACCTGGGGAAGAGATGGACATGTGTGTTTACTCTAGATTCTATTCCCTGAGGCAAACACACACACACACAACACACACACCACTATTATACTTGTCTCCTGGCTGTGATGAGGCAACCTTGAGAAAGCAGGCCAAGCTGAGCAAATAACGGCATCCAAACAGGCGTGCATACACATGTATGTAAATACACACACGCAGAACACCAGCACCTAAACAAACAGGCCCAGCGATGGTAGCTGCACACGCCAAGCAGCTCTCATTACCAGCCAGCACAATAACCTGAAGTCAACACACACACAGAGGAGCTACACAGTCAATACCCAGTGAGAGTTTCATTCCACAATAAACAGGAGGGACACACACACACACACTCGTCCAATGACTGAACACAACATGTACATCAACATTAGCTTTATGTATTCTGGTTCCCGCGAGATTTCAAATTCATATCTGCAAATGGGTTTTTACTTTTCACATTGTACAGCCTCAGAAAATGCAACCAGACGGGAGAGGAGAGCGGTGAGCGATAAACTGGGAGGCTGGTGGACACCTCTGGATGCCGTTTGTTTACTACAGCCAGAATGGCATCAGCAGTTTCCTATGGGTGCCTATTGTTGGGATGACACAGATAATGCATGAGAGAGAGACAGAGAGGCAGACAGACAGAGAGAGAGAGACAGAGAGAGAGAACAACTGGTCAGCATAGAAGGCAACAGAAAGAAGGAAAAGCCTGGCAGTGTTACTCCATGCGTCAGGAAAAAAAAATCCCAAAGTATAAATATCTCTTCTATTTGTATGGCAGTTTTGTTTTATTAGCTGTTTCTTTCTACTAATGTTTCTAAATGCTTATTATTGCCATTGCTGTTTTGTGCACGCTCTCCCAGGAGGGTTTTAGGGGTTAGGGTTACAAATGATGAGGGGTGGACCCTGTAAGGAAATTTGGTCTCACCTGGATTACGTTTTTGTGGTTAAATTAGGGCAGAGCACTTATGGCAACAGAGTGTAGCCAAAAACCCCAATCTGGAACAAATACACCTTTCTGCATATCCTGTGGTAAGTGCACTTGATGGTTTTGCTGGTGGCAACGTCAATCTGTCCATACACTGTTCATCCATCCATAATCTCTCAGCATTTATCCTGTGGGATGGGGGTGAGGTTCACGCTCACATGCACAGCTACGGGCAATTTAAAGTCATCAAACCTGTGAACTTCCTTGCTGTGAGGCGACGGTGCTAACCACCGCACCGCCCGATTCGCGTCTAAGTCTCACCTTCTATTAAGTTTCTATTCTCAGAATTGGATTAAATTAGGTTGTGTTGGTTGATACACACCTGACTGCACTTTAACAATGTGGCATTTCTTTTCTCACAAGCAGTAATTTATGTTTTCAGCAACCTCGAGCAAGATATATACCATAACATACAGTCATCTTTTCAAACCCAACCACATTCTCAAAACATCTCCTCTTTTGTTGCATGTTCTCGGTTCTTCTTTACATTCGTCCGTCTGTAATTTCTACATCAAACACTGCGGCTTCCTACTTTCCTTCTCTGCCGCAATTTCCTGATCCTGACGCTGATCATTAAAGGACCTTATTATCTTGTGTACACATGTACACACTTCACATGTACGTGCGCACACCCAGCTAATGACGAGCCCTCCAGCTGACCCGCTGACCCTCATCAGTGCGACAAAGAGGCAGATAGCAGTGGCGGGACAATAAGATGGAGAGGTTGCTTAGGGTGACGGGATAAAAGCGGTGACATGACAGCGATGGAGGGATCAAGAGCGTGACAGGAGGACAACAGGAGAAGGAAGGGGGTGCATTGGGGGGGGGGGGGGGGGGGGGTGATTGCACTTAACTCACAAGGAAACAGTTCTGATTATTAAAGGTACCATCTAAAAAAAAGACAACTATTCATGTGGGAAATGTTGATAGGTGCACCAAATTTCATGGAAACACAAAACATAAGTCAGGAGCTCAACCCCCCCCCCCCCCCCCCCTCACCAGAATGAACTAGTCTGCAACCTCTCAGGAAGCTATCCAGCTAGCTAGCTACTGCAAACATTAATACAAGGAGCAGCGTGAATCACGACCCGCTTCTTTCTTTGTACTGGCATTAATTAAAAATTTCATCAACTCAACACATGACTCGTGATTTCTCTGATGATGATCACCATTTTCAGTTTCTGGCCACTTTCATACATCATCCACCCATCCCTCCATGTGTTCGTCAGGTGGGTATTTAGGTTGACTGCTTGGGTGCAGGACGAAGACTGCTCAGTCAGTCGGACTGGACAGATGATCGGGATAAGAGCGAGAAACAGCCATGTCCATCACTCTGTCTTTCTTCAGCACCGAGAACATACATTATCATCTCATCATTGTGCTGTCAGCAGTCGATTCCTTCTGAGCAACACACACACATACACACACACACACACACACACATAAACCTTGTTCTATGCAGCAGAACATACTGTCACTCTGCACTGATAAGATGTCCGTTCCGCTTCTTTCAGTCTGACAGACAACATGAGCGTATTTTTATGGACCTAAAATCTCACACTCACTGCTAAAACACTGATTTAGTGCAGCCACCAAATAAAACAATATGTTTTTTAGATGGCACTTGCTTGCGAACTGCTTGTTCTATGTAACGAGACCGTTAAGTTCACGAGCTGAAGCAGTGAGTCCATAGAAAACTGGCAACCATTTTGTCCTTTTTCAAGCAAAAGTACCAGGTTAGTGGCCTATCAGAGATAAGGATTTTACAGTCTTCTGTCGTATTAGATTGGAATTTAAATATGTGTAGGTTTTCAACTATTGGGTAGATGCAAGAAGCAGCCTGAAAATGCCATTTTGTGCTCTGGGAAACCATTACGGCCATTTTTTTCCACACTTTTCTGACATTTTATCAATTAATTGGGAAAATAATCAACAGATATTTGGTGGATTTGTTGGGGACTATTTTCAGTTGCGGCTTAATGCACATTTGGTGCTTATGATGTCACACAGTAGGGCAGTATGTCTACGGTGCATCTGTTTATTACTCTATTTTTGTTGTAGTGTCATTTGATCGAGCTTGTCCTGCCCTATCCTGCCCCTCATTGGACAAAATCAACGCCATGTCAGTTCTGTTTCATTAATCCAAGAAAACGTGCAGAAAAGTGAGACTTAGCCCAATACTAAGAGAAGCACTTAAAGGGAAGGTGGATGTACTGGCACTTGGCTTCAATCCATGTTGTATGGACACATTCAGTCGCAGGGTTTAATGGGAAAATTTTCTTCACTGAAAGCGAAATAATACACCTACTGTGGCGGAGTTTACAGTAAGGGAGAGCGAAACAGTATCTCTGACCTTGGTATTAAATGTTATAGATTTCCTTCTGTACAGAATCTGTAGCTCAAGTGTTTATCTCACTGAAAGCTCCACGCACACACACTGAGTTCCATCCTTGGGAAGGTTGAAAGAGATGAGAAAATCTTTTGACAGATGCAAGAGTCAAACAATTAATGACCGCTGATAGATAAAACAGCCTTTACAATTATGAGTTTCGTTACATCTTAAGATTTGACCGCTTGACTCAATAGGAGACTTCTTGGTTTGTGGCAGCTGCCCGTTTTAAGTTAATCAAATGTATCTAATAGCCATTAAACTTTATGCTAAATGCAGCAAAGGAAGAAGTAGCAACAAAGAGAGCCCGAAGATTAAAATTACACCAGACCATGAATTCCAGGTAACAGGTAACATCTGCCGCCAACTTCGGTGAAAGCTGCCGTGAAAAGAGAGGAAAGTGAGGTAGCTGTGAGCAGGTCGTTCCAATAATCGGAAGGTGGCGGTGGTGGGGTTTCGATGCTTGACTCCAGCTGCATTTCGAAAAGTCCTTGGGCAAGTTAACGAACCCCAGATTGCTCATAACGGCTGCTCCAATGGTGTTCACGTGAATGGCAGAGAACGGCATATGAATGTCGCGTGAACTTTGGATAGAAAACGTTGTATCACTCCTGAACGTATGGGTGAACGTGGCATGTGTTGCAGAGCACCTAGAAAAGCATTAAATAAATACAAATCCATTTAGTGGAACATCTCACCTTTTTGGACTTCTTCACAGCTAAAAGAATAAATAAAAGAAAGAGTACGAACGTGAATACAATCCTAGATGCGACAAAGTGCAATTTGATCACATTTTTATTTGATGAACCTCTCGCAGAGTTCATTTGGCGGCATCGCTGAAAAACGCTCAGAGCAGCCATCAGATGGTTCAGCAGCACTGTGAGCTTCTCACCTCCTTGTCATCCCTCAGCCTTGAAGAGAGGAAGAAGCATTTTATCTAGTCGCCCCTTTTGTCGCATCGAACCTCAAGAGTTTTTGAAAAAGGAAAATAAACCGTGAAGTTTTTAAAGAACACACGCGCACAAATAAAATAATATAAAATAAAAACTCTTTCCTCGGAATCAGCAGGGGTGTTGCTTAGCTGATTTTTTATAAGCTTTTCTGCACATCTAAAGCTAATGTTCCTCCATAATTATTATCATATGCTGAGTAATGGTCCATTTTCCTTATCCTGCAAAAATGTTCTAAAAATCAATCAAAATGCAGCGTTACACTTCTATATATTCCATAACCATCAAACACGGTGTTGCTGTGAGGTAGAAGAGCAGATACAGACAATAAGGCAGATTAAATGTGCTGTAGCTGAAGCTGTCCGTGGACTCTTAGAACATGTTCTGGCCCTGAACTCTGACCCGCACGTCCGCCGGGCTCTTGTTCTCTTTGTCTTCATGACAGTCGTCTCAGACAGCTACAGACCACCAGACTTTTCTACCCGAGTCTGTGCCTCATCCAAGGCAGATTATTATCTGCATGTACAGAATTAAAGAACGTTACGCCCTTAGTCTCAGCAAAGACATAATATGTAACATTTCTGCACTAAAGTGTCTAAAGGCGACTGCAACTTTGTTATATTTTGTGCAGTTGCATTATTCCAAATGTTTACGCCAATGTTTCAAACCGGGAGGAAATCCGTGATTTTATTCAAGTGAACGGTACGTTTTTATTTGCGTTCCAGGAGAATAATTCGATGAAAGTGAATAAACGGAATATAACATCTGCTTGGCCATTGGCTGGCTTCACAGTTACACACATTCAAACCACATGGTCTGATCTGATTGGCTGGTCACCGAGCAGCCTCAGAGGTGGTAATGATTTGTCCTAACCCTCGCCTTTACACCAAAGTCTACTGTATTTCCACGTGATAAAAAGCAGTTATCCTCCAAAACTACAGTACATCTGTCTCAAGTGAATCCTAAGTCAGGGCTGTTTGCCAGTCAAATACCAAACATCAAACATATTCCTGCAAGAAGAAAGACTTCAGCGGACTTCTTCTCTGCCTCGGCGACCTTGGCGAGATTCAGATGTACATGACGAGCCTCAGTCTCACTTGGTTTTCTTTCTCTCATGCAGGTGCCCTCTTCTCTTATACCTCTAAATTGCACCATTACTTTTTTTTCTACTACCAATACACACTCTCAGACAGACACACACACACATGCACAAAGGCTTCATTCATAACCTCCCTATCTGCGTCTTCTCCTTCTCCCCCACGTTTCTACTTCCATCCTCTCGTCTCACCCAAGGTCTCTGAGAATAATAGCAAATAGCAGATTAGCATTCGCCTCCTCGCGATGTGATGTGTATCAGTGCGTGCACACACACACACACACAAAGACACAGGCTGTTGCAAGGCCGCTTGTCTCGACCTCACAGAGTTAATTAAGGTGAAGCAATTATGACTGGGAGCTGTCAAACACACTTTTGTGACCATATGTAGCATGCGACACACACACACACACACTCGGTTCTAGTGTGGACTGATGAGCACCAAAATGTACAGATGAATGTGTTGCATTTAGTCAGACTGCAGCTTAGATTAGTGCCGATCATATGAAATCACGCCTACCGCTATGCGAGTTGCGTCGAAAGCACGCAGTCGCAGATCGTCCTTTAGCCACACGTGGTATTAAATTCGGACACACTTCACAGCGTTGCCCTTTTGTTATTAAATATGCTCAGCGTGCATTATGCAAATAAAAGAGCTGCTGGAGGTTCCAAACATACTGACTGACTGCTGGACACAGCAAGTCTCAAACTCCTCAACCAGACTCCTTTTTTTTTTTTTTTTTTTTTTTTTTTAGGTTTTATTCAAGAATGATCCAAGCCTGATCGTTAATGGACGGGGTGTGTTGTACTTGTCAACTTATGCTTTTGCTTTGAAGGTTACTGTGCTGTTAAATGGCGGTTCCTCACGCCTGAGCGGTCGGAACCCGCACGGGTGCGACGACAAGCCGGAAATGGACGCGGGTTTAGATCGCAGTTCAGAGAGACTCCTCTGACACAGTGTTCGAATCCCCCATTTATTTTCACCAGTGGTGGGAAGTAACAAAGCAGAATTTATTCAAGTACTGCACTCCAGTCCAGTTTTGAGGTACTTTTACGCTGCGTGACTGTTTCTACTTTCTGCTGCTTGTACTTGTACTCTTTTTTCAATTCAGAGGCACATGTTGTACTTTCCTTGTTGGATTCACATGCTGATCATTAATACCATCAGTCCCGTCTCTCTCTCTCTCTCTCTCTCTCTCTCTCTCTCTCACACACACACACACACTCATATGAAATCTCAGCTCGCTGTGCGGGACAGCGAGAGAAGCCGATGATTATCAGCCGCTGTAGGAAATTAAAAGGATGGTCCGGCGCTAATATGCAGATTGGTGATAGAGGCCTTGTCACTGTCTGTCAAACATGTGCTCTCTCTCTCACACACACACACACACACATATATATATCCACAAACACCTAAGGGCAGGTACGGCATGGGACTGTAGTGTGTGTGTGTGTGTGTGTAACAGCAGAGGGATTCGCAGATTGATTCATCTCTGTCATGAATATCAGGCTAAAAAGTGTGTGTGTGCGTGTCCACTCTATCGGCTGTGCGTGTAAGCATATTGTATTGGATAGTAGAGAAAGTTCATGAGTTGACTAATCCTTAAAGGTGCAATCTGTACAATATGGGCAGAATCAAAAGTAGCTCCAACGATGTGGGGGAGGGAGCAGCATATCAACAGAGTAACCGCCCACTGCTGCTCACTATACTCTCTGCTGTAGCCATCCCCGCCTGTAGCTATAGCTACCCCTTTAAATCAATTAGCTGTGTATCTATTGGTCCCACAGCTGACTGGGTCGCGCCTGGACGGGGACATCAGACCCGGGCTCCCGGAGAACACAGCCAGACCCCAGACTGGGACTGGGTGAGGCCAGTTTGACGACAGGTGATACAGAACGGAGGTGATTTATGGCAGCTCTGTCCGTATTTTGTCGCGTATGGGACGTTTCTGGGCGTCGGCCTTGGTGCTGTGGTGTGCTTCTCCCGGCCAATAACAGCGCAAGGTTGAGACTCATTAAAGACCCCATAAAGTCCTATCTTATCTTATCTTACATTGCTGTCTCCATCTGTCTCCTCTGCTCTGACTGTGTGCAGGTCAGAGTTGAACTACACACACACACACACACACACACACTCCAGCAATGTGACACCTTCCTGCAGGCTTGTGACGTATTTATTTGTACTCTAGAAGCTAACCGCTGTCAAAGAACCAGAAACCGATGTTTTATTTCCCTTCTTCATCATTCGCGGCCGCTCTCAGTCTAGTTGAGCTTATGATTACAGTTATATGATTAGAACCATATTGTTATTGTTAATAATTAAGCTTGAAACACTTCCAAACCAGATTTTGAAGACAACACCTCTAAAGAAATGTGGAGCAACAATTCTGCAATAACTAAGTATAAACTATTAGCTGTACAGAAGGTCTGCAAACCAATGATCCATAACACTGATTCAGATATGTTTTCCAAAAACATTCTGGTGATTCTTCGCTTTGTGTGTGTGTGTGTGTATAGGCCAACACAAACAAGAAAATGCCATGTGTTCCATCATGTGCACCACTTCTCCCAGCTAAGCCTCACATTATACACACTCAGTGTGCAGCAGCAAAACACAGCCAACAGACAAGTGCTGACAAAAGGAAAGATCACTGCTAAATACTCCAGTGGCCATCCAGCTTTTCTTAGTCCAGCACAGACATAAATCTAAACTTCTGTCAAGGTATTTAGAGGAAAATTCTAAACCTCTTCATACAGTTTCTTTACCAAAGACGAGAAACATGTTGCACACAGAAAATAAGTTTGACATAAAGGCAAAGAAATTATGTTTTCCTCCTCAGTGGCTCATGACCCCCGAGGTCAGGACCCCGTGTGGCTTTCTATAGATCTCGGTAACTTTATATCGCAACGATCTCGCTGTTGCTGCATTTACACGAGTTTTCAATGGTGGTAAAAAAAAAAACCAAAAAAAACTAAGAGCGGATAACATAAAAATGACAAGTAGTACGCAAACATGACCTAACAAAGACACTTCAAATGTCAGCAAACATAATTCGCACACAGGCGCAAAAAAAAAAAAAAAAAAAAAAAGAAACCCTCTACTTGACACAGCTTTTCTTTACCATGAGAGAGCCTCCATATGCTTCTTTAAAACAACTCGGAAAGCCGAAAGTGTGAAGTAACATGAGCGGCACATTTAGACAAGAGTGAGACAAAAGAGAGCGGGAGTGAGTGCTGGCGATAAGGAGAGTTGAAAAGAAAGCGAGTCCGGGGCCACGATGTTGTTATTACAGATTGATATACTCTTCAGGTCCCTTTTATTCAAACAGCTCACCTCTCAAAATCAGATACTCAGAGCTCTTTTGATGACTACTTTGAGCTAAATGCGTGTTATTACAGGTATTACATGAAATTGCCCGTGTTAGGTGAAGGGGATTACGGTGCTTTTGGGTCAATACTTCCTCTGAGCTGTTTGGCTGCTGGAGCCGAGGAGCGATTAGGCCTTTGTCTGTCAATCCGACTTCATAGAGGCGGTTATCACACACACACACACACACACACAGAGAGAGACAGATACACATAACCACCACCTACTGTCACACACGCTCGTGCAGAAACGGCAGTGATTATGGCTGTAGGTATATCAGGCCCATTCAGTATGCTGAGAGGTGTCAGATCTAGTGGTGCTGGAGCCGTCCCACACACACACACACACACACACACACACACACACTTGAATGGGGAGAATGTCTGGGTTTGTTGGCTGGGTGAATGGTGACAGGTGAAAATGTAGTGCTGAGCTGAAATGATTGCGTGGATAGGACCAAATGTCAAAAAGACTCCATAGGTATTCACCAGTTTACTGGCTATTACTACAGCACGTTCTATTTTTTTTTTCCTCAAAAAGTAATCAACATTCAGATTTTTTTTTTTCTTCTAACAGCCAAGTGGAAATTTTCTGTGCGACCAGAAGACTTGGGAAGAAAGAGGTTGCCAGCTCGCCAGAGCTGGACTGGTCGCAGGGCCAACACACAAAGACAGACAACCACACACTCTCACACTCACACCTAGGGGCAATTTAGAGTAGCCAATTAACCTAATGTGCATGTTTTTGGTATTGTGGGAGGAAGCCGGAGTACCCGGAGAAAACTCACGCAGGCACAGGGAGAACATGCAAACTCCACATAGAAGGGCCCAGACCGGGATTCGAACCTGGAACCCTCTTGCTATGAGGCGACAGTGCTAACCACTGCACCACCGTGCCGCCCCCTTTAACCAATCATCTTACTATAATTACTGCAAAAGAACGAGACCACCGTCGAGGACACGGTTCTCCCGTCGCTCTGTGGGTTGACTTGGCTGGGAATCCACTCGGCTGGATGCTTCATCTGAAAAGGTTCCAGCGTACGACTGTTTGTGCTACCATATGTTTAGCAGGCCTGTTGATAAAAGAAAAGAATTTTTTTTAAAAAAGCATTAAAGTGAGTGGTAAACTGATCTTCATGTGTAATATTGGTGCAGACATTGAATCTAAGGGCCATATTGCTGAATGAACCAATCAAGAACTGGCTTTCAGTTGGGACTGGTGTACTATGGTGTCAGTCTGGTTCACTATCACTTCTCATCCAACTAAATCAGGATTAATGTGATGATGAGAACTATTACTGTTTTAAAATACTTTTTTTTTTTTTTTAGTTTTCATTTTGGGGCGAGATGAATGTGGTAAAAGAGCACAAACTGCTGCAGAGTGATGCTGTCGGGGGGGGGGGGGGGGCTCGCAGTAGGGGCTGAGCTCACTGGGTATGGTGATTTTCACTTTACTTTTGTGTGGGTTAATGAAAAAAAAAAAAAAAAAAAACCTGAAAAAACCCTGAGCCTAATGGGATTTGGTGATAAGAAATTACCAGCGTCGGGTCCTTCTCTTTTGTCTCTATCTGGGAGTTCAATGGCCCAGCCAATCAGAGAGCACAGGGCCTCGGTTGCCCTAGAGACGGGAGAACACAGACCACAGCGTCGCCATGGTAAACAGGGGAGCTGTTTGTTAAAGTTCTTTTCACACACACACACACACACACACACTGTACTGTGCATACATACTGTGTCCAGTGTTTCTTTTTCTCAGAAAACAATTCAAACTAAAGAGTTTTCTTCGCAGACTGATAGAGAGCATATAAAGAAGACAAACTGTATGTCATGACAGCAGGGAATTCCCCATAACGCACATGATACAGTCAGAAATGAACGATGACATTAGAAGAAATCGAGCTGCGAGCTTGCACCAAACTCTTTTATTTTTTTTTTGTCTATTTTTTTGGTAACAGGTGCTTGATAGAAAATGTTAACTGACAATAAAATTACATAAAAAGAGACAGGGCAAATTAGCTGCACAGGAGTGCACTGATGGTGTATGTAGATAGATTAATAAAAAGATTGAAAGGATTGTCAGTTTCAGGATTGGTAAGGCTATATTAATTCTATTTTCTTATATTAGATTCAGTTTAGGATGGTAACTGTTGAACCATCCCAGGCAGGAAATCCCCACAGAGGAGTAAAGTATATGTTGGTATTTTTTAACATGTTAAACACTAAAAATGTAAAACACTTCCTCTCATTTTGATTAGGAAATGAGAGACATACAAAAAATGCCAGTTAATTGCCAGCTGCACTATGATATATCTGTATTTAAACGCTTTTAAAATGCTTCACAAAAAGATCGGGAGCGTCGGGATCCATTAGACAAATTCATCATACAGGTATTCATGTGGTGTTAGTGTATTTTACACTCTGTATTTCAAACAGTCAGACGATTGTGTTTTCACTCCTACGGCAGATTTCATCGCTGCGAGAGATTAGGCTCCGATTTCTGCGGCGGCCGCAGCCTGTATTTTTCTTTTTAACTCGGAGGCCACAGAGCCGAGCTTGAGTAACACAATGACAACAATAGGAGAGAGAGAGCGTGTGCGTGGAGCGAACGGGCGAGAGAGCGAGGAAAGAGAGAAAGTGAGCGAGACAGAGAGAGAGAGAAAGGCTCCTTGGCTTGCCTGCTCCTGCAGTGCGTCAGCTCTATGGCGGAGTGGAAAACAAGCAAATTACAGAGCACTGCCACAAAGACAGTGGCCTTGTCATCTCAACCTGCCAGTAAGGATTTCCTAAATTACCAGTAGTGCACAGGGAGGGTTGCCCTATAGCTTACCTGCCACTCCAGCAAAAAAGACAGATGGTGCTCTCTCTCTCTGTATGAAGGTTAGACTTAGGCTCTAAGCAGGCATCTCACAGTCTGTATGAGATACTGTACACTTTATCGCACCCTCCCAGGAAACAAAAAAACCCCGCAAAAAAGGTTCATAGCACTGACATTTTGCAATCTGTGCTAAAGAAGTTTTTAATGCAGGACAATGCATTCATAATGTTATTTAAGTCACCAAACGCCTTTTTCACAATTTGCAATCGGTCGTTTAATTGATCGGGATAATAGCGTTATATCATCGCAGTCCCACATGTGGCTGGGGTGTCTGAAAGACTACAGAGGATTTTCTTCAAAATCCCAGAGCACTTCAAACCCCGTCAACACCTTGGTTCATCCAAAGGACAAAACTCCGAAAGGAAAAACCGAGCAACATTTTATATGTGGAGTGGAGTACAAGCTCACAGCCCGAGACAGGAGGGCCAACCCCCACTGGTCAGGATTCTGCAATCCATCTGCATCTAAAGGATAAGGGACATTCATCTGAGGACAATAAGGATCATTGGACAGGGAAGATAGATGGTTTGAGAGAGGGTTGAAGGAAGCCATCTATGTCCACCTGGAACAACCTTCCCTCAGCAGAGGCGGTGCTCTGCGCCACCACCTATCAACCACCTACAGTGTAGCCTTGAGATCCCTTCCCAGGACCCTTACAAGTCACATGATGAAAGGGTGGGTTGGTGACCCCTTTGACGAGCAACGCAATGGCTGCGGATGCGGGGGGGTCATTCAAATGAGAGTCACATGACAGCATGAGGTGGGACAACAACCCATACCCCACCTCACCCCTGCAGTAACATGATGGCTGGACGGGACGACCATTTAGCCAGCAGGTTACGGTGTTTGTTGGCTGGTTCGTGGCACTTTAGCTCCCTCGTCGCAAACTTTTTAGCATGGAAACTGGCAGACTTGTGTATGATCTCGTATCAAGTGGGAAGCTCATATCAGTCGTAACAAAGAACGCGTGCCGCGGGGAATAATGGCTCTAATTTCCTGTGTCATTAGGCTACGGCCTGCTGCTTAAACAGTAAACAACTGAGGACAGTGAAATGGACAAAAGCTTGAATTTATGTCACCAAAAGGTAACTATTAAAAACTGAATACTGTTAGCGTTGCAGTGTGAGAGTGTGGGGAGGGAGGGGGGGGTGCTGGTAATTTGTCATTGTAGGAAAAATGACGAGACATGAATGGGTCTTGTAAATGTAATGATTACAAGCATACACACCCACACACGCACACACACACACCCCTCTACCGTAATGACATTTAAATGGCTCATTTGAAGATAAAAGGCCTGCTGACATCAAATGGATCCTTGTTATCATAATAGCAAACAACTAACAAGAAATGCAGCAGCCTAAAAAGACATGCCTCATATTTGTCTCCGCGAACACAATAACTAAGCAAACAAATATTGTTAACCAACAGCGATCTAAACTGTCTATTCACATGAACACATTGTGCGAATGTTTGCCAATTTACGCTTCACCAATGGCTGAAGGAAATTAGCGTGCATCACAACCGGCTTCTGGAGAGATTTTCAATTAATTTCCTTCAACGAGCATGACAAAACATGACGTCGTTGGTATTATAAAGCCCGAATTTTGTCAGCAAACAAAATCCAGATTTGCAGATGAGATTTATGAAGCTTTATGTTTTGTTTAGAATGGGATTCACATTCCCCGAAACATCATGAACGGCACTTTGCAACTGTTTAATTAACACTCAGGAGGCCTTTGTGGGAACTTCAATTCCGACGCTTCTGATCAACGGATCCTCCTTTAATTTGGTTTCTGACGTTATGAGGAAGAGGACGCTGAAGCTCTCGCAGCTGCAAAAATGTCACATGAGGTCCTTGACTTATCTGTTATGGTCCATGATATGGATGATGGTACAAGTCCCTTTGATAAGTTCAGGGTTCTGCTGTTAGAATTTCCATTGGCTAACATTTGCTCTTGGGTTCAGACTGCACAAGCCATGTACAGCTTTATTATTTCACACCAGGTGGTTCTAATTGCACTTCCAGGACCTCACTGCACAACTGTGAACCTCACTCTGATTTTTACATTTGCTGTAGTTTTAATGGCTCGCCTGTCAACCAGTGGAAGCGAAACGTCGAGAAGCTCAGACTTCGACGGCTACA
Source organism: Scatophagus argus (assembly GCF_020382885.2). NCBI lineage: Eukaryota > Metazoa > Chordata > Actinopteri > Scatophagidae > Scatophagus > Scatophagus argus. The sequence continues at coordinate 10,756,547 of NC_058516.1, forward strand.
GCACATTCTACATCGTTGAAGTCTGTCGGCCTCCACCGATTTCACCGTTTACGCTAAATTTACAAAAGAAGGCAACATTTTATTGATGGTGAACATGTAAACTCTACAAACACACAGCAGACAGGATATTCAGAAATCAGTTTTTTGGAATTGAGTGAGTTGGTGAAACAACTTTGTGAAGTGTTATGCAAGTTCTTTCTTTCTTTGTGTTAAAAAAAAACCCATGGTGTTAATTTCTGAGTTTATTTGTATCTAGAGCGGCGGGGAGGGGTTGGAGTGAGAAGTGGTCACTTGAGACACACTTGGAGGCGCATTCTAATGCGTGAAGGCGTGAATTGCTGGACGTCAAGCTGTCCAACTTGTGGCTGGATCATTAAACGCCCCGTGTTGTTTTGCAGCACCTTCCATTAGATTTTGTCAACCGAAACTTTTCTGCTCCTTCCCGGCTTCACTTTGGTCATCCTGCCTTTTTCTCATTCCCATATTTTCTTCTTCCTCCTCCTCCTCTTCTTCTTCCTGTCCTCTCCTGTTGGAGGGTCTACCTGTAATAGGCAAGTAATTTCCCCCTATTACAAGGCAGTACATTAGTCTCTGCCTGGAGTATTTACACAAGTTAGCAGTCCAACCAAGCCATTTACAGAGGATCATTATAGCATGTGGTGTCCCAATACGCTTGGGAATTCTGAGATGAAATGATGGCTTGAATGCATTATCGTGTGTGTGTGTGTGTGTGTGTGTGTGTGTGTGTGTGTGTGTGTGTGAGACAGAGAGGGAGAGAGGCAGCGTGAGAGAGAGAGAGAGAGAGATCAAGGCAAGATCTCACAATAGTCCCTTTTAAAAGCCCGGCTCAAGATATATGATACTATTAAGATTTATTTTTGAGCACCAATTACAGCACCACTACCTTAAGTGGCATTCCAGCCATTCAATTTTGATACATTATGAAGATGGCTTCATATATTATACCGGGATGTTCTTTAAGATGTTCGGCAGCTGACGGCAAGGCCTCAAAGTGCTACAGGCAATTTGACAAAATTATCAATCCCGCCGCATTTCGCTGCTGCCCCTTTTTTTTTTTCTGGGAGCGATAGCATCTTAAATGAGTGCATTCCCCCCTTCTCCATCTTAACACCATTTACAGGTAACAAAGTAATATCCAGCTATCTAATACGATATGGGACGACAGTGGCGCCTAACATGGAGGATGTGAAGTACTGGCCTGGTACAAACAGAGCCTAACCTCTGGGCTGATCTGTTTCCTCCTGACTCGGACACCTAAAGAAAGAAAATGAGGCTCATGGAGTCCACCTGCCAGGTTGGACCTTGTTCTTCAAATCTGAGATACTTTGAAGTGATTTGTCACGGGTGATACAAGCGGTCCCGCCTGAGTAGTCGACTTCAGGAGGAAACGTTTGCAGGCGTGCAGGTAGAGAATGTCATCATTTTATTAAAAATAAATAAATAAATAAAGTTCTGTGATCACATTAGACCGTGCCTTAAGAGATGCTTTGACCCTTTTTTATATAAAAGACCAGCGAGGACAAAATGACTTTGGTTGGTCTTGGATTCGTGAGATGGCAAATTCCTTATGGGACTGTATGGTTTAAGACCATGTGTGTAGGTTGTGTGTGTTACACTGTATTCAGGCTCTGTGCTCGTGTGTGTGTGTGTGTGTGTGTGTGTGTATTAGTATAGTAAGCATGCATGTGTGATTCTCTAAAAGGGAAACTCTGATGGTAATAATGCTCATCTAATAATGACTTCTTTGAGGGGTTTCCTGTCTGAAATTGGTGGGATAGACCCAGCGCTCACACACACACACACACACAGTCTCACACTGGTCTCCCATGGCAGTATCAGTAGGACATTGTCAAGCCAGACAAAAGGCCTTATCTTCCTTTCCCCTTTCACTCAGGGTGATTGGCCAGGAGAAATGTGGAGAAAAGGCCATGTCCTCACCCGAGGCCCCACAAATGTCAACCACCTTCCTATCTCCATACTGCCAGTGTGTGTGTGTGTGTGTGTGAGTGTGTGAGAACGCGCACACATGATGGGAGATCTACAACATTTATCTGTCTGACAAGGCTGCAGAGGCCAGGGAAATCTTCCTGTCACTGCGTCAGAATCATGAAATATGGGGACCTACACACACACACACTCACTCTCTCTCACACACACACACCAGTTTTGTATACTGTATACACACATGGGTGCAATCAAACACCATGCAGCTGCAGCTACAGGCAGAAATGTTGGGGTTGCTTTTGTGGGCACAGTGAAAAAAGCCCAACAATGAGCCATAGGTCTTCTTCAACACTCGTAATACAAAACAAGAAATCCAGTTTGCCCAGTTTGACTTGACTTTTAGTGGCCTTGAGGCAGAACCGTTCTGTTCCCCAAAAAGTTGAATAATGTCAAACGCCTCAGCAACAAGTGGTTTCGTATGTACAAGACATGATTTGCACAAATGGACTATGGGTGAAATCCATTATGGTGAGAAAAGGTTGACAATGATGCACCGTTTCTTCCTTGCCTCGGTCTGAACATAATGATAAAAAATAAGACTTATTTTCCTGAACAGACCTCTGAATGGGTCAGTCTACCCTATTTAAATGGTAAAAGGACCATACTTATCGACTGTTCTTCTAGTCCGGCTGACCACTCAAAGAGTTTTGCAACACCAGCCAGCGTTCACCCGTTCACACAAACTTTCCTACACTTTCATATAAAGCTACAAAATGGGCAGTTAAATTGAAACACATAGCGCTGAATTATGTTAAGCTACATGTATTTCGTAGACATGACGGACTGCTTAAAAACAGGCTGTTTGCCAGCACGAGCCGGACTGGGTTGGTCCACGGACCGGTTCGGACCCCATGTCAGTATTTTGCTTCACCTGTGCTCTAGACGGCAGATGTCAAGTGATTCAGACTGTGTCGGATTGGGGAAATTGGTGAGCTCGCAGCGATAATTGATAAATTGTTGTAATTTGTGCTGTATGAGCACTTCTGTTTTTGGCCCCTGAGTTTGCATGTCATGTGAGCTTCTCTAGTGGGGCAGATTTAAGTCAGAGTGGGTTTCAATTCCTGGGTGGGCAAGTCCTAAATGTCTAAAACTTGCTAGCAACTTTAATTTTTAGTGAAAAAAGGCTTGACCCCGCACATTGCCACTTGCTGTTATATTACATTATCCAGCTAAGCTTGCCTAAACAAATTCAGACCCTCTTTATTCAGTCCTGTTAACTCAATTTTCCATGGGGCCCATGTTCACCGAAGTAGAAGATCCATCAGAACTTTCTCTTTTCCCTCAGTTCGTCAAAGTAAGTGCAAAGCTCATCCCTGCCTGCAGTCCACCATGTGACCTCTCATCCACCAAGACCCTCTCTTCATGAGCTTTCCATCGCTAATTGAAGGATCATTTCAGCCACAGGATATGGCTGAAGACACTAATCAAGACCTTGTTAAGGGTCGTTAAGGGACAATTGCCCATAATTCCTCTAATCCACTGGATATTTAATTAATTAGCCAGTAATTAGAGACCAACAACTGTACAGCTGGCATGTTCAAACCAGACAGCCAATTTTAGATTGGCTCTGCTGTGCCATTAATTAGTATTTGAAGTAATTTTCAATTATAAATGTGCCTAAGTGATGAATCCTGCTGTGACCAAGACCAAGAGGACAGTATTTGAAGTTCTAACGCTTGATCAGCCAAATCGCTTTGCCAACTTAAAGCAGGGCTACTTTGGGTGTTGTGCACCACCTACCTACTGTGATCAAAGTTTAACAACGGTCAAACCTCAACCCAGTTCTCTGCTGACTTTTTAAAAAATATGTTTCAGAATGTGCTGCGACCGGTGGATTGCTAAGAAATCTCGTACAGACGTTTATGTCCCTTTCATGATGAAATGTAAGAACCTTGGCAATCCCCTCTAGCGCCATCATTGGGTAAAAATGATGGTCAAAATTGGATCGGTCCAATATTTCAATTGAATTCAATTTATTTATATAGCCCCAAATCACAACAAAAGTTGCCTCATGACACTTTCCAATTAGAGCAGGTCTAGACCAAACTCTTTCATTTAATTTTTGGTACAGAGAGATCCAACAAAAACCCCTTAGACGAGCGCTTAAGCTGTAGTTAGGCCTCCAGCATAATTTAATAAAACATTGGATTTTTACTGCTGTGAAAGGTCAAGGTTTGGTTAGATTTAAGTGATAATATGTCATTAAGATGCAAAATGTTAGCAATGTCAGCAAGCTTTATTCTGAAAGTCTAACTGAATGTTGCATAGTTATTGTCGCTAACTTAGACTGCATTAGTTTGTCCCGGTGTACCTAATAAAGTGGACAGTGAGTGTACACCACAAAAAAAAACTACACTGAAATTCATTTTCAAGCTACCTGCAGTAATTGACTATCCTGCCATAAAGACAACTGGGTTCATTACAGAATTAATTCTTCAATAATGAAGGAATCAAACAAGCTAAATCATATTCACGACTGGACAACCCCTGGGTGTCAATGACAGGACAAATGACCAATATCTTCCCTGAATATGCAGAATTCAAACCCTCCTCATGAACCACGCGAAAATATTTCTGTCCGATTAATATATCCTAAGATGAAACAGAAATATTCCAAACTGAGAAGAGTGACACCTTGGTTGTATTTTTAACATGCAAGCCTGGCTGGGAACCAGAGGGGATCGGCACACCTGGGTCGCCGGCTGAAAGGACGAGCGGTAAACAATGACGAGGCGGCAGCGGGGAAAGAGAGAGAGAGCGAGAGGGAGCGGGAGAGGGAGGCAAACAAGTCATTTGAGTGTGTTACTAATGTGTCTGTGCAGCAGGTGGGAAATCTATTACTGCTGTTTTCCACATGCCTCTCAGCGCAAACAATGAGAGGCAGGGAGGAGGAGGAGGAGAAAAAAACAGTGGGTGAGGGAGTGTGTGAGAGGGAAGAAGGGGGAAGGATAAAGAGAAGCTACAGAATCAATTAGCCTTGTTAGGAGTAAGTTCAGCTCTCTCTCTCTCTCTCTCTCACACACACACACACACACACACACCTGCCCTCCCATGCAGAGAGGGCCACCCGCAGACCACACGCCATCACAAAAGGGCGAGGAGGGGTGGCGGCGGTTTATCTCCCCCACCTCTTTCTCCCTCTACCTCACTCACTCTCTCTCTCTCTCTCTCTCGCTCTGTCTGCTTCTTCAAAGCGTGGGCTTCATCAGCCCCCCTGTAGAGATCATTCATCCACACGGTAACACACACACACACACACACACAGAGGGCTTTTTTTTTTTTTTTTTTTTTTTTGGCTAATTAGTGCCCAGACCGCCTGCCCAATTATTACCAGCCGTGCTCTAATTAGGACTTATTTAAAGTGCTCGTCAATTAGTCTTTAACATCATTGTCTGCCTGAGGGAGACGGACCGGTTAACACTTCCTGAACCACAGGCAGAGCGGAGAGTTTCTGTGTCCAGGAGAACAGCGTTTCCACCGATTTCACATACAAAAGATTGTTTTAGTCATCAGGTGGGATAAAACCAAGCTGGAGAAAACAGTTGTATGATGTCTTGGGTGGCCTTGGGGCGGGGAGCTTCTTGAGTTAGAGGTATTATCACGCATGATGCTGCTGATGATTTTCAGGGTTGGGCTTGTTAGACTGCAAATAAGTAATTAAAAAATAATAATAAAAAAAAAGTCTGTATGACAAACAAGGGGCCAGGATTTAGAAAGACATGGGTATTTACCAGTCATGGAGAGTCAAAAAAAAAGATTGGCAAAAGAGTCAAAAAAAGGGAAGGAAAGTCTTACTCTACATTCAAACAAGTACACTTCCTCTAGCTTTACTCCAGCAGCAAGAAGATGCTCTGACAAGACATCTCACTCAAAGAATATGGTGACTTGTGTATTGCTTATCTCAATGACTGCAAAGCTGTTACGTCTACATGTGAGCATGGATTGATCCCATCAATAAGATTACCCCCAACCCCCCCCTCCCACCCCACCAAGGTTCCCAGGGTGAACTGCATCCAAGCAGGCAACAGATCCTGAATATCGTCCAGCTGCAAAGCCACTTTAGGAGACACTATTCTCCATATTCACCATAGTTTCTCAATGGATGGCTGCTGAGATGTTTTACCATAACATTCAACACAGCCAGCAGAAATAGCTGCCATGTACATGTTCATAATAGGGCAAAATATCAGCCCGAGAGAGAAGGTCCCATCTTTTAAGGTGGAGGCCGGCTGCTACCAGCGGCAGCAATGATGGGTCGCTGTGCGTGCTTGGAGTAGCCAAACCAACACATGAAGCCAAAATATTGATTCCCCCCCCCCCCGACCCCTGCAGACCTCCATCTCCAGAAAGCACCCCTCGTGATAGAGATGTCCTCGTCCTTCCGAGGACGGTTTCAATAGCGCTGCACTATACGAAGGCTGAGACTTGATGCAGGCATCACGACTGTCAGGGCTGGTGTAACGCTGTAAGTGATTCTGTGAATACGTGGGGGGGTGGGGGGGGAGTACTGCATGGTGAGACATCGAAACAAGTGCTGTGAAAGAGAATTTTGGAGAAAAAAAAAGGCTGAAAGGACTATTTAAATTGAGGCAGGAAATCTCTCACAGAGGCTGACATGCGGTCGCTCTTGACGAATTCTTTCAATACCATAGCCTGTCATTACAGACGTGTCTGTTGTTTGTCCGTGAATAAACAGTGTCTTATTTCTCTTTTTGCCTTTTTTTGTGTGTTTGACTCATTCCCTGAGGGGCTGGCGGTGGAGAATCATTCACTGACACGTGTTCAGTTTTCACACTTTTCGCTTCTACAGCTGTTGTCCTAACCGGTTTGTGTTGTGACCTCTCTCAGCCGCCATACATAAACATATCTGTAGTTTGTTGTTGTTGTTTTTTTTTCCTAGAAAATCATCTGTTTATGCAAACCACTTGCTGACTGGCGTACGACCGAAACTGCTGCTGTTTAAATGATAAAGTGGACTGATTCAAAAGTGACACGAGTAACGAGGCTAAAGTCGCCATGCGGGGGTCGTGGGGAGTGCATCAGATATTTGCAAACTCTCTTCACTCCCTTTCCTCCCTTCCTTCCCTCCCTCCCCTCCCTTCCACACAGCAGTAATCTGTCTGTCAGTGTGTTGCCAGTGGCTCCCTGTGGGCGGCTGTCTGTTTGAGGCTGTTTTAATTAATTTCCAATCAGAGCAAAGTAAATTCATTAAGCACTCACAGCTCTGTTTGAACACACACATACACACACACACACACACACACACAAACAAGGCACAGACATACTCGCAAGCATGTATGCAGCAGTGATATGCACTAATAATACTGTGTCATTCCTTTTATACATATTCAGTGGCACCTCTGAGTGAATAAAATAAAGACTGTTTAACAGAAGGAGAAAGAAGCAGCATATGGGAAAAGGGAGACACGACCGGCTGCAAACTTTGAAGCTTTTGAGCTCCAGCGAGATAAAGCATATCAGATTTACCTTTTAAAGTTGTGTATATGCAGTGAATGCGCCCTTCAATTCGGCTTAGACAAAAGGTGAAATTTCTATTACATCCAAAACAAGCCACATTTCCATCAGAAAAGTGTTTAATCTGCCATGTCTTTGCAAAGATATGCTAAAGTCTAAGTAGTGAAAACTCTATGTTTGTTTGTGCTTTAAAGAAGCTATCAAGTTGACCAAACACTTTGGCATTAAACAGGCCCTGAATATAAAGCTTTGGTCCAATAAGCCTGAACTGAAATTTGAATCGCTGTTGCAGACCTGAAGGAATGTTCAAACACACAGGGTGGAGGCGGGAGGAGAAGGAGAAGAGGGATGTTGGTTTGGTTTTATAGGAGGATTTATCAGGTCTAATCTCTCAGCAAACAGATCAATCTACTCTTAACACTCGCATGTGCACACACACACATGCACACACACACACACACGTACTGTACATTTAGCTCAGCGACTCTCTCCCTCTCTCTCTGTCTCTTTAGCCTTGTCCTTGTCAGTGAAAGTGGCTAAGGGGAGAGAGTGGAAAACAATGTTGTCAAGCAAAAGGCAAGAAGAAAGAAAGAGAGCGAGAGAGAGAGAGAGGGGGAGAGGGAGCGAGGCAGAGAGTCAAAGAAGAGGAATGATTGAGGAAGCGAGCCTGGAAGAGAAAGAACAGGAGGTGGTGGAGGAGGAGGAGGAGGAGGAGAAGAGTCTTCTTAGAAGGCTAAAAGGATTAGTCCTCTCATCTCTCCTGGATCACAATGTTTCCTGGGCTATATTTGATCAGCGATTGTGTGTGTGTGTCTGTGTATGGGTGTGTGTGTGTGTGTGTGTGAGTGTGTGAGAGAGAGAGAGAGAGATATTTGCTCTGATATTGACACTGCCTCATTCTGATCCTATTACATGGCAATAAACATCAGCTACCAACATGGGGATTACCGAGTGTGTGAGTGTGTGCAGAGATGTGTGCAGCACTCATGCTTTTTTGGCTGGACCTTTTATCCCGCTTACAGAATGACAGTCTTCCTCTGTCGCGCTCGCACACACACACACACACACACACACACACACACACACAATATATATAGATGTACATCCTTTGTTTTACTATCCGTGTGAGGACTGATTATACTGTACTGCAAAATTAAAGGATTCACATAAAGGACAATTCCCACGTATTACAAATCATGAACGAGACATTATTTATGTCATTTCCGTTAATAAATACAAGATGATATTGAGTCTGTGAGTTAACATACGCAAATCAAAAGACCGAACCGAACTGCAAATCACAGGTGACTATGACAACGAAGGTCACGTGACAAAAATCACCTGACAAGTAAGGCGAGATGCTCTTAAAAGCGGCGTTCTGTTTAAACGCCATCCAATAAGATCACGTCGGTGAGGCTCCTGAAGAACGGACGCACTTCTTAAATGCTGATGTAACGCAAAGGAGGCGACAAGAGAGGAACGCGGTCAATAAATTCGAGTAAAACGCAGGCTTTGCTTCTCTGAAAAATAGGACTTTAGAGTTCACAGGAACTGGATGGGTCAAGCGCAGGACTTTCACCCAGGGGTTTTAAACTTGTTTAAAACCTGCTTGTAAGAGGAGTCTATCATTTGAGTGGGGGAAAAACTCTCTAAAAGGTGAATGAAACTGAAAATGCAGTTTGGTCATCGCAGTGTGCACGGGAACAACATGACTGTCACGCATGCCTCTTGGTGAAAGCGACATAAAGCTGCCAGGTCCAGCTGAATATAATATTTCCCACCAAAATCTGATACACGTTAGGGGCGTGGATGCCTCTCAAATCACATTTAAATAAAAAAAGAAAAAAAAAATTTAAAAATGCACGCTTCAAACCAGAATGATGAACAATTATCACTCCTAACGCTGGAATGACTACTAAGCTGAATTTATTTTTTTAAAAAAAAAAATATATAATAATAATAATAACAATAAAGACAGAACGCATGAGATGGTATTTAAGAACAAGGCCAATATTGGCTGCAGTATGATTTTAAAGCAGTAGGTATTAATTCTCTTCTACCTTCATCAAAAGAGAAACAGGTCCTTAAACCAATCCATCCATCGTCACGCTCACTCCTAACCTTCCCCTCCTTCCTTTCTTTCTCTTCTTCTTTCTATTCCTTCTTCCATCCCTCCCTCTCTCTCTCGCTGACCCCCCCCCCCCTCCTCACAATTGCCTTTCTTTCTTACAGAAAATCTAAAAGGCTGACATGCAAATGGGGCTTATTAAATCCTATTAGGCCGTCTGTCACAAGGCAGCAAAGAGAGGGAGAGCGAAAAAGTGGGGGCAATTGTGAGGGGGAGGGGGTGGGGGGGGGGGACATTATGAGCAAGAGACATTATGATTCGAGTGAGGGAGAAACTGAACGAGGTAAACTGAGAGGGGAAAAAAAGTGCTGAAAGAGATGCCTTTCTTTTTTCTTTTTTTTTTTACTAGCAGCTCTGTGTTTTTGCAGAGATCTACTGCGCATGTAAATACAAACTGGGCACATGAAATGAAATCAAGATCAAGAAAAATCTGAAAAAAGTCAGTAATTTTCTTCTGAAAATCCCTGCCGTTACAGGTTATCAATACGCCCGTCTTACAGTCGAAAATCCAAATTTAAGACGCCGTCAGCGGAGTGATAGGAGGATTTCCAATCGGTCATCAAAAAAATAAAGAAGCAGCAGCAGCTGAGAAACGAAGGAGAGGAGGTATAGTGCCCTTCTCTTGTGTCCGTATCGCTGGAATCAATCAGTGATTTTGAAAGAAAGAATTCGAATCTTTTCAAGCTCAAATCAAGCCTCTCAGCGCAGGTTTTATACATGAAAGCTGTTCTCACATAGGAAGCGCTAATTGGAATTGACGGTAGTGAAACACAAAGCAGGCGCTCGTGGTACACAGAAAGGTACAGGTAAGAAGGCCGGCGGGAGGTCAGCGAGTTTTCCGCTTTGTTTTTAATCCCATCAGGAGGTAATAAAGAATTTTTGACTTTTTGTACTTCAACAAAAGCAGGACGCCTTGAATGTTTGAGTGAATTCAGCTCCTACAGGATGTGCTCTACTGTTCCAGGTCACTATATTAGTATTCCGTTAATTATGCAATATAAAGACAGATTCTTGAAACTTGTTTGCATTGCATAAGGTTACATGACTCAAGCTCTTTTGATAAAATATGAAAGACCCATCAAATTAACAGGGTTTTTTTTTTGTTAATGTATTGTAACACATAGTAAATATAAATCAGTCTACATTTAACTTGCATGACCACATTAAGATGATGTACCATATACATTAAATGACTCCAAACTTCAAATTCACCGTAATTACTGTACAATTCACATTATGAATGAAGCTGAAGTTTATATTGTATAAAATGAATGGGTACCAATGGCTGCATGATAATATTTGGTAAGAACAGCTGAGGATGATTGGAAGGATGATTCCTGAAGGTGGTTGGTCAGAAACCAAAGTACTGGACAAACTGAAATTTTGTCTTGAAGGTAGAAAGATTTACTGGGAAAATTAAAGAATCATGGGCGTCCATGCCATATTTTTCAACCAGTCGTTAAGATATTTCAGTCTGGAGAAAAGTGGCAAACCCAGCAACTAAGTGGCAAACTATCATGGCAATCAGTAGAGCCCTTTTATGGCTAAAAATGCATCCAGAAACTCAACAGACTGCATTGACCAAACTGTGCAGAAATGTGCTGCAGATTATTTAGATAACAAGTCGTCATTAAGACATCTCTCTTTGACACGTCAGGAATGTGGCAGAATGTTTTTAACAGCTTAACTTAAAATACCCTTAATTAGAAACATTTTCAGGTAATTAACAGCGGCGGACCTGCGACAGGTTAATGACGGAGGTGGAGGATACTGGAAGTTACGGTGAAATCAGCACCTGCACCAAGACTTAACCGATTTTTCCTAAACATTAAATCAACCAATAGCAGCAGCATCAGGACTTCCTCTCTGAATGTAAACTCATCGTCTTCTCTCGGACCTACAGTCGTGCACGTGAGCTAAACACTTTGGCCCGGTGCAACATATTACAGGTTATTACTCCTCTCTTCCTTGTTCTCCCTCTCATCCCTCACTTCTCCTCCTCTCTGCCGCTCCTTCTCTTTGATTTCCTTTTTTTTCCCCCCAATGATGAGACAGAGAGGAAGAGGGCTGCCTTTCTCCTGCCTGTCAATTATCCCCCTGTCCGTCTCTCCGTCCGGCTTAATTGGCGTTTGGGAGACGCTAGCGTCGTCCCAGTGGGCTCAGCCAGAACAATGGAGGCCCATATAGCTGACCGGCCCTCGGCTCAGCCCAAATTGAATTGGAAATCTTCCATCTTCTCTTTAGCATAACAAAAGGGGTGCAGGGTTTTTAGACAAAGGGCCTGTTTTAATGGAGAAAATCAATCTCTGGGACGAAGCCGCGGCATTGTCTCCCATCAGCTGTACAGGTGTGTCTCGCCCACGGCGGCCTTAATCAGAGGTGGCAGGGGAGAGATCTGGAAGCTACATCTCTGTCACCGTGAGGATGACTGGCAGTCTGGCAGGAGGGAGGAAGAAGAGTATGTGCCTGTGTGTATGCTGTGGCTCCACTGGACACTGATGAGGGTATGGGTTTACATCCCCTGTGGACCAGGCTGAACCTCAGTACAAAAAAAAACTCTTGTTGATGGTGTCAGGAAGGCCAGAAGGCTCCTGGATGTGTGATTAACACATTTGCACGGAGCAAACTGAGTGTTTTACATAATAACCCTAAACTACTCCTGATGCTGTATGAGTTAAATCTTTACACTCCATCCCCAGCGATTAAGATCTTCCAGTCCTGATGGAAAACACATCAGCTGAGGTTATACAATCAGTATATTTGAATCCAGGTCACTTATTTCAAATCCCACGACTCACTTTTCATATGAAAACTTGTCTCGAATGGCTGAAGGCTTGATTGAAACCTGAAATAATTACACCTATGGTGAAAAATTCGAGACCTAACTTGGCTTGGCCCTGAAGGACTTGAGAATGAGACCGGTACAGAAAAACTGGAGGCTGGACTTGGATATGCTTCAAATAACTTGTTTTGCACTTGCCCACAAATACCTGTGACTCCACACAGAAGTTTGGTGGCAGACTTGAGATTACCCCTATGAGACTTGGACTTGCTCCTTAAAAACAGCTAAAGTTATAAATACAATCAACGATGGCGACACCTCTCACTGATGGCTTTTTTACCGCTCATTTAGCATGATGCGATGCCCAAAAGAACATTACAGTCCTGCTGTTACACTGACGTTCAAAGAGGAAGAGTCTGTTGAAAAGAGGGATATAAATATCTCCAAGAGCTCAGCCTCTTCCCCATCTTCTCTTGAAGGAGCCAAAAAAGAAAGAAACCTGGCGCCAAGCGAGAAGATTTAGAGAGAGACCCGGATTTCGTGGCTGAGATTGTTGTCCGACTACAATGTTGAGAAGGTGCAAGTGAACAAAATGAATCGCCTGGAGCTGAAGGGATACTGTGGATTACAGTGGCAGGGAGCTTACGGTCCTCTCTGCTCCGCCTTACATGTGCACACGGATTTATTATCAGCTGGAATGAGAAATGAGTGAATCCAAAAAAAAAAAAAAAAACTTTGGATAGCCAGATGTTGTTCCAAAAATCAAAACCAATCAATAACCACATTTTGCCATGAGGCATCACGGTGGATCAGCTGGTTAACTTAATTAAAAACTTTTTTTCCAAATTTTTCCCATAGGCGTGAATGTATGCTACCCTCAAATGCTAGGATAACATCATACTGCTCGCAAGTTGTATGAACGTAGGGAATCCGACAAACTGAAAACAACACATACTTTACTACCACCATGCTTAAAATGAATTTACAAAAAGTACAAAAAGTTGCACAGCTACTTTAAATGTCTTAAACTGAGATCCATTTCAGAAGTTTTGTTTTGTTTTTGGGTTTTTTTTTGTCTTTTTATTTGGCACACCTTTTTTATTTAAGTACAGTTGGTGCACCCTTGAATGATTTCATCGTCCAGACGCTATTTTTGAACGAGGCCATAATCTGCCACAGCTAACTGACATCTTTCTCTCTCCCCGTCTGTTTCCTGTTTTCTGTCAGTGTCTCTGAGCCGGCCTGTCGGTGCTGTTAAGGAGTAGTCTCTCAGGTCTGGGTGTTTCGATAAGGTGAGTGTTTGTGTTTATCTGCGCGCTCCAAGCTCCGCGCATTACCATGAGAATGGTTTTAAGCCCTCTGCTAATCCTCTGTGTCTCTGTTGTAATAAATGTCTTCATTCACACACTCTGCGGCAGAGAGGGGATAGGAATACACGGCAACGGCAAACATATCGCCTTCCCAAGGAAGATGCAGTCAAACATGTCACCTTGTACTGACCTGAAATGGTAGCGCCAGTCTTGGACTGACTAACACCTTTGTTGTTTTCTTTGCAATAAAAATGAAAATGGGAAGAAAAAAAAACTTCTTTGAGCTGCATCATTGCTGGGTTACATTTAAGCAGACCACATTATTGTGAGCAGGACGAATGCATGGCTCACCCAAATGGTAATCAGCGGCAGTCAAAACCACCAATCCTAAGATTATTGTATAGCCTGATCTCCCCATTGCTAACAAATAAGTTCAAATAATGTGCTCAAGTAATGATTTAGCAAAAAAAAAAAGACCAACTAAGATTTAATCATATATATATATAGCTAAGTGACAAAACACATAATGGTTCATTAACTGAGTTCACTTATTACTTCCTCTAAGTTTAAAGTATGCACGCAGTATGTAGTTTCTGCCATTAGGGGTCTCTCATTTAAAACAAAATCCAGCGTTTGATCATGGGAGTCGCTGTCTTCAATGTTACACAGCCATCACGGCTAATGGAAAGCTACGTGACGATAAATAAATAAGTAGAATAGAGTTAAATGCAATGAATTTAATTTGCCAAATTTAATTCATAATTGAGGTGCGGTATGGGGCCGTTTATCAGCAGTTACTTCCAGTGAAGGGAAATCCTAAAGCTTAGGAATACCAAGACATTTTGGACAATGCTATGCTTCCAACCCGGCAGCAACAGCCCAGGGAACCCAACAAGACTGTGGCCAAACATGCAAATCAAGGTCCATAAAGACGTGGCCCAGGTGAGTCCGGCACAGAAGAACCCGAGTGGCCCACACAGAGCCACATCGATGAAGAAGATTGCAATAGTTTTCTATAATTTTTTTTAAAAATCAATTTATGAATACTGTTTGTGCCTGTCACTCACAGTAGGTTATAGGAAAGCTAAAACATGTCACAGATCTAACTGTAGTTTATTGGCTTCACATAAGGTGTTTAAGGATGGGCTGAACAGCAAACACTGATTCTCCGCTCACTTAGGTTTTCAATGAGCCATTCTCACTCTCTCTCTCTCTCTCTCAGTATCTCTCTCCACCCTCCCCCATGTCTCCCTTGTGACTCACCCCTGTCACCCAGAGCCCCCCAAACACACTAAGCAGTCTATTAAAAAGCCTTTAGCGAGGCCATTCACCCAGAGTCCGCTTTCACAGAGATGAGGAATGGGTTTAGGGTAAAGGGGGTGGGTGGGGTCCAGGCCTTTGGGCCCTCAGGAACATCATAACAAGGGGGTTTACCACGTCTAAATGTCCTATAATCCCATACAATCCTACAAAAACACATAACTAAATGTGCTAATAATGCTAATACTATGTATGTTTGATTGATGACTGGTGTCGTGGTGAAGCAGTTCAGTTTTTTGCTGAACTAGCTAAGTAGTTTTGGTGCCTAAACCTGGCCAAACCTAAACCTGGCAGCAAATAAGCTCCATTCTTACCGTGCTGTAGGTCACAGACACACCTGCCATAGATGGCATAAAAAGAAATATAAAAACTGAAGATCTTCACTGTAACTTTCAACTCAGTGAAAAATGTGTTTGCCCATCGCTGTGCAGACAGGTGCTGTGAGAGTGTGTGTGTGTGTGTGTTTAAACAGCAAAGAGTAGCTGCCAGGATCACTGGCTGGTCACCCACTTACACACACCTGCACGCTAAAAATGTTCACAGTTGATGATGTTGTATGTCAGCTGTTTGCTGATGGAGAAAGTCTGCCTTTAGAGGACGACGATTAGATGTCTAATGACGGAATATGACGTGTGTCTGTGCATCGTAGCCACGCATCACGACGGTGTACATGAACGTAGCTTCCCTGCCAAATGTCGGGGTGACCCAGAACTACGAGGAAAGCTGTTAGATGTGGTGGAGGCAGCAGTGGTGGTCAGGATCGGGATAGAAATAGCGATGATTATGATTATTAGATTAGATTAATTTAGATTAATAGATTAATTTAATCTCTTCATAAACTTTGAGTTATATTCAACAGCTCTTCCTTCCAAGTAGGTGAGGACAAAAGGTCATAACAGATTTACCAGAATGCCATTAAATTGATGCTGATCCATATGTAAGCACTGTGGATTAATAAATATTTACCGTGCCTTATTCTGTTATATGCTTTGGTATAATTCATAATGTTATAATCATGTAAAACTGGTTGTTTGTCTCAGTACTGCACACTCTGAGGGAGATAGAGACATCATGCAACACCTCTCGCCCTAGAAAACACAAACAGAGACCTCGGATCTCAGGGCCGAGGTCGTGCAATTATCAATCCGAAGATCAACCGTTTCTACCCCAAGAGAAGAGCTCTGTAAGGATACGCTGTGAACACCAAAGGGCTGGGGATTGAGGCAGACATGGAGAGCGGGACAGAGCAATAGAACAGAAGACGTCTGAAAACCCAGTTAGCACCTTCCTGTTTGAAGAAGATGAAGGGAACTGCGGGGAGGAAGGTGAGATGGCGAACCTCTTCAACACCTTTGATGCACGGACGGCAGGAGGAGATCAGAGACGGCCAGATGGAGAAAAAGGTGGAGAGGAAGAGCAAAGACATATTGCGAAAGAGCGAGTGTTCCAGCAAGCGGAGACGGAGATCACAGCGGCAATAAACGTCTATGTCAACCATATCTCCCCCCTTCTTGTGCTAAGTGCTCTGCTTTTGGAGCCTTTGGAAGCAGAGCATTTAGTCTGGTGCTGTCTCATATGCTCCCACAAACACATGAAAGATACATAATAGCAAGGATCTCCATCGCAGGTGTGTGTGTGTGTGTTATGTGTGTGTGTGTTCACCACAATAAGTAGACTGTCTAGCCAACATGCATCTTTTTGTCCGGCAGCCAAATGGAAAACGACACTTATCATTTGCTCTGTGCTGCCCGCGCACTCTCTCTCTCTCTCTCTCACACACACACACACACACACAAACACCACTGTGTCATTCTTTAATTCTTGACCAAAAATAAACTTTGATCATAACCCTCGCAGATACCACGTGCTCAGACCGAAACAGAAACACAAGTGGTGCGTTGGTTTTTTTGGTGTGTGAGTTTCAGCAATGGATTTGTGAGTTTCAGTGTGTATTATTGGTCATTTACAGACTTATTAGTCAGTACGTGTTGGTAACAACTGCTGTTTTGTTACAAATAAATCATATTTTCGATATGGTTGTTAGTCTTAAATTTAGACTTTGGGTTTCAGTCCAACATTATTAGCACACTTAATAAATAATTATTAATAGTATAGTAATAGTAATAGTATTTCTCAGTTCCCCATCCCAATTAGTCACAAATAAGTAGGCCAATGTCACCTCATGAGCTTGGTTTCTGGACTAATTTCTTGACTTACTCAAGTACTCAAGTTTCAGCCATTATTGGAGTGTACAACAAACTTCTTTTTCTTCACCCTCAATGAACTAATAAACCAATGGATTAAAGGTAAGAAAGTCATTCATTTATTTCATCTATTTTAGTTGCATCAAATATTAGGAAAGCTTATGAAGCTCACTGGTCTTCTGAATTTTACAAAACTGTAAAACTTAGAGGTTTGAAAGGTTTCATTTTCATGTGACATTTGGGCTATTTCCCGAAGAAATCAAATTGTGTTCAATGCAGGACAAAATACAACACACACACTCAGTTTGCTACAAGCACACACACACACACTGGTGGTTTGCAGTGGGATGGGAGATGGATGGGCAAATATTGAGCTGTGACAGAGTAAACAATGCCCTGGTAACCAGATGGCTGAAATGACACACACACACACACACACACACTTGACAATGTCTATCAAATCTCAATAGCTGGTGGCTCAAAAGAACAATATTGTACAGAGAGACAGAATGAGAGGCTTGTTTTAAAGCGGCGATATCCTCACCCCATTTATCATCGTCTCTTTCCAGATCTGAACATCCTCCTCTACCTCCATCCGTTCAACACTGTCTTCTGCCTTCCCTACAGTTTTCTCTTTATCCACCTCGTTCTCTCCGTTCGAGCCTCCTGCTCGTCCTGACAGCTGCTGAGGACCCACAGACTCGAGATGAAACTGTAATAATTCCATCCATTATGCACAGCCAAGAGAATCACATCGTTTAAAAAAAACAAAACAAATCACCGACAAAGTTTGGAATATGGTGATGCTTTATTTTGGATCGATTTATTTCGAATCCTGGTCTGGGCCCTTCTATGTGGAGTTTGCATGTTCTCCCTGTGCCTGCGTGGGTTTTCTAAACCCTAAACCCACAATCGGTCAAGGCAGATGGCCGCCCACCTAGAGCCGAGGGTCTGCTCCGAGGTTTCTGCCTTGTGAAAGGAAGTTTTTCCTCGCCACTGTCGCCACGTGCTTGCTCGTGAGGGTTTTTTCGAGTCTCTCTACAAATCAAATGAAAGAGTTTGGTCTAGTTTGAACTGAACTGAATCTCATTGCAAGGAGAGAAGCGATCGGCGGGATTCGTCAACAGAGTGATATGCAAACGTGCAGACAAACAGGTTAACTGTTTCAGAACTGTGGACAGCTCCCTCACTGCTGACGGTCTGGGCTTCAGCACCACGGCCAGCGACGCAGACTATGTTCCAGGTCTGAGGGGCCGAGCACCGACGAAGCACCGGTGCAGGTGCTCCGCCTTGTGATACTCTGATATGAGCTTAAAGTTTGGCTAACTGTGTGTGGTAAATACAAGCTTTCTAATGCTTTTTCTCCATGCGCTACCTGCATCAACAGATGAGTGACAAATGAAAAGTGTACAGATTCAGGAGGACGGATTGGGGCCCAAAATTCCAATAAACCCTACAACTATTCAGGATTTATGGGTGAAAAGGCTTTACGTAACACCTCTTGGACCTTTCTATTGGTGGACCTTAGGGTTAAGATAAAAAACATCTGTGCTTTAGTGCACAGAACCAAATCCAACTGTCCAATCATGTTAAATTCAGGTTCCGGACTTCCTAAAGAAAAACAGTTAGATACTTACTGATAATTAGTTAAACTGTATTGTATCCACCACCTCAGATGGGGGACTGTGTCGGCCCCTTTATTCAGAAATCATTTTAAGGCTGTTTCAGAAGCCAGAGCCACACATGAACAACCCGGTCAGCACATACACCTGTCAGACATTAAATACACAGCGCATCTATGTCCCATGGGGCAGTGCTCCAGCCCCCATTGCAGCTGTACAGAGAGCATCATCATCAGGAATTTCTAAAGCATTTATTAATGAATTCCAACATTCATAACTGCATTATCACCAAACAGACAGCATGCCAAGCAAACAAACCCGAAAACTGTTGCGAAAGGCTTTAATAAACAATCAATAATCAATAACGGCTCATTGAAGAGCGTCTTTTTGTGAAAGCAAATAGCATTTGGATTGTGACACAACAGTGTAAAACACTAACTGGGCTGATTAATATGCGTCAAGGTTAAGACCTTCCCTGCCCCACCGACACCCAGTAATCAACTCTTCAATAAACACATCAACAGAAGCAGTGCAGCATATAAAGGGGGAGCTCTCACATTTGATTTCTAGTTAAAGGCTAAACATCAGCTCCGCACAGCTGGGCGAGAACAACACGAGGTCACGATACCTTTGAGAGTCACGAGAGAGAAGGTCGAACCCTTTTTAAACAGATTAATACGGAATATTTACATGAGATACACCCACAGTACAGAAGACCTTAAACGTTAATGTTATGTTATGTTTCTGGCTTTAACTAATAGCAACTAACTAACTTTATAAGCATCAATAAATCACTAATGCTTTACAGATTAGCAATAAATTAATTAGTGTAACATCTGGGCTGTGATGGTTGAAAACACCAGTTTTAAAGCCAGAGGCTGCAGAATCACTGTTGTCTTTTTTTTTTACTTTAACTCTTCAATACCTCAAAAACACTCACTCAGCGGACAAGTAGCCCATCAGTAACTTTCTGTCAATGAGCTGCACAGCAGATAAATAGCCCTAAATTAATTCATTAACTGTTGAACACTGAGACCTGCAGGGTCTTTTTTTTTTTCAGCAGATGGCTCTTTAGTTAATTACAAATGTACAAATACCACAAAACCCAATGATGGCATAATAAATTAATTAGTCATTAATGATCCGAGCCATAGTTACAACTCAAACCACCGAGTTAGTTAGAAACTTATCCAATAATAACCCCAATAATGTTGAGGGGGGGCAGGAAATAACATCACAATCACACGCTAACACGTCTTTACCGTGGAAGCTCTTCGCTGTGAGTGAAAAAGACACAAAGCTCGCAATCTGTAACACAGCTACCACGAAAACGTTCGCAGCGACAAACTTAATCAGACGCTTAAAACTCCCAGCCGAACGTTTTCACTGAAGAAAAAGTTGATTTTTGTTTGCATATGCTTTGCATGTAGAAAGAAACTCAGAATCGGCCAAGAAAATTGCAAATCGCGTGCACATCTGCTTTGATTTACTAAAATATTAAATATTGCTAACGCAAGGCTCACATGTCATGTGACACTTACAGCATACACCAGTTCCGTTTATGGCCAAACTGTGCTTAAATCTACTTAGTCAAACAAGGTCCTTTGATGCCAACTCGTTTGCCACACACACACACACACACACACACACATTTGCGCATGCACAGGCACAATTACAATTACCATATGCTGTTGTGGCGTCTTTGTGTTTGAGGCCTAACCTGTATAATAGGTGTCACATTAGCAAGACAACAAATCAAACCATCCTTCATTTCCCAGGCCTCTCCTCTGCTCCACAGCTGTAGGCCTCTCTTTGTTGTCAGGGGAGTTTCTAATTAATATGATAAATAAGATGGCGGGTTTCGGCTCCGCGATGCCTTTTAATTGGAGGAAGCCTTGAATGGCACGCGGGCTGAGGCAGAGATTAGCGGGTTATTTGTGAGTGTTTTGTATGAGGAGGGGAGGGAAGGAGAGAGAGAGAGAGAATTTTTATCCTTGCAGTGATTTCCTGTCTCATTGTGATACACGACTCCATGCTTATAACACACACACACACACAAACACAGAGAGCGGGATTTGAGAGACAGCTGACAGTCTGGTTTCATTAGCCGCCATGTTGGCACTTCCTGACAATCAAAACCGCATTCACGTAGTTCCGTTTCCCACTCGGCATCAATGACGCGCGCACCCATTCACTCCAACCCATCTGCGAGTGCACTGAAACAACAAAATGTGAAAATTTACAAGGACATCATCGGAACCGAAGCCATAAAGTGTCACTTTGACCGATTTCGCCAACGTTTTGCGCAGTTGCTCAGAAGAAAAGAATTCGGACCCAAAAATTTCAGCAGAGAGGGATGTTTGCAACTTTTTCATAGTGTTTTGCGCTTCTCAGTGTAGTGTGTGTGTACTGTGTGTGTGTGTGAGTGTGTGTGTGTGAGTGAGAGAGAGATCGACAGAGAGAGAGCAGAACCTTCATGGTTTACTAGGCACCACCTACAGAACACACACAAAAAAAACAAAAAAATAATCGGTCGAATGTCTGACAGCTTCGCCTCAAGCATCTACGAATCACCAGCCCACTTCTCCTCAACGCACACACACACAACTCTGATCTCCTCATCCTCAGCTAATCCTGCTCCATCTAAATCAGAGCAAACAGCCCGGAGGGGACAAAACGATGTTGTTTTGCGCCCATCTAATCCTTCTCTCCATCATTCTCATCTCCTTCTTATGTCTGACAAGGCTCCTCAACATCAGTGGAGATCAACAAAACTGCAACTGTGTGTGTGTGCGCATGTGTGTGTGTGTGTGTGTGTGAGAGAGAGAGAGAGAGTGCTGAAAGAAACAAGAGCAATCCAAAAAGGGATTTAACTCCAGTTTCTCTATTTTAGTGTCGCGTGTCAAGACTGAACAACTAAGAAAAATCCCGTCTGGCTGGACAGTCAAAACCTCTCTATGTCTCTTTCTGAGAAATTAAGAGCGCGGCTCTCTGAAATAAATTCCTCTTCCTGGCACATCTGACTGAGGCAGAAAAGCAGCAGGGAGAGGAAGGGAAGAAACAAAGAATGGAGAGGAGCGGGAAGGAGGAGATAGGAGATTAGAGGAGAGATTAGTGGATGAGAGGGGAAGATGCAAGAGAGGATGTGAGGAGAAGAGAGCAAATTAGGAAGAGGAGAGACTGGATTATTACATGAGGGAAGAGATGTAAGAGAGGAGGAAAAAGTGGAGGAGAGATGAGGAGCAGAGATGAATAGGAGAGGAGAGACAAAGGGGGGAGCAGAGATGAAACGAGGTGGGGGGGGGGGTTTGGATGAAGGAGGAGGAAATGAGATGTAAAGAAAGGAGCGGCGAATGAGAGCAGGAAGGAAGAGAAACTAGAACAGAAGTGATGAGAAGGAAAGAGAAAAGTTGAGAGGAGACGGTTGCTTTAAATGCACAGTTTTTTTCCCCCCCAATTAAATTAAAATTAAATCTTTAGTTTAGTTCATGGGGCACACACACACACACACACACACACACACTAAAACACACCTGGATGAATCTTTAGACTGGCAGTGGACAGAGCCTCCGTTTGATACTTTAGGACAGTCTGAAAAGTTTGGTGTAGGAACAGAAACATGAGGACAGAGGAGAGTCCAACACCTTCTCATGACAGGTCGTCAGATGGCAACACCAATGAGGGGACAGAGAAAAGAAGTAAAGGAAAGGAGAGGATATATATATATCTATATCTATATATAGATATATATATATATAAAGGACAAGAGAGGCAAGGGGAAGCGGCAAAGGGAGGAGGGAGGTAAAATAAGGAGAGGAGATATGAAGAGTGGAGGAGAGGAGGTAAGAAGAAGAGGAGAGGAGAGGAAAAAAGACACACACACACACACACACACACACACACATGCACAGAGAGAGACAGTTGCCACTTTGCTACAGCAGCATTTAAAGCTGTAATGACAGGCCAGAGAGTGATAAGAGACTCTGAGTGGAGAGGCCACTATAGCTGCTCTCCTCTCCCTGCTAACAACTGTAATTATCCAAACTCCACACTCACTACTATTGATCTCTCCCTCTGCCTCCCCTCCTCCTCCTCCCCCAGGCCTGAGTGTGTGTGTGTGTGTGTGTGTGTGTGTGTCTACGTCTCTCTCTGACAGGGTGGCAGCAGAAGTGCGTCCCTCTCGGCACAAGAGTTGTTCACACCTGCTGCCGGTGGATGTGGAGAGCAGCGACAAGGACTTGAACAAATACGTGACAGCCTCCAAAAACACAAATATTGGTGTTGTTCCCCTCACGGTGTGTGTTAAGTATGAGAAGAGAAAGAGTGTGTGTGTGTGTGTGGTCATGTCTCTCACACCTGGTTTGGAGAACGTGGCTACAGCTTAGCAACAACAGTGCCGTCACAGACTGGCTGTTTATGTGTTTTCCATTAAATGTCCCCATAAGGATTGTAGGTTCTCGCTCATGTTTCAGGTTGACACGTGTATCCAAACAGCTCTAGCTTTAGATACGTTCTTGTGAAGGTCATAATGATGATCCTCACACAAATAAAGGCCAGGATTTTCCCTTCCCGTTGCTGATGTGATGCTTTTTGTTGATCACAACAACCACACTGTCAGCTCGAGTAGCGTTTTTTTTTATCCTGTCCATAACACCTCTAGGACCTCGTGTCTGTGCGGGCCTGCTTTTGACTTTAGGAACAGAAGTCTATTCACCGAAGATGACCACGTAAAACTGCTGAAAGCTCTGGGGAAAATAGCTTATACGTGACCAGAAAACAGGAAGGAATTGGGACAAACTCAAGGAAAGATCTTATTCAGAATGCGATGTCTTACTCTGATATCTATCTGTGATCTACCAGGGTGCACGTGAACAAAGCTACAGACTGGTAGCTCTTTCCTCTGCGCAAAACTTTCCGTTTTCCATTTAACTGTAACAATCAGATGAGGAAAGGGGGCGTTTAAGACCGCTTTCCAAAGAAAAAACAACCGCATCATTCTTTTCAGAAAATAAGCCAAAAAGGTGTGTTTAAGTTCGAGCGATAAAATCGTCTAAAAGCAAGAAGTATTATGTCCACTGGGAGAGGACTTGGTTACAGAGGTGAAAAATGCTGCGCTTCTCTCACAAAACTTGAAGTGGTCTTCTTTTAACCGCGTCCATGATCTTTCCTAAACTTTAAGAAAGCAGTAACTTGAATCATAGCGAAGCACAACGTTGCCCTGATCTTAATCAACTTATTTACACCACTGATTTGGAGTGGTTTTGGAAGGGCTTGAAAAAAAAATTATGTCGGTCAGCTAGGCATGAGATCGGGAAAAAAAACTTGTGCAGGTGTAATAAGAGGGTGCCATTAAACGCATCCTTCCCAGCTAGCGGAGATGAGAGGTTTCAGACATCCCAGGTTCTGGTGGCATTGGCTTAATCATGCTAAAGCTCTGAAATCATTGAAATCCGGAGATAAGAACCTCCCTGACACTGGTATTTTTATTAACACTTAGGAGACTACTAAAAAGGAAATTAAGCCAAGGGTTTTTTTTTTTGCCAAACTACTAACCTTGTCAAACATTTCACACAAGCTAAAATATAATCTGTTTGCCAGATTTGTGAAGTGGTTTGACCACCTGCTGTGCTCTGTGCTTTGACTTCTCTCTTATTAAAAAAAAAAAGAAGAAGACACTTTCAAACTGAATGAAACACTTATTTTTACCTTTTGATTTTCTTCTTCTAAAAGGAAACTGAAAGGAAAGTTTAGAATTACCAATTAAAGTTTACATATAGAAATGGACCTGGCCGAAAACAAAGCTTTAACGCTGCTTTTAATGAGGTGCTTTAATAACACTAATAAGTCATTATTAGAGAAGATAAAGGTGCACAAAATGTATTTCTTCCTGTGGCAGATACATGAAGGTGAAAAATAACAGAGTGAAATTGAAAATGTCAGGCCTTTAAGTGTTGAAACTAATCAGGCGAGCTGTCATTATAAAGGCAAGGTTAATAGCTGCTGACAGAATCACCTTCAGCAGACACCAAGATAAGAAAAGGTCTTTTTATTAGCACTGCTGCTGCAGATACACTCTCACAGACTCATATACATACGGCTGTGTGTCTGAGCATGTCGAACTACTCCAACAAGCTCACGATGGATCGATGCTGGAGATCCAAGTTGCTGTGCATCTTCTGCTGTAGCAGTGCCATCAGATAAGCGCCATTCAGCAAGGCAGGGGTGTGTGTTTGTGTGTGTGTGTGGGGGGGATTTACAAGTCGCGCAGTGGCCTCGACACCCACACAAAACCCCCCTCTTTTGTTCCCCCCATCACCTGTTCCAGATTTATGACGTCCAATTACAAACGTGGATGCTAACAGTATTCCCCATTAGCCTATCAAATGCTCTAGTGGTTGTTCCCTCAAAAGGGTTATCTGGCCTCTCAGCAGTGGCGTAACCAATTTATGGGCCCCCCCCCCCAAAAGAAGATCTGAACAAAGACCTCCCCCAACTCTGCTTTTTGTTTTCCTGCACCGCTCCCCAAGACAGGTAATTAACAGGGAAGGAGTTTGTGGTTAATTTGCGAGATAATTATCTAAATTAAACTGCCTTTCGTCACACATCTCTCTCTCTCTCTCTCGCCTGCATGCCCGCAATCTCTCTCTATCATTTGATGAGGGTGGCCAGGGGTATTGTGCCGCTGTAGAAACAAAGCTGCTAATGACATGTTCTTATTTCTTTCCTTTTGTTTTCTTTGGCTTTGTTTGGCTTTTTTCTTTGTTTTTTAGTCACAGAAGAAGTAAATGAAGAGGGTAAAGGCGCGTGTGTGTGTGAGAGAGAGAGATTGAGGAACACAGTCAGAAAGGGAGATAACGGAGAGAATCAGTTTACTTACAGACTTTAACCAGGTGACAAAAGAGAACAGTGCCATTAAGACGCACTCTATAATCTGATCTGCAGCGGCTGCTATTTATCAGGTGGCTGTGAATGGCAGCGGTGGCGATCTGCGAGGCACCGTTTGCCTCTCAGAAAGAGCTGGCTCAGGAGATCAGATTACCGGATCTGGAGAGGAAATCCAAATTTAGTCTGCTGGAGTAACATCCCACAGCGATTCGAGTGGGTTTCTTTCAAGCAAAAGATTCCCCCACACGTTTGTAGAGACCGATTACAATCACGTGAAAAAGGCCAACACGTGCATGTAACATGGCAAACCCATATTTGAGCTCTAAGAGTTTCATAAATCCATCTATCCATCTATTACTGTCCATGTTTGTAGTTCATATGTTTGATAAGACTACAACACACCATGAGTTTGGATTCAAATATGGATACAAATGCTGATTCACTGTTTGGCTTGAGTGGCCAATTAGTTCTCTAATAATCTACAGAGTAAACATTCATGATGTGAACCTCTCCTTAAAGATGAGACCCCGAGGTCCAGTGGCATCCTATTGGGTTGGCTCAGGTGCACCCTGATGCTGCATTCTATCTGTACTCGGAAGTCGTGACTCCCCGACTTGGAATTGGATGTGTTCTATTTGCCGCAGCGCAAGACAGCTCATTTTAACTCTATTCAGCCATCGTTGTTATAGCAACATCGACCGGTTACAAGCAGCACCAGCTGATAAACAACACATTATGTGGTATTTCACACCAAACAAGACTATAGTTACATTCCTAAAGGCAGCAATAAGACAGTATTGTGTACACGGCATATTAAACTGGAAAACTGCGAAACCACAGGTTTAATTTACAGTCGATGAACTGGGCAGCCATCTTGGTTTGCGAACTCTGTATCGTCTGAGGTCGAACGAGTTGACAAGTTGGAATCCTGACTTCAGGAGGCGTTCGATTTGCAGAAACAGACAACAATAGTCAACTTTGAAAAACAGATTGACAAAGGTAGGATAAAAGAGAAAGTTTCATCTTTAGTGGCAAAATAGTCAAGCCAGGGGTCGTGCTCATACCTTCCTCCTACCTTGTTAACAGCCAGGAGCGAGTAGCACTGAAGGAATGACACAAGTTGCATCCCACATAATTTCTGATGACAAAACGTTCTTCTTCTAATATAACTAACAGGGTTTCCAGAAGCACAAACCATTGGTGGAGAAAAAAAACACCAAGGTTCTCAATGGCCAGGCTATATCATAAAAGTTATTGCATTTAAGGTAAAGGGATTGCTTAATGTTGGCCACATTATATATTATCATGTAAAGAAATTTTAATGCACAAACTAATGGACGCGCAGCCATAGCAGCAGAAGGGCGTGCAACAGCAGTACACAGACAGCATCGGCATGTATTTGACAAATGGATTTCAATCACAGTCTCCCAAATCAAACTTCTAGCCTCAAGAGAAAAACTTTGTAGGGGGGGAAAAAAAATCATTAGAATTAGCCGTTTCGGTGCTGCTTTTCATATACGATACGTCGTAAAAATTTGCATGAAAATGCCTGGATGGAAACCCAGCTCGTGCGTCCGTGCGTCTGTCCCACTCTCTCCGTCCATCCCTCCTCGCTTCCTCTCTCTCTCTTTTTCTGTACTGTATGAAGGAGGGATGATCGCTCCCTGTCACATCTGTTGGCACGTTGCCATCAAGCCTTGACAGGAAAATAACACTCTTCAGGGAAAATAATACACTCGTTCTGCCGTCGGCGCTCCCAGACACATGCCTCGGCGTGTGTGTGTGTGTGTGTGTGTGTGTCTAAAAGCCCTCGTCGCTGCTGTCAACCTGAGTACAAAGGATCACTTTATATGATTAGTATGCATCTCTGAAAAACATATTGAACAAAAAGCCCTGCCCCGAATGCTGCTCCACGCCAATTAATGGATTAAGAAATTATTTTGAGGCGAGGCTTGTTGTGAGACAGCTATGATACGTGGCTGGAGAGGCATTTCTGTTGTGGTTATTGCCAGCTATAAGGCCGGAATGAATTTTGATCACACAACAACGACGTATACAACCACATATTTGTCTCAACTGAGTGACGCGGCTCCTTTTAAAAGCGATGAAAGCGAACGAGGTTGATAGAAAAACATCCTCTGGCAGCCATGTTGGAGGCTCTTGGAGCGCCAATTACCGTGTGGATTCAAACCGGCAACTTTACGGACCACTTCAGGCCGCGGCCGCCTGCAGCACGCCGTCATCCCAGTCACTGTTCAGAGGACAAAAGCCACTTTGACACGGCAGTTAACCCCGGAGCCCCGGAGCCCCTTCCACCCCCCACTCACCCAGCTCTCAGTCCCGTGTTAAGAGCTGCGTTTATAGATTTTGGGAAAAGGCTGAAAGTAGAGATTGAAATCGACTTGGCCCCAACAATGAGGTTTGATTTCTTACTTAGTAGTACTGTGTAGAGGTGTGCATGTCATTGTGTGTGCGTCAGGTGGGTGGGGGATCTAACTGTCTGAGTGGTTGTACGATGAGATTTGTCGTCTATTATCGTACATTTGGAAGATTTACTATTGGCAGACCTTTAAGCAAACTTCTCAGTGTTTTATTAATTAGGTAGTTTATTTATTTACTTTTTGACAAATCATTTGGTCTGGAAAATGTCTGACATGGACAGCGGTTCGCCCAGGCAAACTGTCAAAAACTAGAAAACAAATGAGCAAATCCTCAGGTTTTAAGCGTAGGAACGCCCGAATTGGACTCATCGATGACTTTGAAAGATAATCCGTCAAACAACTCTTGAGCTCTGCAGCGGTTAGCGCAATATCTCTTGCAAGGTCGAAGTGAAATGTTAAAAGGTCATCTGCAGAACCAAACAACGCTGTGATACAGGGGGGGATGCAACTTCATAAATCCAGCTGAAATCCAGATTTTAGGGCTTTACGGTGCCACAATAGTCATTCCAGATTTTTAAGCAAATCTCAGGTATAAATCTTCATTCGACACGGGCGGCGCCAACGAGCCGCGGAGCCTTCACAAACTTGAGTTTCCGGGGCCCATTTTTGCTTTAAAAGTCACTGAGTTTTGCATGAAGCATCAGTCGCTGAGCATTTATTTAGACCAGCAGTTAAACCGTGGACCAAAATGATGTTCGAGGGGTCTCGATACGGTCAAATGCAAACTTCCCATTAGCACATTAGTTTGATCCACCCGGTTCAACCAACCTGGCGTCTTTCTCTTACAACCTGGCGCGTTCGCTATATCCAGACTGAAAACATTCCCGGAATTAGAAATGTATTGAAAAGACTTTTGTGATGTTGTAAGTGCATGATGTGATACGTGTTCAAAAACAGAGCGTGTGGAGTTACATCAGCCGGCTGATCCATTATAAACCCCCGAAGAGAGCCTCAATTCTCAATTTCCATCCAACAACATGGAAAATGGCAGTCCATTTTCCTCCGCTAATGCAAACAACACAGCTCCTCTAAAATCAATGTAATTGGCTTCACCATTCAGTCCGACTGAATATCTTGCGTGAAGCTTGTGGTGGAGCGATGATGGCAGCGTAGTTCCTTCATAGTAGCTGTGGGGGGGGTTTGAGCTAAAAAGGTTTGTTTTACAGTCCAACTTTTTACAAATTAACATCTTTTTTTTTTGTGATGTTCTGTCGTGTTTTCTGATTTGCTGCTGTTCTCTGCAACTTCAAGGCCGCCATACATTAACTCAAGTTCCAGTGCGGCAGCTACCAACGAGGACCTTGATTCAGGACTGTTTTGAATTGGAGGGTTTTGAAGGGGCATTCCAACTGTATGAAATTCAGTTTACTCACTCATAGGTTGTTTACACTCTTATTTTCTCAAAAAGCTCTGGAGAGCTTTCTTAAGCAAAAAAGAAAAAAAAAAGCCTGATGAGATCAATGAGAAGCCTAATTGAGGGGTTACTGAGGTGCATTATGGGAAATGTAAGATCCAGCGTTTTCAGACCTTGGATACCTCTGCCTCTAATGCATCTATTTTGATTATTCCTTTTACCCTCCCATTCGTCTCATGTGAGAGTTCCAATTTTGTGAAAAAGCTGAATCCCAAAATTTTGCATTTTTATTAGTTTTATTTTCTTAAATCTGACTGGTTTTTTTTAAAATGCTCCTAACCCTCCCACCAATTCTGAAAATAAGGTTTAAACACTAGTATTTTCATTTTTTTCCCCCTTTCTCATACACTACGGGGTCAGGGTTTAGTGATGTGCTTTGGTCAGATAGTTTAGATAGGCTTGATAGTAAGACACTGGCCATAAACAAAAAAATAAATAAATAAATAAATAAAAGGTCCATAAAGTGATTTTTTTTTTTTCTCCCCACTTTGTCTGAGAGCACAGAAGACAAGCCTGGACATACTGACACAGTCGTCCTCACACAGAATACCAGAAATAAAAAGAAAAAGAAAAAAGAAAGACTGAGCTGCTTAGAAAATAGCAAAAAATTGGGTTAAGGAAACATGTGTCTACTTGTGTGTGTTTTACATAAAATGTACTTGAACCCAGGCTATATTTGTCCATGCTTTAGAGGCAGAGAGCGGCGGTTCTGCGCTGGGGGGGGGGGGGCGGCCCCCCCCACTCTCACCAGGATCTGTTTGTCAGCTCCCACATTTACTGCGTGGAGAATGAATGCAGAACGCCGGATATCCATCACATTAATGCGGTTTGATAGCAGCCTGGCACTTTGAGGCAATTCAGTCCACAGGAAGGCTCTCGTATCCCACTGGTCCCTGCTTTTTCCTGCAAATGGTTCGGAGCGCAGCGCGTCACTTCTGTGTGCGGCTTTATTTTCTTTTCTTTTTTTTTAAAAAAAAAAAAAAAGAAAAAGAAACATTTTCTGTGCAGTCGTGTTGGTTGGTAGATGTGGCTGTTTAATTGAACTCTACAGTAAAGCTGTTTGTTTTGGCCTTGCTACTATTGCTCTTACCTCTTTCAGCAAAATATCAACTTGGGAGCAGATTTTTAACTGCTGCTTGAAATCTGTAGATAAACTGGATGTTGGTCTAATTTAACAATCTCACATTATGGTAAAACGCAAAGCTAATTCAAGGTGAGTGTTGATATTCCACAGGTGGGGGACATGAACTGAACATTCACTTCTATGTATTGTAAAAGCAGCTATGATAACAAACTGATACGCAAAAGGCAAAAAGAATCGGACGAGGATGATGAAAATATGAAGCGGAGGGGGAAAATTAAAAGAGATATGTTTGAATTTCCACCAAGACCTTTTTTTTGTCTTAATGAAAGAACGCTTTAAGAGAAGTTGCCCATGAAGCTAAATTACAGAAGCTTTAACAGCAGAGGCACCATTAGTCACCAGCTGAGAACTAAGAATAACCAGCACAGCCTCATCAACCGGCCACGTTAACAGTCAACAAATGTGTGTCGGAACAAGGCCGTGGAAAGTATTCAAAGTCACAAGTTAAATTTTAGTGACAGAAATGACACCAAGAGCTGGAAATGTAAAGATGCTGGAAATTTAATATAAAAACTAACTTCACCTTTCAACTGTTATCTACATTCTGTTATACATTAAGTGAATGTAGAAAATGTACAGACTGTACATTACAGTACAGACAGTGCAGACTTATTATTATCCATCTTTGCAATGTTTTCTTAATTTGAGTTAAAACTCACTGTCATGGGCCTGTAAAGGCCTTCAGGAGTGGAGATGGGTGGGACAAAATGGCTAAAATAAATAGTTACAACATCTTAAATTGTGTTGGAAATATTCAACCTACCTCCATGATTGACCTTTTTTTCTTCTTTTCATCATGACGATCGAATACAAATACACAGCATATCTGCAAGCAGAGATGAGCAATAGTAACTTGACTTACACAGCTGTGGTCGTATAAAATAAAATGACTTCTTGAGGAATTAATTTATTTAGAAATACTCATTTACTCTCATCGAAACTGAGGAAAGTTCATGATGATGGCCAATGAATGGGAGAAATCTAACAAGTGGACCTCAGGTTAAAACCCTTTTGATTGAAACATAGTTTTATCATTTCTAAAATACACACAAAAAGTGTTTCCATTTTCTAACAATTAAAAAAATAAATAATTTTTAAAAATCAATATTTACATGAAATGAGCTTCTAGCGTTGATGATATTTGATCTGCTCTAACTGAAGACTCATACATGAACATAAAATAAAAATGAAAATTAAAAAAAACAGTGCAGATATAAAATATTATTTCTAAACAGATAATAAGCAGGAAAAAAAAAAAAAGTTACAAATCCAGAGGTGGATTGAAGTTCACTTCCTGCAGCATCTTGAGCAACACCCATCTACCACCTTATTTTTCTCCTCCTGCCTTTACACCCAGTTAACCTTAATCTGTGCAGAGTGTGAAAAGCACAGTCTAACAATCCAGTCACATTCGAGAAGTGAAGCTAATGGCGCATCAACAGGTCGAGACTCTGAGCTCACATAATGGCAGTCTTTATTCCACTCAGGCTTGTTTGGCCATTATGGTACAGTTAGTCTAAATAACAGCTGAAGAAATGGCATGATGCCAGCATAGTGAGAGGTACTGAGATTTCCTATCTATTCATATTGTAATCTCTCAGCCTCAGGGGAAAAAAAAAACAAAAAAAACACTCATAACCAAAGCCTGTTTCTGCATTTACGACCAGAATCCACCAATATGCATTCTTGATGTTTCACAGTGGTTTAGTTACCGAAAAATTCTCACTGTGTGTTCAGATTTTTTGCCCTCGTTAATGCACTTAAGAGCCAATAAGAGCAGGTATTTGCAGTGCTGGTCAAAAACAGTCTGTGGACTTAAATTTAAGAGGGGGGGGGGGGGGGTCCGAATGAGCCTGAAATTCCAACATTAATAAGTTCAGAATTTCATTTTATGCATATTTGATGCATGAGGTGTCATTTTGAAAATTTAAATAACCTCTCCTTTTTTTAAATTTTCCACACAAAAGTGATCAGGAAATAATATCAGGTGTGAATTGACCTCCTCTTTCTTTATATAAAAAAAAAAAACAAACAAACGTGAACTTTAAGAAAAAATGAAGTGAAATGAATGAAATGGAATTGTCATTAATTCTTCGACTGACTGACGCAGTGCTGCACAAACGCAGGCCTCTTCCTGATGTGACTGATTATTGTGTCCTCCAGCAAACCTGCCTGTGAACATGAGACAATCAGTCGGCTTTCGTCTGTCCGCACATGGTCAGTCAGTGTGTGTGGAAAACAGCTGTTCACGGCCATTACATGTATGTGTACACACACACACACACACACACACACACAGGGGACTGTAGTTGTCAAGGCTTCAGTGGACTCTCTGACATGTACTGGAGCAGTTTTAAGGTGGATGTTGAGCTCCCTCTAGTGGAGAGTTTTGACATTTTTCCATGTTTGCCTGCCCTTCGTGTGATGTACATCACTTTCTCAAGGCAAGTTAAAGAGAAGGTGAAGGAGCAGAGCTTTTTAGTCACAGCAAAATGTCGAGTACAAACATCCATCTACCTGGCTTAGGTAACGGGATGAGTAATAGTGTTGTGCTTGCTCTGCTGATGGTTGTTTGCATCCCAGCTGCCAAATTTGTAGAAAAGGGCTAAAAAAGTAGTTATATTTGGTTTTGTAAGGAACAGGTGTGGCTCAATATTTTCAGGTCACTTTGAGTCGTTAAACCAACCCATAAAAAAAATAAAAAATATGAAATTTGCCTGTTTTAATGGCTATGACGCACAACAAGGCAGGGCTCTATAGTCACTTTATTGTGAAGTGAGGGTTTTAACAACGTGAAGGAGCGATAAAATCATCACGCATTTTCAATTATATGTCAAATTTGCATGTCAAATATAAAGCTGATTAACTACTGCACTTTATCCTTCCTTAAGCGTGGAAAATCAATCTTATGGGTACTGAAGTTCTCAATGAACTATGTCTTAACTAACTTAAACGTACCCGTCAATTGACTTTAAATTGGTCAAATTCAATTTGGAGTGACTTTTTAGGGCCCAAAATATCAACGTGTCAGAGAAGGGAGGGGGGGTGATACAACTCAAAATGGGATTTCCAGCATCACCGGGTTTGTTTTTGTTAGACGATGCTGCCATCTAGTGGTTGTGTGAGGATATACAGTCTTTTCCATCAGTACCGTTTCCAATATGACAGTTTGTTAATCCAGCAGGATTAGTCAAATTCTGTTCTGTCCATGTGTTTATATACTTAAACGTGTAGTTAATCTCTGCTAATGTTTCTGAATTAAATGTTTGATGGAAAACGAATCAGTTCACCCTGAAACCGGACTGTGACAGCAAACTGCATCAGAAGTGCAAAGAGGCGCCCCTCAGTACAGCACATGCAGGACTTCAGGGCTTCAGCTAAGCATTAAAAAGGAACAGCATTCAAAGCAAAACAAAACCAGCACGCATCACTGGACATCAGGAACCCATCGTGGATTAAGCTGGGAGAAATAGTTTATCTATAATGCAACAGCACTCAGATTAGAAGTATGTCAGACCAGCATTATTGAACACAACAGCCATTTAAACTTCAGGAAATGTAAATTCATAACATATAAAGACATGAGATTCAAACACAGTGTGACTGACAAGTGATCTCTCCAAAACATTACAATGACAGCAAGCAGATGACTGACATAATGAACTCCATATCACATCTGTATCCGTCTCATTAAGACATTTTATACCTGCTTAGCTCGCTCATATTCTCCACAACTCAGTCATTTAGTTCATTTTTCGAAAACCGTGAGAAGTACACTTCATTCAGACACACTGGCATGCTAAACAAGCTAACAAACAAACAAACAAGAAAAAAATGGCGGCGGCCTACCTTTGAAGCGGTCATAAAGTGCGAATATGTGTCAATTCCTGGTTGTTTATTCCCTTAGTCAATAAGTGTCCACCAGTCCAAAGAATAATGACGGGTTTCCATCAAATTAATCCAAGTTGTGAATACTGCTGCGTGAACTCCATTGCTCACACTGTCTGCCAGCTTTGTTCTTAAAAAAACATAAACAAACATAACTTATTTTCACTAGTGACATTCAATATTTCCTCTTCTTCCTGCCTCGTGTTGTTGGGTGTGCTTGTTTTCCTTACCCATGCTAGCTACACAACTAAAATGTCCCCACCTTTTTCTGTGTATTTGTCACCCTGGCTCGGCCTTTGAAGTACAGCAAGCGCTCCTAATTAAGAAGCCAATTGGCTCTGTCATTGGCTATTGACAAGTCAGTCGTAGCCAATCATTTTCCCTTTCTACCTGCGTACGGATGGGTAGTTTGTTTGGCTTCCTGGTAGCAAAGCTATTTTTTTTTTTGCTGCAGGTAGAAGCGTCCTTTTTCAGCTTTTTTCAAACGCAACTGAACACAGGACGTGTGAAAAAGTGATAAACACAAAGTTTTAAATGATGATTAAAGGTTTTGTAGTCGTAAAAATGATTCAGTAGGTTTTCCAGTGTCACAGGAACTAGTAAAAGTAAATACAACCTGGGCCCCTTGGAGGCGCTTTTGAGACGTTTGAGGACACCAGTGACACTAAAAACTAAAATGTCCCTGTCTCCAGTAAGGTTAGGCCTATAGGTGTGAAGTTTTAAACAGTTGTAGCTGACAAGATGTAAAACATATATGTATAGGTCATAGCTAAAAAAAGAGAAGCATATGCACCATTTTTTGTTCGTGAAATATGACTTATTTTAGACAAGAACAAACACACTTTTATCTTCAAATCTTATTATGACAACATTTTTTTCACCCTTGGCTTTTTTTTAAAATTATTATTATTATTATTATTACTATCCTGTATGAATAAATAGAAATAGAAACGTGCATCTTTTACTCATCCATTCAGTGCAGTTAGATTTTGTTCACTTAATAACTTCAGACTTTGGAAATTCAAGTTCAGTTTTGTTTGAGAAATGTTTAGTTGACATTCGTGCAATATTGCCAGAGAAATGGAATTTTGTAGAGGTCAAGGTATCACATCACTTCTATGTTAATAAGGGTCCACCTGCCCCATGTAAACTCACTGAAAGAAACGACCACATGGCACCATACCTACGTCACATGACTGAAGAAGAGCACCACCAGAAGAAAGAAATCTAGATTTGACGCCACACTGGAGGGGTTCGGCGATAGGGAAGATGAGTTGACAGTGAAGATGCAAAAGGCCCAGTACATTCACATCGAGAAGGCCTTCAGTTTGAAGCCGCAGTCCGTCCACTGCCTCCCAGGTATCTGCTCCATTCATTGGTGGGGGTTTGCCTTGTTCTTATTGCTTTGAGGCGATGGTGCAAACCACTGAGCCACCGTGCTGCTATAAACTCTCTGTCCAAGGTATTTTATGAGTAGTACTACATTACTTCATGAAGTGCATAGGGTGGCAATGTGGCCTTCGGCACTGAGATGTAAGGATGCACCCAAAGACCCATCCATTGCCGAGAACCGAACTCAAAGAATGTTTCATTAGCAGCTTCTAATAGTCCTTTGCATTATTGCTACCACATGGGATTCAGCTGTTTTCATATCTGTCAACTACCTCCTGCAATTTTGCCCGCCTCATCCAGACTTATGAACTGACTTTGTAATTTCCAGCAAGGCACACCTCCCAAACGCAGAAACGTCCAGTTGCTTTAACTATCCCTAACAACTTAGTAAGGGGTTCTCAAATCAATGGCAACAGCGACACTGATCTTCACTTGCAATTTTGGTTTAAATTCATTGTCAAAAGGTGCCCAAACAGACAATAACAAGAGGGTGAAGTGTGAGAGCCGCTGACCATCTGTGAATGCGCAGAGATCGAGGTCGAATTCGTATTTCTCTCGCATTTCAAGCTTTCCCATGTGCAAAGAGCCTAGCGCCGATGTAAGAGCTGTGTGTGGAGCCTTTTCACCTTCTAGTTAAAGTGACGGAAGTCGTATCACAATCTGAATACAAGTTCATGCTGACTTGAAGCATGAGTCACATGTTTTTAACCAAAGCCGTGAACCTTTAACCGATTTAACCAAAGTGTGGACTCCGGATGAGAAGCCCAGTGTCTCAGCCCTGTGAGTTCTGAAAGTGGACGTCACACTTCCTGGACTGTCAGTGACTTAGCAGTGAACATAATCAAGGCAGTAATCACATTTATTCCAAAATGTATTTGACAAATAAGCATTTGATGGTATCTAAACACAATTAGTAAGAGCCAGGATTGCTGTAAAGTCATCTAATGGTGCATAAATGCTGATATCTCGAAGTTTCAGGACCTGAATTCAAAGAATACGAAACTCCTCTTGGCTGTCTTTTAGCCACCTGCTCCTCTGAATCCTTTGGTGGTGATTTGATGGTCTAACTCTTTTTGAAATGTTCTTTGACACTGAAACTGTTCAAATCAAAAATATCAGAAATGTTGGTGTTGGCAGCCATATTTCTTTGCGATCACCTCAGGTTTCTAGTGAGTAATAACTGCAAGTAGAATGAAAAAATGCAACACTTACATCATGCTGGCTCAATCCAGATTTGTATTTATGTAAATATCCATATCTAACTGCATGTCAAACGTCCGCAAAGTCCGTGAGATTTTGTCCAGAAGATGCAAAGTTTCTTCTTCCACTGAATGATGCGTCGATGTTGTTATCTGGAGCTAATGCTGTTATCCCAACAACCTCGATCACATTATATATTATATGTCACTGCATTCTATATTTCGCCATCTCCGTTCCAGAAAGTCCAATAAAGTCAGGCTATAAAAAACATTCATTTTGCCCTCTCTCTGGGTCAAAGGGTTAACCAGTGCAGACAAATTACCCTCCACATAACTACGACTTGCTTCAGTGATTTGGAGCAGCGCAGTGTGTGACTTTGCACGATTTGTAGAGGAAATAATTCAGTCCTTTGCTCAGCGTGGACTCCATCACCTCCCAGCCTGCATCACTTGTCTTCCTCTGTGTCTTCCTTTTTTCTCATCATCCGCTAAAATGTAGCGACAAATTCGAAATCCAGAAAAAAAAAAGAAAAAGTTAAATCAGAGATGCTTTGATCATTTCACGCAATCCGCAGTCTTCCGAATGAAGGAGAAATAAATCCTATCTTTGGAGTGACAAGTGTATCTGTGACGCTTGCTGAGAAAAAAGTGATCCGCACGCACCTGTTGGCTGGCCGTTACAAACCTTCCAAAGTTTGACTTTCGCTGCAAAAAAAACAACAGACTGAGAGTTTGATGGAGAGAACAGAGAGAGAGAGAGAGGGGAAGGATGGAGAGCTGGAGAGTGGAGCATCCTGTTGTCTCTCAGCCAGAAGGATGAATGGAAAGCCTGCGTCTCTGCCTCCTTTTATATTCTCTCTTCCCCTGCTGCCTCGCTTTGGCTTTTACCCTCACTCCTGTGTGTGTGTGTGTGTGTGTGTGTGTGTGTGTGTGCAGAGAGAGACCTCTTTCAGAGCAGCAGGAATATATTATAACCCAAACAAAAGGAGCCGGCGTATTGTTTATGAATTACTAGCCTTCCAAAGGCAACAAAGGCCTCTATTTTCATAGAAAACTCCACTTTCATTTCAGCTCCATTTGATTACCAGAGCAAAGACAATAAAAAAAAAAAGGCCTCTCCGGTCGCAACATCCCAAAGGGATTCATTCCTCCTTCGCTCGCTCATTCAGCACCACTGAAAAGGTTTCTTTATTGCTTTCTTTTCAGGACTGATGTCAAATGGGCTTTTAGGAGTAAACCAATGACAAAAAATTATTGCTTGGCTATTTTGTACAATAACAGGGCCGGGGGAAGAGAGGAGTCCTGTGTTGTCTTTGTCATCTTTCTTCCCCCCTTTTTTTTCCTTTTGCTCCTTTCTGCTGTTGGAGAGGAAAATTGCAGAGGCTGGAAATTAATGGCGAGGCTTTGAAGGGTAAGAGGGAGAGAGACACAAGACGGAGACACAATGCAACAATACAAGTCAAATCTGAATTATCGCTCGCTATTGAACACAGTGAAGAGACAGAAAGGTACTGTGAGGCTACGGAGGAAGTTTGAACGTGTGTGTGTGTGTTGTGGGAGTACTTTCACAAAACAGACACCTGTGGGTTCCACGGCCAAAAACAATAAAACCTCAGTGAAGCGCTGTCATATAATCTACAATGAGGCTGTCGATGTGTGTGTGTGTGTGTGTGTGTGTGCATTTTGTTACCTACTGGGGCCCTTTTCTGGTATACACCAATCAGCCACAACATTAAAACCACCTGCTTAGAGAGGGAGAAGGGACACGGGACCTCTAGGGGGTCTTTTGTGGTCAGAACCTTTGGGTCCTGTGCAATGAGGGCGGGGCCTCCAGGTGGGAGGGTGGATTCAGGTTATTAAGGTGCGTCTTGCAGATTCTCGATCAGGTCGGGATCTGGGGAGTCTGCAGGCCGTTGTGGAACTCGAGACATAGCTAAAGCTGGGGGGGTGGGGGGGCTTTGGATCGAAAAACAAAAAAAAAATCCCAAAATTCTGAAAAGATTAAAGATGAACACGGCACGCTGACTGTAAAAGATGCTCTTTCACCTTTTTCTTTTTTTTTTTTTTGCTATGCCGCCTGTTTTTGTCCTCCTGGATGAACATTTGGCTCGAGACAAAAGGTGAACTAATCAATTATTCCTCTTGCAGGGCCCTGGTGCTGTTGTGAAAAGCGTTGACATTTGAGCTTTCCAGACGACATCTGCAAATTTATATGCCTTCCATTGTGTGAGGCAGCCAGCCCTGTATCAAAGGCTGTAAAAGGCCTTGTCAATTTAGTAAGGACAACTCTACAAAGAGTCCTTTCTCCTCTGTTGTTATGTGAATAATGCTTTTCACTGGTTTCCTGCCAAAACCTGTTGGCGATTTGGCATTGTGATGTCATTGATTGTACTGATAACAGACATCAGACGTGAAGACCTTCAAAATGCCAGTAACGCATTGTGACACATCACAAATGTACGGCTCCTCATCGGATTCAACGATCTTTATGGAAGCTTTGAAATAAAACGTTATTGGTTGTAACTGTAACTGTCAAAGTAACGTTTTTGTTTAGCGGTAAAGAAGGTAAGAAACTTCCACCTGGCGAAAAGGGTGAAAACCACATAAACTAACTGACATTTACAACCCAGCAGGGGGTGCTGTTTCACCCATTAGGAGGAACACAGTTAAAGATGTCTCATACAGTTTTGTGAGCAATCTTTCGTACATTTTTGAAGAGTAGCTGCCTGTGATTACTTTGTCACTGAATGTCTGCATAACCAGATGGATATAGATCTACTAGAGACACGAGGGCCCGTCTTTGATTCAGTACTTTAATTCACAGACAAATGGGTGAAATAAATAGAAAGGACGGGGAGGGTTATTCTTGTAATAGCAACTACTGTAATCAGTGGTAACATTAGAATACACATTACATTTACGTCAGTCACTTTAAGTTAAATAAGATTTACATTACATGGCTTACATTAGTGTGGGTTCTATTTCATGAATATCTCACTTGTGGGTGAAGTTTCTCGAAGTGATAACTTTAACAGAGGAAATATTTTTTTTTTTTGTCCGCAAGGCACGTCTCCTGACGCTCATGAGAAATACAAATCATCTGTAGCGTGATCAAAAGGGTCAGGTAAATAAAAAATAAAAATTAGCAGTGTTACAAATCAAAACCAGGTTTTTGTTTTTTTTTGTTTTTGTTTTTTTTTTTTAAGAGTGAACCAATCACAAATATCAAAAATAGGAAATCGCTCTAAAGTTAAGTTGCGTATCGACAGAGTAAAAAACATTAAAAAAAAAAAAAAACCTAAACAACTTCTTTATAGTGTTATATTGCTTGGACTTTGGTCTTGAAACACAAAGAGCAAAGAGCTGACTCACTGCGAACATTTTGTTTAGCGGAAGATGAACAAAAGAAAAGGGAAACCCTGTAGCTGTCAGCAGTGTGCATACTGCATTAGAAATCTGGCTGCATTAAACATTTTCCTTAATTATGGGCTTTACGTTGGGAGTTTCCAATTACTTCCATGACACAACTATGCTTATTTAATGTATCGGATTGCAACTCTTTTCATACTTTAAACAGTTACTGCTGTGAGAGTTAGATCCACTCAGTTCCAAGCTATTTGTGACTTGGCAGCAATACTGTGTTTATTAGCACGTATTTTCCTGTCAGAACTGCAGCTTCGGGCAGACACGTATAATGTTCCAGCAGCTTATTGGCCCTTCCTCTCTATCTCCAGCTACCCTTTAGCAACAGTGACTAACACGTTTTTGAGATTTACTGATAAAGATTGAACTTCTTTGTGTGATGCAGTTCCTGTTCCTTTTTTTTATTTTTTTAAACAAAAGTATTATATATATATTTTTAAATAAATAAATAAAAGAAATGTACACAACCCATGAAGCAATGTCTGCTGCAGTCATTGTTACGGTGCTCATCCCGTAAAATATCAGGTCACTTGGAAATGCTGGTAAATTTTGCTTCTGATTAAATTGTAGTGACTTTGTGCCCTACTACGATAAATAATCCAACTCTATAGTTCATTAGCGTTTGACTGAATAACATAAATAGAATTCTAAAGTTATCTTTCATAATAATATGATGATTTAACATTTGAAACTGCTGCTCATGCAAACAATTTTAAGTTTCGGCGAGGACTTTCATTCACATACGACTCTAATATTTCTGAAATATAGAAACCCATGTAGTGTTCTTGTTCGAGCACCAGGCCACTTTATGAAATACTGGTGAAACTTTAGACTTACTGCATATAAGCACAAAGGGAATGAAAAATAAACACACATAAGGAAACAAGAGAAAGTGATTCAGTTTTGTCAGTGCTCCAAAGAAGGAAGTGATGTCATCACGCCTACCAGCTAATTTGGCTTCACAGCTTACGGTCAGTTGGGATGGCTTTGCTCATGGCCGGCAGGCATTGTCTTGGTCCAAAGTTTTGTCGCTGTGTAAGTGGACTTCAGAGTCAGAACGGTGAAAAGTCGACTCGTGTCCACACAGTTCAGAGGTCTTTTTTGATCCTTCCAAGGTCAGAAGATGATTAAATACACATGGATCTCAGAGGTTGGTCTCGTCCCAGGTCGGGTCGTTCATGTTCTTCAAAACTCTCCTGATGATCCTCTCCAGCTCCTTCCTCGCTCGCTGCTCCTCCTCCAGCGTCCTCCTCATCCTCTTGTTGTCCTGGAGGAGAGGGACAAAGAAAGAAAAGAGAGGAGGTGAGAATGGGAGAAAAGAAGTGATGGAGTGGAGGGATGGCATGTATTGAGTATTCAGCTTGAGCAAAAAGAGAGCCAACGTGACTAAAAACCAGGCTTGCAGTACTTGAGTCCAGGACTCCGACTTCAGTCCAACTTGACTGGAACTTGGACATTGTTAACTAGGACTTGGACTCATGCATTATCTGTATTCGAACTCATAAATCAGAGACAAGTCCTCAAATTTTTATTTCATTTTACATAATATACCACAGTAATTTTGGCATAAGATAATATCTACATTATACATACAATTAATAATATATTTGGATTGGACTTGACTCAGATTTTTCTTTTAATGACTTGGCTCGGACTCGAACACTGGGACTCGGACTCGACTACAGCGCTGCTAAAAACAGACATCTGAACAGGAGGTTAATAATACTGACAGGTCCGTGTTGGTAATGTGTTTAAAAAGCCGCAGACTGACCTGTTTGAGTTCATGCACCTCGTCTTTCAGACTGTACACGGTGTCCACCAGACTCCTGCACCAACAGAGCAGGAGCTCTTTAACATACAACATACATTTGCATTTACATTTTTTTTGGTGATCACCATGCTTTTATTTTGTATAGCTCATAATAATCCAATATCCACTGCTGTCTTGGCAAACATGACACGGATGCTTATAGTTTGTCTATGTGCTTGTGGTTGTTTACGTTTTCAGAATCCGCCATTTTCTATATTTGAACTTTTATTCTGGAGCTGAAGCAACTCAGTGACACACTGCGTTTACCGTACATCGCAAACATAAACAAACCACCGTCTCTCGTCTCTCACCTCTCCTCCACCACAGTTTGTCCGTTGCTCCTGGTCTCCTCCACTATGATCTTCTCCTCCTCTGGGAACAGCATGTGCACATCCTTTCTGCTGGAGCCTGATCGAACAGTGACGACAGCGTAGTTTATTATCGCCGCGCAATGCCCAAAGATGTGCTAACATATAGTGTTAACAGTTCAAAGAAGACGACGTTAATGGAGTGTCTTACAGAGTACAAGTGAACACACAGATGACATTTTACTGATGTAAGGTGTGGACCAAGAACCTGTACCTGAAGAGGATGACTGTTTTAAAGCGTCTCAGTCGGAGTATATTTACTACCTGTGAGAAGTTTCTGGACTGTTGGTCAGACATTTGAAAAAGTCACTGTAGGCTCCGGGAAACTTATGCTTAGATTTTACAGACCAAGCAATTAGTTATTTAATTTATTGAGAAAATCTTTAGTAGACTGGCTGACAATAAATATAATCCGCAGATGGAGTCTTAAACAAGTGTGACACAATAACACCCCAGTGTGTTATCGCTTACTTATATTGAGTAACTGCATTTTGTTTCATGGTATGAGTCACTCACTCTCACTGCCCACCAACTTCACTGTACTTGTCTGCTTAAATATATTGGATTATGGGCTATATATTTTGCAGCTACAGTACACTCACGGGAATGCACACAGGCTCAAAGAGACAAACATTAAGTACGACACATACACGGCAGGCACGACAGGTGAAAGGTTTGGGACTCTAGTTGTAAGCTAGCTGGCACGTCAGAGGGTTGCGACACCCAAAATCTTACGAGAAAATGAGGCGGTCCTGTAACTAGTGGCGGTCCAGATACTGTCATAATCCGAGTCCTCTGACTGGTCAGAACAAGGCAGGTTGCCGGGTAAACCAGCGACGGTGAGGCTGGTGTCAGCGAGCACATGGTTGTGCATGAGGTCGGTCCCCTGCCAGGCTGTACCATAACCAGTAATAGATGGGGTTGGAACAAACCAAGTTGAAAGTTGGAAGGTGAGGGGAGGATTACAAACCATAAAGAATGTGGGATTGGGACAAAACATATTGTAGTTGTGGACATGTAATTTTTTTGATAAACATAAATATGACATTTGAACCAAACACAACAAGTAACAAAAAGAAGATGTGCGGATATGTGGGATAAATCATGTTAAATTTTAAAAAGTAACAGAATGAAACAAAGGAGGATGATGGTAATACAAAAGAACATATGGATAAATGATGTTTGAAGGAAGGCAAGGGAATGCAGGGAAGACATACAAAGAGAGGAGAGAGAAAAACATTGTTAGAGCAGACGGCAAAGGTTAGCAGCAAGGCAAGACCAGCAGTGTGTGTGAGCATGTATGTGAGCACACTGGTCAGTGTGTGTGTGCGTGCGTGTGTGTGTACTCACTGGAGTTGAGAGTCTGTCGCGTCTTGGCACTGGTACAGTAGGCCTCGATCACTTTCAGGATCTGAGCATCCTCCTCGAGAGCTGCGGTACCTGAGAGACCAGGACAGGTTCAGAGGGACAGATGATGACATGGTGGAGAAACACTGCAAACAGAGGACTTGTAGATACACAGCCTCTGGCAGCCATATTGGAGAAGTACAGCTCTTTGCAACACTGCAGAGCAGCTGACTGCAGCTAAAAGTACAACTCAGCGGTAAGGAATACTTACACAGAAGA
Source organism: Scatophagus argus (assembly GCF_020382885.2). Lineage (NCBI taxonomy): Eukaryota > Metazoa > Chordata > Actinopteri > Scatophagidae > Scatophagus > Scatophagus argus. Next base: position 10,801,003 of record NC_058516.1, read on the forward strand.
CTGTGTTTTAGTGGTTAGTAGTTTGTCAGCATATTTTGTTTTTAATCGTTAAATTTGATGAAAATGTTTTACATCAAGCTAGTTTTTTGGGCTGGGATTAGAACAGACCATTTGCTGTGAAGTTCAGCAAATGTTAGCAGTTTCAATAAAGTTTATTATGTCTGATAAATGTAAAAATAAATCAAAGACACGTAATCAGTGGCTGGCTAATTTCTGCTAATGAATCAGCCCACAGTCTTCTACGTAAATACAGCTGTTTTGGCAGCTGGTGATGGAGAAGAACTTGCAAAGATATGGCATCATTAAGCACTATGTTTCAGTTTGTGAATGGGTGAAATGGCGCGCAGTGATGTATTTCATTTGCTGAGCTGCATGCTTACTTTTTCTGACAGTGAAGTCCTCTTCTGAAGGTTTCCTCTCTGGCTTTCTCTTGGGGAGCAGCTTTTTCATGTTCTTAGGACTCTTACTCAAATCCTACAAACAAAGATATGCACAGCAGGAATGTACTTTTAATCCAAGCGCAACAGGGCTCAGAACAATCTTTGCTCGCATTCTTCAGTGGGATAAGTGAATGAAGTAGGAAAAAAAAGGCCACTTTGAGAAACACCTACAGTATGTGATAAAACATAAAGCTGATTTTAGTATGACAGTGTACGGCACCTCCTTCTGGCTGAGAGCAGCTGAGGGTCGGAGTGGGGGCGCAGGACGAAGGCAGCTCAGGCTCCAGGGTTTGGGGGTACTCGGTGGCTCCAGGGGTCCCCACATTGGGCTGCCGCTGTGGGTCATCCCATGTGAAGAGGGATGGGGAAGGGTGTGGTAGGCGTGTCCGGTGCTCCCTCCACGGGACTCCGAGAGTCTGGAGGGAGTGACGGGGTGAGAGGGCAGCTGGGAGGAGAGGGAGGAGGTGGGTGAAGAAAAGAAAAGTGAGTCATATACTGCAGCAGGGCGGTAAAGTGGACGAGGATCCGCTCGCGCTCTTACCGTGTGGCAGACGGACTGAGGCTTGTGCGAGTGTGTGTGGGCGGCCGGTGTGTGCGTCTGCCTGGTGAGAAAGTCCAGCCAGTCCTGCAGGTCCTTCTGACTGTTACATGCCACCTGCATCCACTCACACTGGCCACCTGGGCAACAACAAAACACACACACACAGACAACAAGCAGAGGTCACACAGACACGGTTTAAAGGCGTTTAAGAGCAAGACCATTTCTATTTATAGCAGGTTTGTGATTTCCTGCAATATTCCCTTACAACACATAGAAGAAGATCACTGATATTAAATTACACTATAAAGGAGAGCCGAAAGAGAAAGAGAGATGCTGACCGGAAATTTCAAAAGCATTCCTCTGGTTTATACCATCTTCTATCCTGGAGATGAGCATTCCCGACAGAGGCATCCTCCCCTACAGAGACACACACACCGAGTAAATCAGTAAACCGAACCCAGAGCCTATCGGGAGCCAGAGCTAACGTTTCAACACTTTTAAGTTGCACAGTGGCGGCGGCGATAACCGTTTTAAGTTTCATTTCACGTGGCGTGAGCTCACCTGATAGATGAATCCGCTCTTTCGCTGGCTGGTAGAGAGCATGAGCAGAGTGTGAGCGAAGAGGACGAGGTAGCGTTCATTTGGCTCCTGAAAAATCACAATACAATCACAATATCTTCAGTTTCATGTGTTCACTTTTTGTCTCCTTTTTGGTAAGTAAAAAGTCTTAAAAGGGTGACTGAGGTTGGGATGAATACCTGAGAGTGCGTGTGGACTGCAGCCGTGGACATGTAGAGAATAGGGCCGAGGGTTTTGATGTCATCCCCTTCCCAGTTTCTGATTGGCTCCGTTAAAATCTGCAACTCCAGCTCTTTCTTCTTCCTCACCACCAGACACTGAGCCTGAACACACGGAAGCATTCAAAGACATGCAAATGCACAAAAACTCCGTCTAATCAACACAACTCCACATAATTTCCAGTAAACGGATTAATTTAGTTAAGTTTAGTTAAGCTACTGTGAGTAATCCTTCAGCACTATTTGTTCACGCTGTGTAAGAATTATTTTATTCAGATATCCCTCACTTCTAGATTACCAGAAAACACTATTAAGCTTTTTAAATGTTAAATATGCGGTACAATAGTGACTGTCAAAAGCAAAGCACATCTAAGGGCCTGCTCAGACAGAGCATCTCTGAGGCATCTTTTTCGTTTCACACGCAGCCCTGAACGCCTCACCGCTCAGAGCTCAAACTGTCCAATCGGGCTCTTAGAAAGCTTCCATAAAGACACACTTTGGACACACACATGCAAGACTGTGAGACTAGCCAGGCACAAGTAGAGCCAATCTAACTATTCTAAATGCTTATGCGTGGTTGGAGCTTACTGAAAGGTTTTTAAAGGCAGTCATGCAAGCACGGAGATCCTCTCTGTCAGGGTGTTGCTCCTAAGACAAAATAAAACATGAAAATATAGTTAAAAGAGAACAGATTCAGGTCCTGGTAAGCTCTTGTTTGTTATGTTAATTAAACATTTGTGTTTGGACAGAGTCGCGCTAACCTCCATGTGTCTGTCCAGCTCTTTCAGCAGCGTTGGGTATTTGTCCAGTCTGGTGAAGGGTTTACTCAGACTAGCGGTCAAAGTTATGATCCCAGGAAAGGGTGCCCCCTTTGACTCCATGTACTTCCCCAGATCGTCACTAAGACCCAAAGAAAAACACATTTAAATACATGCCTGCGAACACAGTAATTCTCCGTATATCTCTGACTGTACCCGTGCTGCGTGAGTACGTTGACAGCAGACGGGTGGTTGAAGCAGTAGTCCAGGTAGATGGTCTTTATCTGGGGCATCTGACTCAGGAAGAAGCCTCCGATCCTCTGCTGGCTCTCTGGAAGTCTACACACACACACAGACATCATGTCACAGTGGTTAGCAACTGCCTCTGTTGGCATTCAATCACACATAGAGAGAAAGATCTGAAAGGAAGGGACTGCTCTTGGGATGTAGTGTGCACAGGAACATTGCGATAAACTGGGAAACTAACCACGGAAAAACGTTCACATCAAGGCTGCGCTCAAGACCATAAAGGTTTAACTTCTGCAAAGCTAAAGACTTGGTGAATATAATCAAATCAAAACTATCAACCAAATAATTATAATAATAAGTGAGCTGTGCTATTTGTGGATTAGATTTTCTTTACAAAAATTGAACATGAATTATGTTTTCTTGATCTCTTTTCCTAACCTGCTGCATCTCAGACAAAAATGTTATTACTGCGAGCTACCACTAGGTGGCTCTGCTGCTCTAATAACTGCCTTCAATCTCAAGCGCTGATATTTCCTATTGGAGTAAAATTCAAAATTACTTAAATAAGATGGATAGCTTGAAAAAATACAATTACATATACACCACCCCCCCAACTAAGGCTGCAAATAACTACTATTTTCATTAATTTGATTATTTTGTCCATTATTTTCTCAGCTAATTTGGTGTGTGAAAAGAGTAAAAATACACATACTCCAATAAAGCAGTTGTTACTGCATCAATGCAATGGTGCATTTGACAGCACCTCATGTTTAATATGTTTTGTAAACAACTTAAGTATCGCAAGACCGGCTTTCACAGATGTCCCCGTGAGATTACGGCACTGCAGGACGAGTTAACTGGTGCCACGTCGTCGTTTGACTAGTTTATGACACCGTATACCTTTGGTTAGACAGAAAGACGGACTCACTTTGTATGCTCCTCCAAGGACTGAGCCAATATCTGCTGGAAGGTCGAGATCTCCTCCAGATTCCCCTGAATGTGACTGATGTCAGCACTGCTGAGTCTGCAAAACACATAAGAGGCGAAGAGGAATTCATAATTAACATATGTATATAATATACGCACTGGCGCAATATGGAATGCCACTTATATGGTGCTGTATTTAACATCCAGCGTGCATACGGTATGCAGCATTTGTGTGTTATCCAGTATGTGTGTGTTCTTATATTCTGTACGATGGGACACATAATATGATGGTATTGGTACAGATGTGCCAGTGTGTGTGTGTGTGTGTGTGTGTGTGTGTGCCACTAAAACCTGATTCTGCTGAATAAAACAAGACAAAAAGTGTAAAAATATCTCTACCTGTCTGTGGGGTGAAGTGAGCGAAGGTATGTGCCCAGGAGACTTTGCAGCTCCCTCGAATATTCACTCTCTGCATCCAGGATGTTTTGTAGGACCTGACACACACACACACACACACACACACACACACACACACATAGTGAGTAATATAAAATAAATAGAGCAGTTCTGTATGCTTTTGCCCTTTAAAATCCATATTTCCATGATAAAAGGTGAATACAGTAGCAATAAATTATTTTGATAACTGATTAATTGTTTGAAAAACCTTTTCAGCAGAAAAAAAATCCCCAAAATATCTTGTTTCATATGCTCTGTTCTGACAACTGCTGCTTTTATCTGTTTTCTATTACAGTAAACTTTGGATTTTGGTTTGATGGCCAGACAAAACAAGACATTTGAAAACATCATGTGACGCTTAAAGACAGGAAGTGTGAGGGTCATTTGACTTTTTTGATGCTTAACTGACTAGACAGCTAGCCAAGATGAGTGGATAAGGAAAATGAATCTTTAATTACAGCTATAACTGATGCCAAATTTGAACGGTGAAACAGAACATAGCGAGAGCCAATGAACCACTGTGGCCAATTTTTATAAAACTGTGAGGAGTATCTGATTGGCTGATTCAGTATTAACCCATCTGAAGCATCCACATTTTTTGGAAATAAGACGAGCCCCCCACACATGTCCTCCTGCTGAGTTAAAAATGACTGTAAAGCTGCTAGCTTCCTAATAGGATATGTCTTGTATAAGAAGCTAATAGACAGTGATGGCAAACCCTCTGGGAGCCCGAGCAGCTCCACAGTATACACTCAGGACTGAGGCCTGAGAGGTAATGTATTGTATGTATTCCTTTTTTTTTATTTTTAACTAAAACAAAATTGCCAGTGCGTGTACTGTCAACAAGAATATGATGAAAACATTTTCAAAATCAAAACAAAAGCATGACCTTTAACAGACTACACAAACACACATAGAGAGGGGGAACAAAAAAGCCCAAAGCTTGTATTTTCTACTTAGACAAGCTTCTGTTCTTATGTTTTAGGATCCTGCATTGGAACAAAAACTAAAAGTTTTTTATTTAGAACTTCTTTTCATTTTGCATCTCCGTCTGGGAACAGCTTTGACTTCAGGCAGGACCTGTGAGCTAGTGCTTACATGAGAAAGACACTCAGGTACCCAAACCAAAGATGGACTGACTAGACAGACTGTTGAAGCTTGTTGCATTATTGAAAGACACACACACACACACACACACACACACACACACACATGAAAAACACTCACACACCGGCAGAAGCCAACCCTGAGGCGAGGCTGCCCCAGAAACCACTGGAATGGAAGAAATAACCTACATCGCATCTGCTGCGCTCTCGCACGCATGCACACACACAGGCGACACACGCACGGGCGCCATGCAGGGTTGATCACATGGTTACACACAGACAGACGCGGCTAAGCAACCATTAACTGAACGGATTAGATGACAATTCATCGATTGCAACAGTCCGCAAAAGCAGACGCACATTAACTTGGCTCATCAGTGTAACCTTTAAGGTGCACCAGCAAAGATAAAAAGCACACAAAGGAGAGTTCATTTCCGGGCGATGACGTCATCAGAACTCAAACTGGTACCTGGAATCCTTAAAACGCCTAAAATGTATTCTAACTAAATTAGCTAACTAACTCATAAAGTTCATTATGGTCCTAGCTGAAGTGAGAATTGGTTTTCCTTCTTCTTCTTTCTGTGATTAGAAGAACATCAGGAAAGACCAGGGAAAGTTTGAACACACACACACACACACATGCAGAAACAGATGCAGAATATGACGCTCACCAAATTGTAGTAGGTTTTACTGACGATAGTGGTGTCAAAACATTTAGGGGGGCTCTTCAGTGTTCCAGACTTTGGCTTGTCTGACGTTTTGTCTGCATGGAGAGAAAGAAGAAGAGGACGACTGGTCACAAAAGGTGTAGTCAAGTTACACCTGATGAGACCTTCATAAGCACGTTTTGCTATTACAACAAAAAACAAAATGATAGCTACAGGTATTCAAAAGTGCTTTGCTTTTCACGTGTCTTCTGTGTGATTCTGACCAAAGCTCAGTGTGAATAACGATGACGATTTATGCTAGTAAACAAGAGCACAAATAACCAAACCCTCCAGTGCAAGACCTCAATCTCACACATCAACCAGCTCCCACCAGCCATATCAATCTACCATTCCTCAGCACTGTGTTATCATCGGCGTGCTTGTTTTCTGCTGCAAGCTTCAAATCAGGAAGTCCCTTTCTATACGGCAGCTCTGGAACTTCCTGTCTTTGTGCGTTCGCGGAGCTTCCTTCCTTCAATCCTGCCTTACTTCACACGATCAACCGACACAACGAAAAAAAAAAGCGCAGGAAGCAACAGTTAGCAAGCAACATCGACTCAGCGGCGATCGGCTTGAGTTCAGACACGCAAATCAAACAAAGGTAAGAGAAACAACAAAAACTTTTCCTGCTGATTGACACACAAAATAAATTGCTGACTTTGGAACAAACCCCAAACCTAAAAAATTAAAAGAAACAATTTAACAAGCTTAGAAATGCCTTAATTTTCACTTTGTTCAATCACACACTCATTTATATAAACTTGGAAAGCCTCTGGATTTGATGTCTCCAAACAATAAGTTATTCAAGTCCTTCATTTTTATACAGGAACCGTGCAAGTGCGTTTAACAAATCACATCATCCTACAAACAACTAAAAGAGGCAGTAAGTCAGTATCAGTAAAAACAGACCTGCAGGAAGTCTGTTTGTTTGTGTGTATCTTGTGTATGTGCATAGGGTGTGTGTCGCCACGCTGCCATTAAATCTTATGCTGCAGCCTTGACGGAAGCAAAAAAGAAAAAAAAAAACATACTCCGAATCTGAGAGAAAAGGGCAGTTGCAAAAATAGTTACAGAAATGAACACGGTTCTGAAAAATGACTGACTGACGGACAACATCTGGAGTAACAAGATCAACACCCACCGTTTCCTTTCAGCTCCCGTACGTAGTTACTGGGGAACCACCCGCACTTGCCGCTGAGCGAGCCTTCCCACCAGCCCCCATCTTCCTGCCGAATCACGGTAATGATGTCGCCCTTGGAGAAAGAGAGTTCGTCCTCGTTGGTCTGCTTGAAGGCAAAGCGCGCCTTGACCAGCACGTGGCTGCACCCACTGCTCTCTGACATGTCCTGGGGTGGTGGGGGGTGAAAACAAAAAAGATCAACAGGAAAGACGGAGCTGAGTGAATATGTATGTTTAATATCAGTTACACACATCTAAGCCCCTGTCAGTGTTTGCCTACAGTCATTACTCCTGTGGGGTGTTGTTGTCGTTGTCATGGTAACTCACCAGGCTGCGGTACTGAGGCTGCAGCAGTTTAGAGGAGCGACTCTGAGCGTTCAGAGAGTCAAATGACTTGATCCTCAGTGATGAGGAGTGCGGCACACACACACTGTCTTCAGAAACACCTAAATCTGCACACGACGCTTCGATTAGCACATGAACTCACAGCACAGGTGAGTAATAGAAGGCACATGAATTGAAGAGAAGGAAGGATGGAAGCATGTTAATAAAGGGCGCAGAAAGACAATTAATTTACCTTCAGTGGCTTTGTTAAGGGCGACCAAGGAGTTGAGGACCTTGGAGAAGTTCAGTCCCTGCAGGAGGTCATTGATCTCAAAGGGCTGGAGGAGAGAAAAAGAAATAAAGCATAGACAGCTTTGATATGGAAGAGAAGAAAAACATGCACACACACATACACACACTCATAATAAATTTATAGGGCATCAACAAGGACATGAAGACGTCCCCCTGACATTTCCAGGCACGTATCTCGCACAGAGATGTGGCGCACCCGTGACTTCAAATTCACGATCACAATAAAGCTGAACGATCACCACAACAGCAACAATATTTTCTCTGTTAAAAAGGTTTTGCACCGACAAACATCACAGCTTTGCGACACGAAAGGATACGTCAGCATGTAGAAACACGGAGTTTAGCGGGGGTTAACATCACTGCTCCAACTGCAGTCTGGAGCAGGATTACTCAAAGTCTGAGCTTCCCCTTGTAATCTCCCTATCACACACACACACACACACACACACACAGCCATAATCAAAATACCTCTGAAGCCCCTAATCTTGTGTATACCACACACACTTGACTGTCTTGTTCATTCCCAAGCCGTGAAGGTGGAGCATGTCGCAGTGTGAAAGTCAAAGCTGACACACTCCGATTTGGCACTTTAAGAACTGTTTCGACTAAACCATGTCCACGAGTCAGGCTTGTAGACTTGATCCCTAATTTTAAAGGACTCGTGACTTGACTCAGTTTTGAGCACAGAGCACAGACTCGGACCTGGACTCAGACTTGTGCATTAACTGAATTCGGACTTGTAAATTGGAGACGAGTCATCAGATTTTTATTTTATTTCATGTAACACACAATAGTAATTTGGCATAAGAAAATATCTACGCTAAGTCCGATATTATATCACAATTACACAATAATATATTTGGATTAGTCTTGACTCGGATCAGGAGCGGACTCGAAGTTTGGTGACTCGACTACTGCCAAGAGTACATGCTGAGAGCAGCATAAATTCTACACTTTATTTTACAGATTGGGTCACTTTAATGTAATGATAAAATGACGCAATTATTTAATGTAGTCCTGCTTTTAAGAATGCACTTGATTTATATCCAAAAACTGATTAGTAGTCAGAGCAGTATGGACCCAACAGTTAATACACACTTTCATCTCTCCCACTGGCACTGGGCCCGGACACAATATGAGACTTGTTCTCCGCTGCTGCACCAACTGCACCACACACCAGCGCTTAAGGTAGCATTTGCACATATTTTAGGTATTTAGCTTTTTTTGGAAATATGTTTATCCCAACTTTGATGCCAGCTACAAACAAATTGGGAGAGGAACATTCATGGGGTAAGCACGTTCAGGTGACAGTATCGTGACCGGGTATGAAAGGAGCATGCTCAGTCGTTCACGAGTAAGGATGTGACGAGGTTTGCCACTTTGTCAAAACGCGTGACTGCATAAAGGATACGCGGGCTCGGGGTCGCATCGGTGGACGTGATCAATAACGAAATCTGACGCTGAGGACCACATGTACAACATCAGGAACAAAAAGGATCACTAATGGAGACAAAGCACACTTGATAATGAAATATTAGACGGTGCTTTATTGATCTCTTAGTTATCATCACATAAACAACGACCTAAACATGCTCTGGAAGTGAAGTAAGGACATCTAATGCAACACGTGCTTCTGCTTCAGAATTTCAATTACAGAAGCCGCTGCGGATGTCTGATCTGAGTCCAGCATTATGACGGGTTACATTCCTGAAGTTCCATAAACTAGATTTCTTCTTTTTTTCCTCCCAATCAAGCTTTTTCATCTTTTAGATTCACTGCACTTCAAATTTTCTATTTCAACAGGGACCTGGTTTTTCTTTCAGCAAAGTAAAACCTGCTTTAAAAGCACAAATCCATACAACAAAACTATTATATCAGGAAATGATCGTCAAGTCAATATCACGACGTAAGCAACAGTGATGCTGCTACGATTCGCAAGACATAAAACAAACGCCTGTGATTGGTCCAGCAGCTTACCTGATGATAGGGAGCGCTCGATTTAATCCTGCAGAGAGGGCACTCTAAATGCACAGAATCAATATCCCACACAGTTAAGTCTCACAAATAGCAAAAGCCAAAATTTAAGATGTGATTAATTGTGTAGCTCTGGTTAATCATTTGGTCAGACCTACCCCCCCACAGTCACTGCGTAATCCTCTTCTATTGGACAGTCAGTCTGGCTCGTCCTCTGCTTCTCTGATGACTGTCTGGGTGAATTACTACGCTGATGTCAGTCAGGCTGCTGGTAATGGAGGCATTGGCTTCCAGCAACATGGCTGACATGTCTCTAATCAACCTGATTGGAAAATCCACTGTCTGCCTGGTGTGTTGCATTACATCAGCCCACTCTTCAGATTTTTTTGTTTTTAAAGCCCCCTCACCCCCACCCTCATTACTGGCTGGGCTTTTAGGGACAACAACATAATTTTCCAAGTCTAGAGCAAACAGCCCAGGACTCCTCTATTGCATAATCTGCTCTTTTCCAATACGATTCCATGGGTTTTTCCACATTAAAGATCGATATTGTGTGTGTGTGTGGTATTATTCTGTACAACATTACTCACTAGCACTCTCTTCACACCCACCGTGGGGCAGGACATAACCTGGCTTCACCCACTGCTGTGCAAACTCTGACACATGCACACACCCTAAAACTCGAGATAACAATTCAGACATATCTTAGATGGCAACAGCAAAACATTCCCAATCGATTTTCAGCATTTCCAACTTATTTATTCTAAGGTTTCTGCAAAAAGCTATTGATTGCTTCCCACAGATGTTTCAGAGTAGAAAAGAAACTGTGCCAGAACTGTATCATCATCGCAAGTTAACACCAACATGCATGCATATCATTATCATCGCTATCATGGAGTGATAAAACTGCACAACTGTCAAGTCACCAAAAAACATGGGTCCGTCATTTCAAAAGGGGGGGGGGGGGCAACTAACTGAACCACAGTCATCCTAAATACAAAGACAAGGCCCACCCACTGTGTTCCACAGGTTCAAACAACCATAAGTCATCCTTGTGCAGCAATAATACATTTACCCTGCAGGTTTAACACCATCCCCTGTTAGCTTGTTCCTGTTAGTAGTGTGCTCGCCTCTAATGCTCAAACTTATAGGCCTTCATGAAGGGTGACTTATAATAAACAAACTGCCATTTTGTTTCTAAAGATGTGAGCAACACTGGCTGACAATACTGTCGGTTATTCGGTTAATTTTTTGTAGTTGTTTGTATTTACCATTATATCATTGTTGCTAAATGTTTGAATGGCACAGAACATTTATTAAATTGAAAAAAACCAAAGCAACTATTCACTATTCTCATTATAAATCCAGAGGCGAAAATCATTTTCCCGCCACAACCATACCTATTCATAAATGGCACCTTTCCAGGTAGGTCGTGAGTACAATAACTGTTGCTGTCTCGTGTATAACGGCTAAGCACTGACAGTATAAAAGGCATCACAGATATACAGCAGCACACGTACGTTTAAAGGGGTGCTTTAAATGAAAAATAGATTTGACTTGGTAGGGGACAAACTGTTTTCTAGGCTTCATACTGTGGAAGCGCATTAATTCATACATTATTGATACGTGAACTCACCTCCACTGCGAAAGCACCGCAGCCTTTAATGAACTCCGTGATGTTCCTCTGACAGTCGCTGTCGCTCCTCGGTTCCTGGAAAAACTACGCACAAAAACTAACTAAATTAGCTCTAAATACTGACAGGGCATATAAATGAATAGTTAATGAAGGCGTTTGAGGTTTTTCCTGCATGAAAACAATGTTATTCCAGGCGTTGCTGGTGCACTTGCCACTTGCTTCTTAACCAGAATCAAGATAGCTAATGAGTCAAACTTCCGGTTTTCAACTTTCAAATTAAAGCATTAATTGAGAGACATTTCTAAACATTCTGTGCATGAAAACGGGTCTTGTAAAGTTACATTTGCAATTATTTTATTGAAGTTAGTAGATCGATACCTAGTGTTTGTAGTCTAGTATATCTTTATTTTTTCCACTTACTTCTGATTGATGATTCAAGTTTTTTGTCAACCTAGCCCACATCAATTGTTACATCTGTCATATCAACATTAGCAAAAATGTAGATACAAAACATATATTGTACATCTAGAAATGAAATCTGATGCCGTCACAAGATTGGACTTCATATGGCAAAGTTGGGTCTGGAGAGGGTAAAATAAATAGAAGGCTCTAGGACTTGTTCCATAGCTGCAGAATAGTTTATGCCCTTATTTTGAAAGACGCATTGTCTCACTCTGGGTTGAGTTGTAGCTAAGAGGCTACTTTGATTGAGATCTACAATCTCCCAGGGAAGTTGGATAAGCCAAAGGAGGATATGACGTTGACAGGTTCATGGTCCGGGCTCTGTGTGTGTGTGTGTGTGTGTGTGTGTGTGTGTGTGTGTGTGTGTGTGTGTGTGTGTGTGAGAGAGAGAGAGAGAGAGAGGAGTCAAATTCAAATTTTAAATTCAAATTCTCGGCATTAATTAGCTACATATGGTAGGCATATACAAAAAATTAATACAGTAGCTCTATTACTTAATATCAATATTAAACACAGTCGCTGTATGCTCATATAAATAAGTATTACTATTAAGAAGCATTTGTATTAGTAAGTATATAAATATTTATTAACAATAGTAGTATTACAGTTTATAACCGAATATATGACGTAATCAGCTCTCACATTTATATTTAATATGTCGAATATCGTCCTCCCTCTTTATCCTTTCACCAGAAAGAAGGCTAAGAAGTCGTGATTTAAAAAAAATTGAATCCGAAAACAATATTTTAGAAAGACAAAAACAAAAGTGACAAAATAGAAAAGCAAATAAAAGTGCTTAAAAGCCTGTGGGGTACAGTAAAATCAATGAAACATCGTCACAATCCCCTGTAGCCTCATTATTGAATAACCAGAGTCCAATTAAAGTCTATAAGAATTCTGGCAGTTTAACAGTTTAATATTTACAGGTGCCTATAAAATTTGTCAGCACCGTTGTCCATGTAACCGTAAGTATAATAACTGGGATTTTTAAAACTGGCTATTCTAGGGCACTGATTTGTGAATAAAACTGTCACAACGTTTTACTCGCCTACTATATGCTGCTTTTCTTTGGGAGCCAAGATTAACCGGGTTTATTTATTCATCATGTAGCCTGGGTGTAGGAGTGACTTCCTTTTGCATTGTGTCCAATTCGTTTAAATATCATATAATAAATAAAGCGTTCTTTTCTTCTTACTTTGTCCACCGTCCCGGGTCTGAGTCGCTCCAGCAGCCTGCATAGCACCACTCCATCCTGCAGGGACGTCTGGAGAAAAGCCTCTGGATCCGAGATGCTTTTCTTAGGGGACTCCAGGACCCCCAGCGTTATGAGCCACGTTACAGTCTGTTCGGCTGAATTCATGTCTTCCCCGGGTCTCAGATAGTATAAAACAGCAGCAGGAAGCAGCAGCGCTCTTCGATGTGCTGGCTATCCTACTTGTGGTCCGTCCAAAATGAAAAGGGTCAGCCTCGCCTTATTTGAACATTACAACCAGCAAGCACTGGATGGAGCACAGACAGGTCTTGCTGTTCCCAAACAGAGGAAAACAGATGTGGAAATGAGAAGAAAAGCTGGTTTCTTCCTCTAAGCGCTTCTTATTGTCCCGCACTGCCCTCTCTTTCTCACAGCGGATGTTCGCATCACCTTTGCTTGTGTACACAACTGTAGCAACAGCACCACTGTCAACGCAGACATAGTAAGACACGACTTCCTTCAGCAATTTTCAGATTAAAAGCATAAAGTTTCTGTTGACGCTTTTTAATTCAGTTTGCATCATCACTGTTACATTTTCTTTGTCCACTTTGAGTGTTGAAATGCAATAATGTCAAAGCATTAGTTGCAGTGTAGTATTTTGCTACGGTAAAGATCTATTATTGAGGCAAATTTTAAAAAGCATAAAACAGGCTAAACAAATGAAATTTAGTGCATATTGTTATTCAGTCTACAATAATTGTAAAATCAATCATACATTCATGGCGTCTTATATAATGTTTCAAAACCAATGTTTTAAGTGCTGTAAATGTGCCGTAGTATTTTGCAACTACATTCGAATTTAATTTTTAAATAAGTCAAGAATTTTACTTTGAAGACAAGCCATCTAACTTCCGTTTCGTTCCTCGCTCTTTTTGATGAGCTTGGCTCAGCGGACATATCACAGGACTGTCCCATAAACAGGCTAATTAAACCACACAGCGCAGATAGACGACACATCTGATAAAGTCTGAAACAGACCAATAAAATCCAAAATGGCTGTAGATGGAATGCACTTCCCCATTATGTAAACTATGCCCAGCAATAATTTTGGATAGATACGCCAAAATCCGTTCAAAAATCGCATTAAATATTAGGGTTTTTTTATTGAAAGCACATGAGCTAAAATATTCTAACTCAAACAAGTGTTACTTAGATAATAGGATTTTAAAAGTGCTCATCGTTCTTCAAATAAAGCAGCAGTGGCCATAAACTGTGTTATAACGCACCGATTTATTCACTGAACCACAATTTACGTGTTAGGTCGATTTCTTCCTCCGACTGCAGGGTCATGACATTATTAATTCATTGACAGAAAGCCTTTTATCCTGAACAGTGGCAAAGTGGGCTCTATCGCCATCTTCCGGACAGTTTAGTTTATAGCCGATAGAAAGGTTTCTTTATTAACTTTAGTTTGTGAATCAAGAAGAAGAAGCAGAATGATGACTGATGTCAGTGGCACTTTTAGTAACAAGACGCACTATAAGTACCCCAAAAATATTTAAGAGTAGCCTATTGGCTACATTCAAAAGTAAAATGTACTTTCTTTTACACTATTTTTGTCATTTTTTTTATGTTTTTGATTGTTGTCTCCATACAGTATAGTTTACAATACATTCTTTTAATCGATTTCATGAAAAGTAACTCAATGCAGCTACTGATGTATTGGTTCTTAACCAGGCACATGCACATACACACAAATCTGTGAGCAATGCCCATCGTGTACCACACTGGCCATCTGGGCTTTAGTTTATTGTCCTTGGACTTTTATGATTTTAAACTAGCTTTGCATCACATTTCCAGTCACCAGATATGAAAGACAAATAACTGAAAAGCTTCATCATCTATGCAGTTGAGGCTGAAAAGTGGGCTGAGTTGTGAGTGTGAAAATTTGACACGCTATGAACAACAGGATGTCACTAAGTATTCATATGAAAAAAATGTATTTCTGTAATGTGTGAATACTTGCCAGTAACACAGAAATTAAGAGCTCATCATTCTCTACAAACTTGCGGGAACTGTGAAAAAAAAAAAAAAAACCTCATATCAAATTATTGAAGATTGAACATTAATAAGAAATAGCTCAGTAAAGTTAACTTCAGATCTCACTCTGCATCAGAGTCAACAAGGGCAGAGTCAAACCACTACGTGTCGCAGTCACCACAGTGTATGCTTCGCTACATTTCAACAGTTCTACTGTCATACTGCATCTTTGCATAAACTAATCTTAGAGGAAGCAGCTTTTAATTTAAGAGTAGAATAATGTGGAACAGTGAGCATTTTCTAAAATATGACCCTAAATGACTCTATGGCTGTTTAGCTTAAACTCAACATACCATCTTGCACTTGCTTTAAAGCTACATGCTAAATAGAAGCCTGCAAAATAACTTAATCTGAAAACAAAATATAAAATCTATAAATATAGAATGGGAAAATTTGGACCTACACAAGAGAATTTTAATAACTAGAGTCGGCTTTGACCTAAATGCTAACATCAGCATGCTAACATTGTTTTACTGACAATGCTAACATGAGGATACATGTCGGGTATATTGTTTCCCATGTTCACTATCTTTCATTAACATGTTAGCAGCTAATAAGCACCCATCACAAAGCAGAGGTCAGGCATAAACAAAGTATTGATTAACTTTGGACCTGATGATGACACTAGATAGTTGA
The DNA here is from genome assembly GCF_020382885.2 of Scatophagus argus. Lineage (NCBI taxonomy): Eukaryota > Metazoa > Chordata > Actinopteri > Scatophagidae > Scatophagus > Scatophagus argus. The sequence goes on from NC_058516.1 coordinate 10,816,799, forward strand.
TTTTTGAGTCTCAACTCAAAGCGTTCTCAACCTGAAGTAGGAGGTATTTGACATATTTGATGACCTTTCTCCAGAATCATTTGCATGCAACCTTTAAGAGATCACCAAAGTTATTACAATTCATCCTCAGGGGGAAATGGTTATCTGTAGTATGTTTCATGGCTATCTATTGAATAGTTGTGGAGACTCAAAACCGAAAATGTTAGTGCCATGGTGGAACTGGAGAAAAGGCAAAGTCAGTAGGATTAACTCTCTGGAGACCATGAATGCGCACGACAATCCATGTAACACTTACAACATATATTTCAGTTTGGAATAAAAGTCGGACGGGTGTGCCAACGTTTCCAACCCCAGGATCCATGCTAGCATTGTTAAAACCTGATATTTCCAGCTCATGTTGTGTTTGTCGTACTTTCACCTGTGATGTGCTTTGCTTTTGCTCATCAAAACTTCTAAAAGCAGAGAAGAACATGATGTGGGCCGTGCCCCTTCTGCACAGGGGGCGGGTTGAGGTTTGGCGGTGGACTCTGCCATTGCATGTGAGACGGGTGACACGGCAGTTTCATCAGTCCTCTCAGTTTTTCTGTCAGCCGCACTTCAACTTCCTTGTTTGCCCACAAGAACTGTTTCCTCTTTCGCGTTCTGATGACGTTCTTCTTCGAGGCACGACTTCAGTTCTGTCTCCTGTGTTCACCTGACAAAGACGATCAAATCCACACTTCACAAAGTGATAGGAATACTGCGTGTTTCTGGCATCGAGTTGTCTTCTGTTTTACGGACTGACTGATACGCTTGTCGTGCTGGGCCGAGGAGCAGGGCTGGTGAGTACAGAGGGATCACAGTCGAAATTGACGCTTTTCTGTTGTATGAATGTAAATCAATTTCAGCGTGATCATATGATTGTTGTGTCCAACTCCTGTCTGTCTCCAGCTTGGATGCATCCCTTTGTGTGTGTGTGTGTTTTATGTGACTGGATGTGTGTGTGAGAGAAGGAAGAGAGTGAAATGGTGTACGTAGGTGTGACAGTAATGCATTTCGATAAGCAGTAGCACACACGCTGCGTGTGTCAGGGTGTGTAGGTTTTGTGTGTGTGTGTGCCTGTGCGTGTGTGTTTATGATGTCGGGAGACACCAGCACCCTGTCCTGGAGGAGCATGTCTCCCACCAACCAGTCAGATTCCTCAGATGCGTCTCCAACTGCACAAGTCACCAGGGACAGCATCTTCTCCGTGAAGATCATCAAAGTGTGTTTCCTTAGCAACAGCTCTAACATGGGCAAGAACTTCAAACTGGTCCGCTGTGAGGAAGGCTGGACTGTCAGGGTAAACTCTACTGCACTCTACGCCGCTGTACTCCATTCTACTCTACTCTACTCTACTTTACTCTACTCTCTGACTGATTCTGTTCTAGACTATCATCAATGCGGTGCTGTCCAGTGGCTGTGTGGGTCCAGACATAAAATACAGGCTTTGTTATGGCCTCCTCCTCAAACACCTCAAGTCCTCGGTGATACACTGGCTGCACCCAGACCTGACTGTGTCTGAACTGATCCATCGCTACGAGCAGCAGCACCTAGAGGCTGAGTGGAGGTCAGTGTTATTATCTTTATCTGCTCATGCTGCACGGAAAGTGCAAAGTGAAACTGAGTTTTGGAACCTGTCCGAAGCTGGTGGTTTGCAGCTGGTGTCAGTATTCTATAACCATTACTTTGTGCAATCAAGATTTGCTCAGTAAGTCTGTGTCTGTCGCAGAGTGAACGCACTATTTGAAATCCCATTAGAATTAGCTCTGTATTTGGGACAAAATGTTAGGCGGATACGTCGTCACAAGAGTCATAATTTGAATAAGCTAAGTGTGATGTTTGTCCAGATATGATCTGAGGATCAGATACATCCCGTCAGACTTCATGGAGAAATTTAAAGACGACAGAACCACTATGCTCTACTTTTACCTGCAGGTCAGTAATATGTGGGTGTGAATGTGTGTCTATCCTTGCAAATGGTTTTGAGTTTTACTTTTTTTTTTACTGTCTCTTCACTACATATAGAATTAAGACTTGTTTTGAGATTAAATGTAATGTTTTGATTAGCAGCAGTCTTATTGGCTGCAGTCAGTGAAAGGTGCATGTGTGTGGGTGCGATTATCCACAGGTACGAAGTGACTATATGCAGCAGTATGCCTCGAAGGTCAGCGATGGGATGGCTCTGCAGCTCGGATGTCTGGAAATCAGGTGACGTACTGGTTTAAGCAAGAAAAATGTGTATCTGCCACTGCTTCACGTCTAAGGAAACAGGACAACAAATGGACATTGTTTAATATTCTTCACGAAATATCAAAGACTGTTGGTTTAAAAATTCAAATTTCGTTTCTTTGTGTTTTCAGGAGATTCTACAAAGACATGAATCCAAATGGACTGGAGAAAAAGTCCAACTTTGAACTGTTAGAGTAAGTCACCCTCCTCCTCCTCCTCCATTCAGAGCAATTTAAACATTTTCTTTTACATCAAGCGTTTTATACCCCAGTAAGTACAGGCTTAAGTCACTAATATCTCACTATTTTCTTCCAAAAATGTTTGGTACGCTTTGCAGCACATGTGTGGTCACCTATCTAACAGCTACATCTGCCCGAGCTAATCGATCACACATCTGCATTTTGTTCAACTGTGTCAAACCATGAGGTCGCAGACAGCAAGAACGTATCCTGTTTGTTCATTGTGCTTTTGAAAAGTTTTGTGATCGTGGTTTGACTTTCTTCCATTAGGAAGGACGTGGGGCTGGACCTGTTCTTTCCCAGAGAGCTGATCAACAGCATGAAGGTAGGGAAAACAATGACTCAGCCATGATTTGCCTTTGTTTGAGTGGCCTTAACCTGCACTTTGCATCGTGTTGAGCTTCCATAAAGCGATTCAACACAAATGTCACATTATCAATTACTCCTTTGTGTCCGTGTGTGTCAGCCTAAGCATTTACGTCGGCTGATCCAGCAGACATTCCAGGGGTACTCCACTCTGAAGCAGGACCAGTGCATCAGCAGGTTCTTCACCACTCTGGCTCAATGCTACAGCTTCACACAGGAGAGCTTCGCATGCCAGCTGGTGGTGAGTTGGACGCGCTCACAAGTGAAACCATAGATTATTTCCTGCCACGTTTCAAGTGAAATGATTTGTTTAAAGTTTGTGCATGTGTCCTGCGTCTACAGCACAGTTGGAACCTAACGATAGAGCTGGTCATCGGCCCTGAAGGCATCAGCCAGCAAAATGAAAACTCCACAGTGAGCTCACGCTGTCTTATATTCAGCTTTTCTCAAACACTCGTTGTTGACAACACGAAAGTTGTCTTTATTTATTTTTTTTCCATCTTTGTCTCTTTTGCAGCCCATCTGTTTGGCCACGCCCTCTCAGGTGTGCAGTATCTCCTGCTCTGCAGAGAATGACAGTCGGGCTCTGCTCACCGTAAACATAGAGGGAGCCAAACAGGTAACTTCTTGAAGGGATAGCGCTGTAGCAGCTGTACAAAAACCAAAGTGTATAAATGGCAAGTTGTGGTTTTAAATGCTGGAACTGTGTGGAGGCGGATGAGATTAAAATGCAAACACACGGTGAATATCTTGTATCTCTGACCCTCCAGTCGCTGTCAGTGAACACGTCCTCTCTGGCTATGGCAGAAAACATGGCCGACTTGATCGATGGCTACTGTCGGCTGGAAGCTGGCTCCGAGAGCTCACGCATTATCCGGCCAAGTACAGTTCACACACACCAATGTACCAACCCGCAACAAAAATTCGCCTCTGTAATGAAACAGTCTCAGATGTCGGGCATTTCTGATATTTTCCATTTTAGTCTGCTTTTGAACTTTTGACTTTCATTTGATAGACACAATGTCCAAAGTTATCAAAGTATGATCATCTAAACCAAATATCTGATCCTTTCAGGGAGAAACACGAGACACAAACTTCCTGACATCCCAAAACAGTGAGTGTGATGACCCATTTGGAAAGCAACATTTCTTACGTTTAGTTAAAGATGACAGCTTTTTTTGTTTCCACTGTGGTGCTAGATTGGTGGTAAACTGGTGGAAACATTCATCGTGTGGGTGTAGTTTTGTTATTTTTACACCTTCCTTTATGTTGTGGTCACATTTTCATATTTACATCTGTGCAGGACCAAAAGGTCTAAAGGTTTTTGGTTTTTTTGTTATAACCTTACAGACTGTTTGCTTTAATGAAGACCTTTAAAACAAAACAAAAGAAAAATCTCTCTTTTTCTTTCTTCCAGTGGTGGATCCAGTGGCCCTGACAACGGTAAACCTAATGACTTTATGTCGTTTTGGTTCCTGCTTGACAATGATTTATAATCTTTTTGAGCTTTCTTATTTTGGTTATGGCTATATACAGTCAACTTCAACATATTTTCTTAACTTCAGGTTCGGATATTTATGCTGAAATTCCAGAGGACACAGCTGCCTCTGGTGAGTGTTGTTTCACTGAAGGATTTGCTCTGACAATACACTTCTATCAATACCCCAAAAGTAAGAAGTCAGTTAAGACATGTCACTATTTATTATTTTGACTTCTTCCTAAATGGTTTGAACCAACCAATCAACCATCTAACCTCTGAGATAAGAAAAATATGTAAAAGATAGAAGCGGTATCAAAAAATATAACAACATACTGTATAGATGATAAGTTCTTGTAAGGAAGATGTAAGGACGGTGACGTGTAGGATGCTTCGATTGATTTTACATGTACTTTTATTGCGTTGCAACATCTACACGTAGCTTTTCATGGTTCACTGTCCTGTGGGTTCGCCCCTGCTCCTCAGCTCAGTTTCACTTTCAGTCAAACCACCGAACAAAAGCCGTCTGCGTGAAAAGGTCTTGTCTGAAGTTGTTATTGTTTGTGCGTTCAGACAAGCACAGAATCTCCAGAGATGACCTCGTTGTGGGTCGGATCCTGGGCGAGGGATTCTTCGGAGAGGTTCACGAAGGAGTATATAAAAGCCCCGTGAGTTCATCTAATGTCCACATATGATTGCAGTTTACTCCCAAACATGTCGCTAAGATTCCTTTAGCTCTTAGTGTTGCACTGGTACATCATGCCAAAAGTTTGGTATATAACCTGGTGGACAGCACACATAATGCTAAAACCTCTCCTAGAGGGCATTGAGTACACTGGCATGGCGGAAGTGACGTATGTTTGTGTGTGTTTGTAGACAGGAGAGAGGATCAGTGTGGCCATCAAAACGTGTAAGGACTGCTCAGCTGATGTGAAGGAAAAATTTCTCAGTGAAGCAGGTGAGTATGCGACTGTGATTGTTTCCTGTAGAAACACGTGCACATCTCGGTCGCGGATTGAGCTCGCGGGGGTTTGTGTGGAGATCGACAGCGAAGAAAGTTTCTATATAAAATATAGTAAAATGACGCGACAGAGGAGTTTAGAACATTGCAGGTTTTTGCATGTTTCATCAGTCATTCAGAGGATTGCGGTAGTCAACTTCCTGTTGCCTGGCTGTGGCTTTGTGAAGAGGCACAGACTGAAGGCTGAGGTGGCCTCAGGGTGAGACAAGAGGTCACACTCCTTTCCTTCCTGAGAACGTGTATGTTTAGAAAGAGAACCAGCAATTGTAGTTAAATTTGTTTATAATATTGCGGATATAGTTGCTAAACCAGAGCGAGCTCTTCAGGGATCAGGACTGACAGTCGAGTCCAGAAGGAAGAGCCTTGAGATTGTGTTCATTCACCCAACAATAACAAAGTGTGGCACTTAAAGGAAAACTTTTCTGAGCTTTGTGTCATCCAGACGATGTGTTTAAGAGGCAGCGCTGATCAAATATGAACCAAGCTTCAGTTATTTTCATTAAAAGTGTCACACGTTTGTGCTGTACAGAGAAAGTCTGTGAACAGGACACGGCTGCCATATTGTTTCCTGCATTGTGAAAACGGATGCTGAGAAAAAACTCAAAAATTGAACGCTGGCATTGACAGTAGGCAGTTCTGATGAAATCTGAACCATGATGCTGTTCATTACCTATGACTTGCCTCAGATGTTTCCAGAAACTTATTTTAATGTACTGTGTAGCTCTAACAAAGATTCTCTAAAACAAAGATGACCCTTTACCTGTGCTCAAATGATATGAAATGGTGTAATCTTTTTTGCCTCCTAATTTGACGGGTCGTTTCTCTCCCACACATCTACACTTGCATCGAGTACCAAGCTGCTCTCGGCTAATAAAAGGATGATTGAGAAGCAGTCACTTATCACTTGCACAGGATTATATTCTTCAGATTCTATTTTTTCATAGTTGTTTTCCTGGCTGGTAAATCTGAAAGCAGGGCATGACATTTGGTCTAGTGGTTAGCTATACGCATTTCTCTGCCTCTGCCCACAGGTTTCTTTTCTGTCTGCTGTCAACAAAGTATAAAATGCCAAAAATAAACTTTAAACCTTCATGCTTTCAACCTTGAAATGTCATTCTCTTTCTCTGACTTTATTTATCCCAGGAAGTTTTGCTCTGTCTGTTGCAGGCTTGATGAAACATTTGGATCATCCCCACATTGTGCGTCTGATCGGAGTCATTGAGGTCGATCCTGTCTGGATAGTCATGGAGCTCTACAAACACGGAGAGGTGTGTGTTTTTGTGTGTTTTCTGTGCGCGTCTGAATGGCTGTGGTGCAAAAATAAGGAAAGCTAGGGGGTTTTTTCTTTGCACAACTGGGATCGGGACTTGGGACTGACGATCCAATTAAATATTGCATACACTAGCAAGACTAAAACATATCAGATTAACAACGATGCAAATGAAACTGTATTTTGTTTACCTGACAGCTGGGGAATTATCTGGTGGAGCAGCAGTACATCCTGACCAGTGACACATTAATCCTGTATTGTCTGCAAATCTGCAAAGCCTTGGCTTACCTGGAGGGGCTCAATATGGTGCACAGGTAAAAGAGACTTTAAAAAAGCCATTCTGCTGTACCATAAAAAGCATGTTTAAAATGCTTAAAAGTCTCATTGTGCATTCTCACTACGGGCCTTGGTTGTTTTCTCTGCAGTTACCATAAAGCGTCTAGCTTCTGAAAACATTTACTGACCTATTTGCTTTATTCGATCAAATTATTAACAGTGTTTTTATTTTGGTGTGTGTGCCGTTTGTTTCTGTCTGCTTTAGAGATATCGCGGTGAGAAACGTCCTTGTGGCAGCGCCCGACCTTGTCAAGCTTGGTGACTTTGGCCTTTCTCGCTACGTTGACGAACAAGAATATTATAAAGGTACACACACACGTGCGCATACACATCATCTACCTGCTTAAGAGGTTAAAGTTGTCGAGAAATGTAAACATACGTGTCAGATGCCTTTTTTTTTTGTCCTTTTCTCTTCAAATATTACAAAATATTTTTCTTCCACGTGCAGCCTCAGTCAGTCGATTACCTATCAAATGGATGGCACCCGAGTCCATCAACTTCAGACGCTTTACCACAGCTAGTGATGTCTGGATGTTTGGTGAGAAACACCCTTGTCCGCATGCACATGTACATCTTAGCATGTCTTTTCACCTTCCACCATCGAAATTATTTTCATCGTGCCAAAAGTCGAAACAGATGGTCGCATGTGTGTTCAACCAGGTGTGTGTGTGTGGGAGACCTTCTCGATGGCGCAACAGCCGTTTTTTTGGCTGGAAAACGGGCAGGTGATCAACCATTTGGAGTCAGGAGTTCGACTCCCCAAACCACAGCTATGCCCGCCGCCCATATACTCCCTGCTCAACCACTGCTGGGCCTATGAGCCGCAAGCCCGTCCCAGCTTCAGCCAGCTGGTCTGCTCCCTGAGGTATGTATGGGAGAGGAGGAGGGAGAAGGTCAGTGTATCATGGGAAGTCGCACAGCAGTAAAGCTTATAGCTTATAGCTTATAGCCAGGGGCCAGTCTTAACTACAAGTTATGTCACATACATAAGATCGCTTATAAGGACAAATATGAGATCAAGATACGGTTTAATTGCCTGAAAAATTTTATTTATCCTCACACTAACTGATGTCCCCCGTTTGCGACTTCGTGACAGCGAGATCCACAGGATGGCGTTGGAGCAGGAGGCGGGTGTGAGGCGAAACAGACAGCGCCCTGTCTCATCAATGCTTGATCCTCCTCTTACAGAGCCTCCACCCAAGGTACACACACACAGACGTCAGCTGATTTCGGCAGGTGTACATTGTTAGCTATTTACAAAAATGATCAAACAGTTCGCCAAATTCCCTACTTTTATGTGAATTGCAAGCTGAAACACTACAGTATGACATCATCCCAGTGTCACGCTGTTGAAACTCTGTTGACGCAAATGGGAAAATGCACAACTTCTCGCTCAACAGTGCTGGCTTGCCGACCTTATGAGCCTAGCCTAGCAACTGTCTAACCTCAGAAGTGCCTTTATAAAATGATCAGGACACAGTAGAAACGTTCACTGAATTCTGAGTTTTGTTTGCTTGGATTTGTCCTTGCATTTGATGTGTGATTTTTATGTCTTGTAAATTACATGTCCTTTTTTCTCTCTCTCTCTCTCTCTCTCTCTCTCACCAGCCATCCAGACAAGGCAACACCCTTCCACGGATTACGCACACACAGGTGACTCTCACACGCACACATACACTTGATTTCTTCCATATATTTTCCTTGAGCTTCCCATGTAGATTATGTCATAGATGCAAAACTATACCAAAAAGTAAAAGAACCATAATACACCAAAGTTGGTTTGTGATGTAGGCATTGAAGCGACACAAACTGAAGCTTTTATGCTCTGTGGTTTTCAACATGCGCCACTCTCTGCGCTGAAAGGAAACCCCACAGTGGGGATATTCACTTGTTACCAGAAGTTGTACTGTTTTGCCAGTGTGAAAGTTGCATTTGAAATGTATGTGTGTGCGCGTGCGTGTGTGTGTGTGTGTGTGTGTGTGTGTGTAGAGAACTGACAGCAGAGATAGCAGGCCACCGTGGGAGCAAGAGAGAGAGAAAGTGGAGGACACTTTACAAAGACAAAGGAGGGAGATGTTGATGGATAAAGAGTGGCTTGAACAGGAGGAGAAACAACTGGTGAGACACATGCACACACACACACACACACACACACACTAGAGTGTGGCGAAACAATGGGAGATACAGAGTGACGTGTCAAACCAGCTTAATATCTCTGGCAGGCACATGACTTGTGACTAAATGTGATGAAACCTTGAGTGCTCACAGGGCTCTGCACATATTCTTACTCAAGCTAGCACCTGACCTACATTTTGCAAACACGGCCGCTGATTATTTCTGCATTCACTGAAGTCTGCTGCTGTGTTTCTGTAGGATCTTACCATTCAACTAGATTCGCACATCAAGGTACATTATTTTGGATTTATTTCCACTTGTGCAATTACAAGAGGTATATTAAAGCTGCACAAAGCAGCTTTTGGCCACTAGGGGGCAGAGTCATACCTCTTAATTGTCTATAGGTCATGCACAAGCGGTTTAGATAGTTTAGTGCACCAGCTCTAGACTTGTTTGCAGTGGTTTTCTGTCTCTTTTAAGGCAGCGTATATTTAGAAGCCAGCCTTTGTGACATTGCCGATTCACTCACAGTTTACAGTGACAACCTGACCACCGTTTTGACTTAAAACTCAAACCTATTAAAGTGTTATATTCACATATTTTTTTTCCCCTTCCTCTTCTCATTCTGTGTTGTTTGCAGCCCCACGAGCTGGTGTCCAGATCCCTAGAAAATGGTGAGTCCAGTTTAAAGGCCTCATTTCAGGTCATGCCTCCTTAAAAAAAAGGCTTTCTAAAATAATTTTGGAGCTATAGATATCAGTGCAATACAGACCTGGCACTGTGGTTGGTTTCATGGTTTCAAAATACTATTTACAGCATGCAAAATAGGTTGCACATACAAAAGAGAAACAGTCAAGTCAAACATTTACAGACAAAAAAAAGAAGAAGTATAGTTTTTACAGCAAGACAAAAATATGTGAAATATTAAAAATAAAAGCATGCATTTTCAAAATAAAGTGTGTATTAAATGTGCAAAATCTTCTACAGCATATCATTATCATAAATATTTACAAAAAATGTGCAGATATGCAGCTTTTTCTGTGTCTGGCAGGTCCTCCAGTGAAGCCTCCAATGCCTCCCGTTGTCACACAGGTAAAATAAAATAAAATAAAATTCCTTTGGCATAAATAGAAGTTGAAATTTAATTTAAGAAAAGAATAATCAGAGCTGTAAATATGACTATAAAAGTGTGTACAGCTGTGGCAGAGCTTCGTATTAAATCTGGTCGTTGAAAACTAAGCGTTGTGTTGCTGCAGCCTCGGCCCACAGCTGAGCTGGATCGATCAGGTGATCAGGTTTACACTGGCGTCATGGCGATGGTGAAACAGGTGGTCCAGCTGAAGAATGATGTCAACAGAATGCCCGCCTCTGAGTATCCCAGTGCTGTCAAAGTAGGTCCATCGCTGTGTGTTGTGTGTGTGTGTTTGGAGAGGGGGGGGGCGCTGTTGCGTCATAACAGACAGACTGAAAGCTGTCACTTCCTGCTAGGTGACGGTGGGAGCAGCCTTTAAAACATTTCGAATCATCACACCAAGCTGTTAAGAAAGGACTAAGTTCAATAATAGAGTTTGTGTCCTCTTCTTTTAATTCTCTTCCTTTTCTTCCTCCCCTTCCTGTCTTCCCTCACTCTAACCCCCCCCCCCCTCCCCCCCTCCCTCAGGCGGTTGGTATCACTCTCCGTAGCCTGATTCAAAGTGTTGATGAGATCCTGCCCTCTCTGCACTGCTCTGTCACCACAGAGGTAGGCCTCATTTTCATCCATCAGCTTTGTTTTTTTTGCAAAAGTGTACATGAATGCAATAAATACACTATATGTACAAAAGTACTGGGACACACCTCTTTATTACTGAAGTCACATGTGGTATGGGGCTGTTGTTCAGGGTTTGGGCTCGGCCCCTTACTTTCAGTGAAGGGAAATCTTAACGCTTCAGCATACCAAGACATTTGGAACAATGCTATGACTGTGCCCCAGTGTACAAAGCAAAGCTCCATAAAGACATGGCTGGATGAGTTTGGTGTATGAGAACTTGACTGACCCATATAAAGTCCTGACCTCAACCCAATCCAACTGGAACAGAGATTGTGAGCCAGGCCTTTTGGTCCAACATCAGTGTCTGACCTCACAAATGTTCTACTGCAAGAATGGGCACAAATTCTCACAGAAACACTTCAAAATCTTGTGGAAAGCCTTCACAAAAGAGTGGAAGTCCCTCTTGGCGCAACATTCAGGTGGCCCAATACTTTTGTCTATGTAAAAAAAAATATCTTGCTCATATGACTGGAAATGATACCTGTGGTGCATTAAATCTGGGCACAGGGAAAACGCTGAATGTTGTTAAATTTTAATCATCTAAGTCTTTTTCAAATTCAGTATCCTCATATAGTTTGTGTTATTAAGTAAGTAGCATAACACATCACAATGTGATTTTATATCCAATTCGGGATGACCCACATGAAAACATCTATAAAACACATGGTTTTCAGAAATAAGCATATTTCATTTTGTTTTGCATAACCTTTTTTTTTTTTTTTTTGTCAAGCCATATCTTGTTTTATACTTACTTGCTTCATCAGCAGTCAGCAGTTTGTTTTAGCTTTTCACTTTTCCTTTTCTGAGCAGTCTTTCATTGCAGGAATCTACCCAGTTTACTGTAAATGATGGTGGTTAGTGTGTTGTTGCGGCAGGAAATACGACAACTTTTTTGGGTGTTTGTAGACAAGTCTGAGCGAAAATCAGCTTCAGCTCTTCTGCTCTTTCATTTTTTTTTTTATTATTATAATCAACAAAACCCAAGGGTCTTAACATATTTTAATCTGTGAATTATATATAAGAAGAGAATAATAAAAATGCAATATTTATATACTGTTTAAGTCTTAATAACATGGGGAAAACTGAAATTTGAAAGACATTGTACCTTGTGATCTTCTTTCCAATTCATCTCAGATTGAGGGCACTAAGAAACTCCTGAACAAGGACTTAGGGGACCTGATTAATAAGATGCGACTGGCCCAGCAGAACGCCGTCACGTCGCTGAAGGAGGAGTGTCAGCGGCAGATGCTGGCGGCCGCTCACACTCTGGCCCTGGACTCCAAAAACCTGCTGGATGCTGTGGACCAGGCTCGAGTCCGGGCCAACTTGGCCAATCCCAAACCTGCCTCGGACAATGCAGAGGACGGCGGGGAACGAGGAGAATAAAGTTCCCTGTGGATTGACCTCCGTGAAGAAGCGCGATGCTTCCTCTGCTCTTGCTGATGAAAGACTTCATCGTGTATTTTCTCTGAAAAGATGAAACCTATTTAGGCTAAACTGAGCATTTCCTGAAGCTGAAATCAGACAACCACAATGTATAAAAGCAATAAAGTTTATATTGTTTTATCTTTTTTATTCTTTTTACTGTTTTTACCATTAAAGACAAACAGACTCTGCACTTTCTATGTTGTAGTTTTTCCTTTTGTGTCATCAGAACACACTTTTTAAGGCTGTTTTATGTTATGTTAGAGTGGCAAGAAATGCTTTATACTTTATTATTATAATAAAATCTATTATCATGGATGGACAAATGGATCCCTGCAATGCTTTTACCGCCAGGTTGACAATCCAAGGTCACCTATGGAAAGTTTGATCGCAGGTTAGATGGTTAAATACTTTCAAGACTTGCACCAGCTTGCGGGGGGGTGGGGGGGGGAAGTTCCAAGAACATAACCTGTGCGCCCGGAATGATGTGCCTGCAGCAGAGTTGACAATATGTCAATCAGGAGAGACAAGTGGATGAAGACAATTTTTTATCTACAGGAAGTCGTCTCCTGTCCCGCCCAACTGGGTCCAGATACCGGCGGTGGTGGCCTCCATTAAAGGCAGAGAGGCAATTGTATTTTAAAAGATAGCAGCAAGACGAAACAAGGCTAAAGATGTAGTCGTGGATTGATCTGAGCAGCGGATGAGAACAGCTCATACTTTGATTGACAGTCCCAGACAATAGACAGTAGAAAATTATCTGTGAGAGGGGTGAATGACAAGGTAATACGAGAGATAAACCACAGAGCCAATCATGCTAGTCTTCCTGAGGGAACTTTGGCAAAAGCTTCATTAGTTCGTTATTGGTTGGAGTCGGAATTTTATTGATGTTTTATGTTTGGTATTTATTTATTTTTTTTGCTTTGTGGGTGTCAATCATTCCCACAGAAAGGTTTCAGAATCGGCTCCTGATATTTTTCAGTCTCCTTAATGGATTAAACAAATGTAGCACTTGTCTTATTTGCCACATCTCTGTATTAGGGCAGAAAACAACATAGCGTTGAAGTTCATATTTAGAAAAGCTACGAGCTCTGGTTTCTAGATATTCACTTTGTAATAGAGATGATAGAAAGAGATTTCAATGTCTTATGGAGAAGCAATTAATGAGGCTACATAGAACAGAATAGACCAAAGAGTTACAAGTGAGAACACATAGTGTGAATCTGAAACCCACTTCCTGAATGGGGACCCACAAGGCTTACAAAATGTCTAGCCTTGTCAGCCTGTTCCCTCTACAGCAGTGTACAACCTATCTTTGATTTGAATTTCTCTGGAAACTCTCTTCTCTTAGCCTACAGAAGGAAAATTCCTTTACAGATCCCCACTTTTTTGACACTGAGATCAACACTAGAGTTGGGATTTCTAACACACTCAAAAACCAAGTAAACATGTCAATCAAAACCATACATCAGTAATGATCAATAGACAAGAATGTTACACATCAATTAGATACCAATTAAACTACACCTATATATAAAGGTAAACTACCGGTAGTAATGCAGCATGTGTCGAAATTCTGTGGACGGTCAGTGTGCACCATCTTTGTGGTTCTATCAATAATTGATTTAACAGTTGCTAAGAGACAGGGACAAAAGAAGATTAAGAACACTGATATGGTAATAGTGAACAAGAATTTAACCAAACCAGATCTACATGTCTCAATCATGCCTGAAAAAAACCCCACAAAATCTGCATCCAAGATGCTGCTAAGAACGTTTATTAACGGTAACTTTGCAGGCCCTGACTTGTGCTGCTTAAAAGAGATCAAATGAGTTCCTCCAAGGTGAATGGTATTGGAGGACTCACTGCAGAGTGCATTGATTGATTTTGTCCTATTCTGACAAAGACAGCAGTTATTTGACTATGATACCACACATAATCAATTACTGGGCTAGTGGCTGAGTTAATTCAGCCCCCCATTCAGAACTTCATGAGGGCTAAGCATGTGCATTTCCTGTGGAGTACAGGTAATGCATCTTGTCAGGTCTTTCAAACCGGCCTCACCTCTGTGGGTGATAGGGCAAAATGCAGCTTGCAGATTGCTTCATGGGATCCAAAGATGTCAGTAGACATATGGGCACAAATTGAAACTTGCAAAGCAGAAGCACATTAGAAGCACATTAGAAGCACAGTATGACATACATAAAAACATACATAAAACACATTGATTATAATTATAACTACTGCAAGACCTGTCCTAACTAGTTACAACTTTAGAAGTCAAATATTAATTTGTGGATAAATAATAAAAACACAGTTAATGCTATTAAAGGATTACACTGCAGCAAATCGGTGTTGCACTTTCATAAAGCTGGCGGACTTGCAACAGTCATGATGACAAGATGTTTGGCAGCAGAGTCCATATAAACTGAGTGTGTTGCAGAGCGTCAGTTAGTTTAGAAAATGTTTAAATTTCAGAACATAAAGCTGTGCTTAGCAGGATCTGTCACTCATCTGTACAGACCAAATCACCAGGTTCTCTGTTGAATCTGACTGGAACTTGTGGTTAAGTTCAATTGTTCAACTTAGGAACTCTGCACTAATGTAAAAACTGAGTCCGTAATGACAGTAATGTTAATGCCAGCTTTAAATATAGCTTTAATAATAATAATGCTCTGCTGTCTCCTGTGAAGCAGAAACAGGTTGAGCAGGGTTGGTTGTGTTGCAAAGTCACCGAGCAAAATAAATGTTTCTTCTCTGTATGAAAGCATATGAGTCAGGATGAAAATACATACACACATATTGATGCTTTTTTACTTTATAGAGCTTGAAGGAACCTCAAACCCTTCTTCCACATATCAGGCAATTCAGAGGTCTTCAGCTCTGTCACAAGATCCACAAGTCAACATTTGCAAGTGGTCAAACCAGTGCAGGTTTATTCTTCGCTCAAGACGAAATGCAGGTTTTGATGGCTGCCTCAGGACAGCCACGAACCCCCTTTGTATTCAAAACTTTCCTGTTGCGGATGAGTCTCGATGCAGCATTCTATTTGTTAAGTGGCGTCGAAGTTGATGTAAGAATTCATTATGCAGCATCAAAAAAAGAAAACTGAGAGATTGCTGTCTTTTCTTCTTATTTAACAATGTGGCTAATAACCTGCATTGCATGAGCCCTTCGTTCTGGAAGCTCTCTGCAGAATGGTGGATTAAACTCTGATCGAACCATCAAACCGATCAAACTATTTTGTATTTTGGACAGAACAAACACATGGTGGTTCTTAATAGGCCACACTGGAGGTTACTTCGTGTTCTTTGAAAGGAAGCAATAAGTAACACGCAAACCAAAAGCAACCAAAAGCATTTTTTAAAGCTTTTAGATGATTCTAGACCTGCAGAAACACCTTCAAGGGAGGGGGGTGTTCGCTTGCTATGCAACACCTCAGCGTCTATTTCTGTCCTTTAAAAGGCAGCTCTTCAGGTCAGGGCAGTCAGCAGACACCTCTTTGCCTGTAAGGATCCGCTCACCAGGTGAGGATTTTACATTTTATTTTAACGTGGAAACCAGTTTCAAACCACAGACATTTAAAGGTTTGGGCATCCTCTTAAATCAAGTACTGCAAGCAAAGCAAGGGTTACTTTAAAAGTAGAATTCTTTAAAACAAGAGTTGCTATTTCCACACCCATTTCTGTTATCTGTAAGTACAATGCCAATATGTTTCAAATGTTTAATTGCAACTTTTCTTGAGAGGATTTCGCAAATGAAATGTTTTGAGCAATGAAAAGAAATTGTTTCAAACTTAACTCTGCCACACCTAACAGCACGTCAGTCATATTATATACTCAAACCTGTAGTGCAGCAATTTCATTACCATTCTGCACTCGAGATGCCAAACTACTTACAGATATTTGTGTCTTGCTGAGTGAGGGGGAAATACATCCAAACATTTTTAATGTGGCAGGCAAAAAAGACACCTGCTGAATACTGAACAATGTGTTCATTATTTCTCACACCCATATTAACAGAAAGTCAGTCAACAATTAGTTTAAAGATGGCTCCATACAGCTCATCTGACATAACCCACGTCCCAAGGATTTCCAAGTGATTTGAAAAAGCATTATTTATACCTGAAATAGAGTAGACGATGACTTAATTTTCATTTTCGTGAACTGTTCCACTTCCACGAAAGTTAACACATTTTATAATTGCGCTAAAATATGTAATGAATATCACTGCCACAGCTTATAAATCCTTTCTGGTGTATGTGTAATCAGAAACAACTTCCTTTCAGGTGTGACCTCTTTCTCATTATCGGACCAAGGATGAAGAAGAAGTTGATCCTCGATGTGGACACTGGAGTGGACGATGCTCAGGCCATCATGGTGGCCCTCGCCGCTCCGGATGTGGAGGTTTTGGGGATCACTTGCTGTCATGGCAACACACCCCTTGAGAACGTCCTCAAGAACACGCTGCGCGTCCTGAAAGCCTGCAACAGGCTGGATGTAAGTCTGAGGCTGACTGTAATGTCAATGTGAAGGGAGTTTGGTTGTGATTTGGTGCATGCATTAGGCAGTATTTTTGTTTTTTCCTGATAAAAACAAAGTATTGAAGAAGTAATCCATGCATGTTGCTATACTTTACAGATCCCAGTGTATCGTGGCTGCTCAAAGCCACTGCTGGCCCGTAAGCAACATGCTGGAGATTACCACGGGAAGGACGGACTGGGCGATGTCCCGGATCCAGAGGCTCCAGATCTGAGCCTGCTGCAGAACAAAAAGGCTGCACTGGCTATTATCAAGATTGCAAAAGAAAACCCTGGAGAGGTGGGCTAGTTTACATTAAATACTTAAAAACCATCACAGGTATACAGTTTCCGTCATGCTTCTGCTCCACCTCGCTCATGTGAAGAAATTTGAGAGCGTTGTTTCTCTTTCATATTCAATCCCTCTCACGGAGCAGGTGAAGGTAGCTTGGAGTCTGATTAATGTGAGCCCCATGAGGAACAGAAAGGTTTACACATCTAAAATGATGAGAAATGTGATCAGCTGATATTAAAATCTTCCTGAATTCCTGTTTGGGTCAGATGAATCTTGTCACACCAATGGTGAAATAAATTTATTCTAATGTAACTGCCATGAGCCTGGAATTCACTCATGCAGTCAAGACTGTGGCGAATAAATTTGTGCCTTTGACGTCCGGCAAGCTCCCTCAGCCAGAGAGACATGTAGTTTATTGACAGTTTCAGCCTACTGTTAGCACCGTACCTGACATTCCTGTGCACAAAATACCAGGTTGAGTAAAACCCAGGTACACAATAAATTTAAAGAAGCTCAGTGATATATTGTGACTGACAAGCACTGACATGTTCTCATGTGAATGCAGAATGTAACACTGCAACATGGTCTGCAAGTAGTCCCTGTCCCCAAGTTCCTTGAACCAAAACCTGGCAAAGGTGTAGTGAAACAAATAAAATACAGCTAATGTTGAGCTAACTTTTAACATTTTGCAGTGACACTAATCTCTATGAACACATCTTCAGCAACAGATAAGATTTAGCATCGGAAGTGTTCTGGTTTCCGACTGTAGTTCAGTTTTAGTATGAAAACAGCTGATAGGCTCTGATGTTGCACGTAATTCATTTGCGTCCATACGAAGAAGCCAAAATGTCATCTGTTTGTCTCAAGGTGCTATTCGGATTGTAGATAATGATTTATAAGCCGAAGAAGAAGTCTCAGACTGGATGTCCATTATGCTGGACTGGACTGGATTTTTGTTATATATATATATAGTACTGTTATTTTTGTATATATTATTATATTGTGTAGGATATCACAAGAACAGCCACTCAAAGACCATTCTAAGACAAATTTGTATTGCTGTCTAAAAGGTAACTCTGGTGGCCACAGCCCCCCTCACTAACCTGGCTGTCGCAGTACAACTGGACCCTTCCATCTCTAAGAAGCTGAAGGCCCTTTACATCATGGGAGGAAACATTGAATGTAAGTTATATGTTGTTGAAGTACTCAGTCTGTTCTTTCATTCTTCTCCTGTGATTTCCATCTGCACATTTGTATTACTGAAACCGATGACTGTGTGCAGCCAGGGGTAACACCACAGTGTGTGGGGAGTTTAACTTTGTGGCTGACCCCGAGGCTGCCTACGTCGTGTTGGACCGCTACACCTGCCCCACCTACATCGCCTCCTGGGAGTTCAGCTGCAGGAACAGCCTGCCGTGGGTGAGACTGAACACACAACTTGAGGAGCGATCTTACCTGTCATGTACCCTTCAAGGGGGGGGGGTCTGAATACTTGGGGATGTGCCCCCCCATATATATATTAATTACAGCCCTGATTAAAATTTTCATTCCCTCAGTCTTTCTGTGACCAGTGGCTGGCCCAAAACTCTGAGAAAGCTGCCTTCATGAAGAAGATCTCAAGCCTTTCGATGAAGGTAAGAGTGTGCAGACTATGGTGATACAATGAAGGAAGTCAAGGAGGCAAATTGATAAGAAGCTTCATAAACTGATGCATTTAATACCCTGTTATTAACTATAAGGTTATACGGCACAGCATGCAATGCTGAGCATGTTTGAACAGGTAGATAATTATGTTGTCAGAAGTGTTATTACTCACTCAGTGTATGTATAACATGTCTTCAGTCTTTATGTAATGTTCTGAACTGCATTCAAATTCGCAAATTATATTTTTTCAAATGGTTTTATGTTCACTCGGGCCCGCACAACACAAGTCTTTTTGGGGATAGCAAAAGCAAACATAAATAACAACAAACAGAACACCCTTGAAATGCGCTCTTCTGTAACTTTTTATAAACTGTCAAATCCTAACATTTGGCTTTTTATCCTGACTGACATGACTGAGTGCAATGACAGTGATCACAGCGCCAATAACAAAGAAACTCATAGATGTTGTCTGGGCGCCCTCTAGTGGCAGAAACATGTCTAAATAGATCTTCATGATATGTTACTTCTGCAGAAAGCTCAGTCAGCAGACTATCAGAAGGAGATCACTGAAGGAAAAGGCTTCAATTCCTGCGACACCTACGCTGTAGCTGCCGCCATCGATGACACGTTCATAACAGAGAGTGACGAGGTGAGGTCGAGCTCTACAGCTTTTCTGTCTTGAAAATACAGAACATTTCAGTTTAGGTCTTTAACCCACAACCTCCTGTGTTCCTCCAACAGGTTGCAGTCACAGTGGAGTTGGAGGGGACCTACACCCGAGGCATGATGGTCCTGGACTACATGGAGCTGCTGAAGAAGAAACACAAGGCTTTCATCATGAAGAAAGTTGACTTGGAGAAGCTCAAGCAAATGTTCATGAATTCGCTCAAGTAGAGTGGAAACTGCAAGCAAGCTGAATGCACGAAATTGGTTCAACGAGAGTAAAAACAAAATAAAAATGAAAGACGCAATATCTTACAATGTCTGTTCTGGATTATCTTATCTCTTCTCTTACAGTGACCAACCTCACTAATGCTGTTATCTTTGAAATCTCTTTTTTTTAGGCAGGGTGGGGGGGTGGGAGGGACTACAAATTGACAAAAACTTGAGAAAAACATTGTCTGTCTTCATACCAGGAAGGGATTGGCCCACACATTTTAAATGCACGAGGTTATATTGAAACCAGTACAGATGGTTTACAGATGTTGGCTGAATAGCAAATAGTCAGTACCATAAGCACAAGTCACACACACTCTACTAAACAGCTTAAAGAAAATCCTTTGTTTTCAATGCTGTTGATCCCTTCATTTAATTATTTGTCTTTTTACTGTCTTGCAGAAGATGTTGGACTTTGTTATTTAACACCACAGAATGTAAAAAGCACGGACAGCTTGTGTTTCATGGGAGATTCCTATCATTCCATGTCACCTTCTGACTGTCTTAAACCCCGCGGGCTGATAATTCTTTCAAGGATGTGAAAGTTTTCCACATGTTGGTGGATATATCTCTTTACATCAGCGGCAGAACAAATTTTATTATACTGTGAATCATCCCTCTCATCCTTCAGTATAATTACTCTGTAGCCTATTGTATTATGGTCAGGCTAATTTTAGAATTCCCCATCTCTCTTTATTTGTCATTATTGTTAAATGAAGTAGCTTTCCATAAAAAAAAAAAAAGAAAAGAAATGGTGCTTCCAAGATTTAACAACACTCCAGTAAACAAGTGTGTTTTCCATTACAGAACACAGAGGTAAATATGGAAAACACTCATCAAAATGCACTTCCAAACTCAAACTACCAATGATTTCTCCAATTTCTTTGGAAGTCATCCAACACTGGCAAAACACTTTTTAAAAAAATCCTACATTTCTGCGATATATCTGCAGAAACACACCCAGATGGGAGTTTGCCTGCTGCCCCTTACATAAGCAGTTAATCTGTGTGCCTTTAAAAGAGCTTCACGTCACGCCACTGCAGACAGCAGCAGCGGCAGCAGAGATCCTCTATCGAGATCCGTTCACCAGGTGAGGATTTTAAAGTTAGTTTCACTGTTTCAAAAGGAAATTTGACTGTGTGGTTGAGTCTAGTATGGGGAAAATTGCAATTACACGCCACTATTCTCATTTAAAAAGATTTTATCTATATTGTCATCATTTTTGTAACTTTTTACCTGCTAAGAATAACTTTTTCAACTCTATTTCAACCATGCAAATGTATATTTTGACCAATGTTAAGGACTCACGTTGCAGAGCAAAGTAAGCTTATTTGTGCAGCACCCTTCAACAACAAGGCAAGTTAATGTGTTTTATATACAATTAATACTGTGCTGTTCCAGTGCGAGATATGGATGATTAGTTCTGGATGTGGTTTAGTAAAAGGCAGTAAAATGTTTCTGTTTTTTTAATACTGCATACACATTTGTTGTATTTTCTGGTTGTATTCCAATACAAGAGATAATATTATATGTGGTCATTATAACCATGCTAAGACAATACATCTAATGGTGGCCTTAGATTTTTGCACAGTACTGTATATTGGTATATTTTTAAGGTGATAGTACCATAAAATTCTCATTCCTAGGATGAAGAAGAAGTTGATCATTGATGCAGACACAGGGGTGGATGATGCTCAGGCCATCATGGTGGCCCTTGCAGCTCCAGATGTGGAGATTTTGGGGATCACCTGCTGTTTTGGCAACACACCCCTGGAAAACGTCCTCAAGAACACGCTGCGTGTCCTGAAAGTCTGCAACAGGCTGGATGTAAGTCTGTGGATTTAGAGGGTTTTACACGCTTAATATTAACAGGTGGGTCTTGGTGACACAAAGAAGCACAATCTTATTTTTTATTTTCCACAGATTCCGGTGTATCGTGGCTGCTCAGAGCCACTGCTGACCCGTAAACGCCACGCTGGAGATTATCACGGGAAGGATGGGCTGGGCGACGTACCAGATCCAGATGCTCCAGGCCTGGAGCTGCTGCAGAAGAAAAGAGGCGTTCCAGCCATGATCAAGCTTGTCAACCAGAACCCCGGAGAGGTGAGATGTAAATCCCAATTTCACAGCCGGCTTTTTTTTTCCACCTGTGTAGATTAGAACATCCAAGTTCAGAAACAAAATACATGAAATCACCTGAAATCTGCTTCTTCATAAGCAGTGATCATAGGTGGTGGAGATTCCGACGTGGGCTGTGGTATCAATATTATGACATTCGTTGCTAATCTGTTTTGATGTCATTCTAGAGACGAGCGAGATTGTTCTTCTATTAGCCTTGACCTCTGGCATTTCTTTGAGGGGTCTCTATTTTGGGAAGCAGTAGAGTTTGTTACTTGATATAGCTCAAAAGCTTTGCCCACTGTCATCAGCTTCATCTGTTACTCTTTACTTCGGTATGCTTAAAAACCATTAAAAGAAATAGAAGAAATATGATTTTTTTTTTTCCTTTGCTGCAGGTGAGTCTGGTAGCCACAGCCCCCCTCACTAACCTGGCTGTCGCAGTACAACTGGACCCCTCCTTCCCTAAGAAGCTGAAGGCCCTTTACATCATGGGAGGAAACACTGATTGTATGTTACCTCTCAAAACATGTACTCAATTTTCCATAATTCTGTGATTTATATCTGCTCTAATTTGATGAAGAATTATGACTATGCCTGCAGCCAGGGGTAACACCACAGTGTGTGGGGAGTTTAACTTTGTGGCTGACCCTGAGGCTGCCTACGTCGTGTTGGACCGCTACACCTGCCCCACCTACATCGCCTCCTGGGAGTTCAGCTGCAGGAACAGCCTGCCGTGGGTAAAGCCATACACACAACTTGAGGGTTGTTTGCACCAGTGGGGGGGAAAAAAGTCTAGTGAGGACACCTGAAACCCAGTGAATTACTGGCACGGGTAGCATTGGAACCAGGCTTAATTTGCACACAATCACAAGTGAGGTCTTTCCTAAACACGTATGTATGTATTTAACACTTTCTGCTTTGATGGCGCACACACAGTGAACATTTTCTGCTTTCCTCCCTCAGTCTTTCTGTGAGAACTGGCTGTCCCAAAATACTGAGAAGGCTGCCTTCATGAAAAACATTACAAGCCTCTCTATTAAGGTGAGAGTGGGCAGATTGTCGTGGTATGAAGAAATATATGGTTTATTCTAGAGGCAGGATTTTACATTGTGTGTATTCAATGAGTATAAGCTGTAAAACACACGATGTTGTCTGGCTCCTGGCTGATGGCTTTGACTCTGAATCCTTCCCCACCGCAAATTTTAATTTTTAATCAGAGGCAACGTTTCATTCAAAGTTATATGTATATTTATATATAAAATTTATTTTTATTTACTTTTTTTTTTTTACAAATCACACATCAGAAGTGCTATTTTTTTTTTTATTTGAATTTCTATATGAAAACTTACATAACAAAAATAATGGAACAGATTTTTGAGCTAGAGCCCCCAAATCTCAACATTTTCAAAGATGCCTCCAAAATTTGGGGCCATAGATGAGAACTATAAGAATAAACAGGAAGTATTTGTTTATGGGCGACTTTGGCGTCTCGGAGAACAGTAGTTAATACTGCTCATACCTTGGGCCTGCTTGTGTGCTTATAGTACTGCATAAACCCCTGTCACAACATGTCTAAATGGATCTTCATGATATGTTGTGTCTGCAGAAAGCTCAGTCAGCGGAATATCAAAAGGAGATCATAGCTGGGAAAGGCTTCAATTCCTGCGACACCTACGCCATGGCTGCCGCCATCGATGACACGTTCATAACAGAGAGTGACGAGGTGAGGTCCAGCTCTACAGCTTTTCTCTCTTGAAATTATGTACTATTTAAATCATTATCCCACAAAATCCTGTGTTCCCCCAACAGGTTGCAGTCACGGTGGAGTTAGAGGGGACCTACACCCGAGGCATGATGGTCCTGGACTACATGGAGCTGCTGAAGAAGAAACACAAGGCTTTCCTCATGAAGAAAGTTGACTTGGAGAAGTTCAAGCAAATGTTCATGAATTCGCTCAAGTAGAGTGGAAACTGCAAGCAAGCTGAAGGCGCGAGATTGCATCACCAAAATAAACAAGAAAGCAAATTCTTTTTCAAAAATCATGACTCAAACTTTGGTAACGGCCTTGTCATTGGATATGTTTTTAAGTGAAGACAACACCTCAGATGAGAGGTTCTTTAGAGATGTGCAAAAAGTGTGCAAGGGCAACACAGCATCAGTGAAACATTCACTGAGAACTTATTTTATATGTTTTCTGAAACATTAAACTGAAATAATAATGCCTTCCTAAGCTTTCACCAAAGTGCTTTTCTTGGTTTCTGAGTCCCATGCCGGATAGGATTCATGTTCAAATAGTCATGACATTTACTCTATAAGATTCACTTTGGTAAAATATTTCTGGTTGAAAGTGACAAAATTTTATTTGAATTGCTCACCCCCATGTTTGCAGACATAACTTTACGTGTGCCTTTGTGGTGCGGGTGAATGTGTGTTGACATTTATACGGAGCAAATCTTGCAGACATCTAGAAAAATCGACTTTGCTGAAAGGAAAAAAAAAAACAAAACAAAAAAAACAGCAGGAAGTCAATGGACCATGATGGTCATGCGCCAGGGAAGTGACATCAGAACTGCAATGTGGCAGTGCTGTTTCGCTTATTTCATTTAAATATTCTCCACTTTAGAGCAGGACTTTGAAAATTAAACTGCCAAACAGTTTTTTCCATTTTCATTTTAATATGGTTTTAGAATGTGAAAATGAAAACTGGTATTGGTTTCATTACATTTTCGCTTTAATTTTTAGTCACATAACACACTTTAATTATAATGCTGTTTTGGAATGACATTATCACTTTCAAATTCACATTATCATTTTAATAAAGTCACCTTTGAGCTTGCACAGATGAGAGATAAGACAATTTCGTTATTATTAGTGTGCTGTGTGTGCCAGATGAAGAAACCTGAATCGCTGCCTTTTATCTCACAGCCAAAACGCTGAAATTTGCTGGTGTACAAGGAAATAATAAAATGAAACAAACTTGGTTTCGTCATCCACATGCGTGTAATAGAATGAACATAAAAGTCCTGAGCCAAGTTAAAAAAAGAGATCTTTACTGTTGCGACATATTGCATGGGAACATTGAAAACATTTGAATAATAAAACATGGTGTGTCGCAGTGATTTATGTTTAAAAAAAAACAAAAACTCCCACTTGTTTGTACTTCACAGCAATCTGCATTGACAATCTTCCAACATCCTGTTTTACCCGATTCAAAAATGCAAATTAAAAAAAAACAAATACATTGAAACCTATTAGAACCATCAGCCATACTTGCAAAAAAAAAAAAAAAAAAAAAAGTTAAAAACAATATTTGGAATAAGAAATGATTCAGTCTTCAAGAAACAAAATTAGAGCAAACGCCTAAAACTTCTGAAGAAATATCGGTATCACGTTGACATCATGTGTTCCACATTCCATGTCTCCGTGGACAAAAAGACATTCAGTATAGCAGCGCATGAATCTCCCATCTGATCTCAATAACATGTGCCTTCAGATATAAAACATTAAAAGTCTTAAGAGCCTCTCACACTCAGAGTCATCCCCAGCTTATCAAGGAAATTGTGTTAGGATGATACACTGAATCGTGGACATTCACAGTGTGTTCGCCCGAGGGGCTGGGTGTGAACACATGAAAACATTTTGAGCATGTGAAGTGCGGTCAGTTGACTCCTTAATTGACAAACCGTTAATAACAAAGCGTACCAACCATCCTGGCACGAATGCTGTCGGTAAAGAACTGAGTCTCTTGCGGATGTGCAGGTGTCGTGCGGTTGTAGGCTTTGCATGATGAAACATGAATGTTCTCTGACTATCTTAATTAACTTTACTGAAGATGCCCTGTAATGCGTGAAATGGCGACTATTTCTAAACCAGATCAGAACATAACACAATGAACTGTAGACACTCATATGGCATTGATACTTTTAACCCTTTTAAAAAGCATTTCCAGCAGGAGGAGGAGGAGGAGGAGCCTAAAGTCTCTTATGTAACTTCAGTACATTATGTTATAGCCTCTTTTCTTTTTTGACTTGAACTAAAACTAAACCTGCCTCAGCTATGCTGGCACTGGTTCACCCCACAGACACATGTGGTCTTTTGTTTTCTGGCTGTTGCGTAACTGGTTGTTGCTGTTCCCACTGCATAAAAACCAGAGTGCGGCAGAAGGAAGTTTAACTTTACAGATTATGTGCACTTTGGAAAAGGCTCTGGAACTTCACTGAAACTTTTCTGAAAGGTAAGTTCACCATGTATTCTATTCATACCTAATGTATTCATAGACTACTGAAGCATTTATTTATCACCTTATAGAACCTGACTGATTAAGAATGTATGAGTCAGCAATGTTTAAATCTTCTTCTTCTTCCTATTGTTCTTAGCAAGTAAGCTCACAGTAAGTGGGTCAGATTCAAGGAAGAACATTATGGTCACATTGTTAATATAAAAATATTAGTTTAGAAGCACCTACAGAGACAGGAAACCTGCAAGGCTCCAGAATGTTTTGTTTAAAGTAATATGATGAAGCTGATTGTTGACACGGATCATTAATATGTTCAACAATACCCTCCCAGCCTTCATGTTCTTTGGCAAGGAACAAAAAGTAAGAAACAAACCCCAATCAAACCAAAGCATATCCGTCAAGAGTTTTAGATGTTTCTGCATATGAAGAAACATTTCTCAGGAGGATTTTTGCCTGCTGTGCAACACCTCAGCGTCTGTTTGTCTTCCAAAAGGCGGCTCTTCAGGTCAGGGCAGTCAGCAGACGCCTCTTTGCCTCTCGAAGCAAACGACATCCGTAAGGATCTGAACACCAGATGAGAGTTTTACCCTTTTTCAATAGTAATTAGCTGCTTGTAATCTCCGAGCACAACGTCGAGATGTTTCAGATGCTTAAATACGACATGCAACCACAACTGCATTTTGACTTGCTGAAAGGGTTTGCACGACATGTTTCTATTGACTTAAATATGCCTCAAACTCTGCCACGCCCAATGGCTTTTCGAGCAAATTACATACTCATTTTACAAGGCGTGTTCAGACATCGTTCGATGTCCAGTATGTTCTGCTGCACACCTGAGATGCCAAACTACCCATATTTATGTCTCGCTGGGGGGGGTCAGAAAAACACATCCAAACTCCTTGATATGGGAGGCAAAAAGGTCCTCGATAATTCTTTACTTCATGGGAGGATCATATTGTTGAATTAAAATGAAGCGTCGGAACGAGCAGACGTGCTTGTATATGCATGTGTAATCTGTGCTCTGCTCCAAATATTCAAAAAGTCTCTTTAGCTTTCAGATATCATATAAACAATAAAACTGCCACAACTTATAAATCTTTAGTAGAGTAGGTTATCGTCAAGGCTGAGGCGCAGGCAGACAGGAAAGCTGGGAATCGACCGAAATGTAAATGACTGAGGCAAAGCTGAATGCAGATCAGTGGTTTAGTATTAATGGAATGACGAGGCAGGCGAGTTTCAAAACCAGAGACCACAGTCCAAACAGGAAAACAAATCTGACAAGGAGCAGGCAAGAATGCTAAACCCATTATCAGGCAAAAATGTTGGCAACAGAAACAGGTTCACATAAACAGAGTCAAGTATGTGAATAAAGATAAACTTCTTCCACTTTGCCTGCACCCCCTCCCTTCAACTCATTTGCCTGCTCAAGTCTTTGCTGAGAAAACCTTTGCAGTGCTGAAATTCTTCTTTAAGTATCTGCAGGGCTGATTGAGGGGAAAGTGGAAACAGGTGGGAGTGCGAGCGCAGTAGGCCAGGTAAGGGCAGAGCAGATAAGTGAAGTGAGAACAGGTGTGTGAGTGGGCGTGGCAATCAGGTGATGGGAAAAGGAGGAAAGTCGAAGAGCATCAGGTTGATAAGGGAGGGGGGGGTGTAAATACTCCTGGAGGGCAGAAGCACACTTAAGATGTACATTTTTCAAACATAGGATGAAGAAGAAGTTGATCCTCGATGTGGACACTGGAGTGGACGATGCTCAGGCCATCATGATGGCCCTCGCAGCTCCCAATGTGGAGATTTTAGGGATCACCTGCACCCATGGCAACACACCTCTGGAGAACGTCCTCAAGAACACTCTGCGTGTCCTGAAAGTCTGCAACAGGCTGGACGTAAGGTTTGCGTCACGTCAAAGCTTGTATGATGATTTCTTATGTATTGCACATTACATGAGGGGAAACTCGCGATACTTGACAGATCCCAGTGTACCGCGGCTGTTCGGAGCCCCTGATGGCACGTAAACGCCACGCTGGAGATTTCCACGGGAAGGACGGGCTGGGAGACGTTCCGGATCCAGATGCTCCAGGCCTGGAGCTGCTGCAGAAGGAAACAGCTGTGCAGGCCATCAGCAACATTGTGAAAGAGAACCCTGGAGAGGTGATTGTTAAGCTCTATCAATCCAACACATAAAATGTTATGATGAAAATATTTTTTATAATAATGATAATTTAACAAAAATACAAGTTCCTGTATTATTTCTTCAGTGGCCATTAGTTAATATGGTTGATACTTTAATTAGCCTGTTCCTGTTTGAAATGAAAGTGACCAATCACGTATCAGCTACTACAGCAGAGACAATACACAATACAGTGAAGATACAGTCAGTACTTTTTTTTTTCCCTCATTTGCTTTGTGTGCAGGTAACTCTAGTGGCCACAGCCCCCCTCACTAACCTGGCTGTCGCAGTACAACTGGACCCTTCCATCCCTAAGAATCTGAAGGCCCTATACATCATGGGAGGAAACATTGAATGTAGGTTATGTATGCGTTTTTATTTGCGTTAAATATAAGTGGGGGGGGGGGGGGAGTAGACCACAACACACCAACATGAAACTTCCCCAGCAAATTATTAAGATTAAAATAATTTTTACTATTAAAGTTTTTTTTTTAATTGTATGTTCAAATAAAATAAACCATTATGTAACTGAAGGAACTGTTTACCCAAAAATGAGACTTTGGTCTTTATCTACTCACCTCATGCTGATGGGAAGTCCGGAGTTCCAGCTCGAGAAATGTAGAATGTGTGGACTAAGAAACTTCATTCAACTTTCCTTTTTCCATAAAATACTGTCAACATCCAATAAAAACTATTTTGGTCCATTTTTAGGAATAAAAACCTCTGTAAAAACCCTCAGAATATCAATAGGTGCAGCTCTTAAAGATATGTAGAGTATAATTGATCAGCACGTGAATAAACGGTTCTCACCTGCTGCTTCGCCCATCGTTTCATACAGCCAGGGGTAACACCACGGTGTGTGGGGAGTTTAACTTCGTGGCTGACTCTGAGGCTGCCTACATCGTGTTGGACCGCTACACCTGCCCCACCTACATCGCCTCCTGGGAGTTCAGCTGCAGGAACAGCCTGCCGTGGGTCCGTCATTATTTTGCTCTTAGAATTAAGATTAAAACAGCTGGAATATTCACAATTAACGCAATAACTTTAATAACTTAAATAACTTTTGTTGTTGTCTTTTTTTGTTGTTGTTGTCTTTTCCTCCCTCAGTCTTTCTGTGACATGTGGCTGGCCCAGGACACCGAAAAGGCTCGTTTCATGGAAAAGATTTCCCGCCACACCAGGGAGGTGCGAGAGTGTCCAGGCTGCTTTATTTCAACATGCTGAACAAGAATTCAGACAGAAAATGCCACATATGTCTCATATGTTCGATTGTTGCCGGTGCAGATGGTCCAGACCGATCGGTACCAGAAGGAACTAGTAGATGGACCTGGGTTCAACACCTGCGACACCTACGCAGCGGCTGCAGCCATCGAAGGCAGCCTGGTGACGGAAAGCGAAAAGGTTCATTTCAACCCTATTTAACGCTCTTTCTCGTCAACAACCCCCTTATTACTCTTCATCACTTTAAAAGCAACGTAGGTGTCTAAGTGGCGTAAAATTACTCCACCAGGTTGCAGTGACAGTGGAGCTGGAGGGGACCTACACCCGAGGCATGATGGTGCTGGACTACATGGATCTGCTGAAGAAGACGCACAAGGTCACCATCATGAAGAAAGTTGACTTGGAGAAGTTTAAAACACTGTTGTGGAATGCGCTCAAATAAAAAAGAAAGAAATTTTGGAGAATCCAAAAAAACCCACCTATCTGACACAGAATATATTTTCCCATCACAATGTCAATAAATGATTCCACATTCATTCCATGGTAATAAGCTGAATAAAATGACGTCTTTAACACATTCTGGTTTTTCTCTTCCCCACACAAGTAACACAAGTCACAGTGACAGTTCAAGGCTTAATCATATGTAGCAGGAATTCCCAGCTGTGTGGCAAACTACACGCCACAATTAGCCACACTTGCTCTCTTGAGTCTGCACAGTAACATTAGCCAAAAACCAGCCTCATGCTTTAAAGTATTTTCCGAAAGATCAAAAAGGAAAGAATTCGATTTATTACTTCGGGTTGTAAAAACTGAGAAGGCTTAAGTTAATAAAACCTTTTATTGAAAGTGCTTCGGAATGTACACTTTAAGAAAAAAAAAAGAAAAGGAAAAAAAAAGTCTGCATCCCATGTTCCTCTACTTTTCTTTTTTTTCTTTTCAATAAGGAGGATTACATTTTTCTTTTAATTTTTTTTAAGAAAACTCAAAGAAACAAACCAATTTTTTTTTCCTCTTCAGAAACAATCATCAAAGTATATCTTACAACCTAGCCAGAGTACTATTTACAAATCATACAAAAAGAACAACAATAAAAGCTGTATCTCATCGGTTCCCCCCCTGTCACTGTTCACTGATTCTGGAGCTCAACATAAGAGTCGAACAGAAAATCGACAGTCCATTGAGAGTCAGTCAAATCCAGTGTCCCGGTTTACTGAGAGTAAACCACAGACCAAGTCCTCCTCAACCGCAGAAGATGGAAAAAGATTTGCTGCCACCTAAAGGTGTGCTGAAAACAGGATTTTGAATCGGCCTGGAGCAAACTAGAGTCCAACTTCAGGTGCCAAACTGGTCCTACTGGACTCTGTACTTGTAAAACCAGCAGAGACCCTGGGTGAAGTTCCAGCCCAGAGAGACAGAGAGGACGTAGATGAGGCCGAGCAGAGCGAAGGGGTAGAGAAGCACTACGGTGTTCTTCAGGAAGGGTAGAGCTGTGTGGTGGACGCAAGAAAGATACATCAGCATACAGACTGATAGCAACCTCATACCTTTACAGTTACTGTGGAAATAAACAACCAATAAAATGACCCCAATCCCCAACCCAAACATCCATAAATATGATCCCTCTCTGTTATGTGTTCATATGTAGAAATTTGATGCTGATTCATTGGAAATGTAAAATTTGATAAATTTCAAAACCATTATTGATTAAGTTCCTGATTTTTGTTGTTTTCAGAATTAGCGATGAATGTGTAGATTTTTAAAAGAAACAACACAATTTCCATAAATCCTTTGTCCAACTAACAGTCCAATGTGACCAATTTACTATCACATAAGACTACGAAAGAGACGCTGATCGTCAAAATACCTGACAAATAATTTTCTGTCTACAAAGTCATTTATTAATCAGATCGCTCTAAGCAGATTTGCGCACACTTTGTGTAAAAGCAAATGCTGTCTCATTACAAGTTAGTTCTGTTTAAGGACTTCTCACACACAATCAATGACAATGACAATCAGTGCAGCAAATGCTAAGAACAGTCTAACTCTAAATGTGATGAAGACTTACCGTTGTATCCTAAGAACGTGATGTAGAGATAATAACTGATGGCGATTAGCCACAAAGTGTTTCCAACGAAGTACCCCAGGAACCAGTCTGAGTTTATGACCACAATATCTGAAAGAGACAAAACAAAGTGGAAGCGTGGTGACACGGCAGGCAGGTGGAATCCAATCAGCTCAATACAGCGTCATGATTAGATTTAGACTTTAACGTAGTCTTTTGACAAGTCATGCAATTCTGGCTATGACATGATCCATTTTATTATACACTGATATGAAAAAGGTTGAGCTGTCCATGCGAGGGCAAACAAGAACATTCGAAACAAAGTGAAACACCTCAATAAGCTAACTAATGTGACTAGACACAGTCGGTGTTAGTTCATCTTGGTGTGACGGCTACACTTGGGCTGTCGTAGGACACACTCTGAGGACTTAAATTGCCTGTGCACGCAACTTAATTTATCAGCTACATAAATTGTAAATTACAGGCTGTTGGAACAAAACTTCAATGAAAAATATGAAAAGCCTTCTGTGGTCACAGGCACTGACTCACTTAGCAGAACAGCCGATCGCAGTGACTCTGCCACCGATTCAACACGCTCGGTCGGCTGAAAAGCCACCAAAGGAGGCCGACTAGTGGCAACAGTGCAGGACACGCTGCAAAAACACGGGCCACCGATGCTCACGGACAGCCCGAAAATGGCTGATAATGTTTCCGGTACATAAATATTTTAACAACAACATGACCATGTGGAACAAAGCAATTGAAACCGTCCAAGCGGTGGGTGAGAGGCGTGTGAAAGGCGCTACTTTATCATATCAACGGTAATGTCCCATTCCCGGTCTGTCAGCCTCAAGTTTTGACTGCCGAATAAAGACCATCGGCATCTGCTGGTATGGAGTGCTATTTCATCACGAAGCGACACAAGAGTCTGTCTTTGTCGTCACTTGTTCTGTAATGTCAGCTTGGTGCATCTGGGCCTTAATACATAAAATGCATATTTACTGAAGGCCGTTTAATGCCTTGAATTGGATGATATCATTTTGATGTACTCACGGTTGATGAAGAAGAGCTGCAGGAAATGCAGGATGACAAGAAGGGGGTAGAAAGCGTTGAGGTGAACATCAAACGCATAGCCCCACTCCACGTCAAAGTTTCTGCTGGGATGTTTCAACAGGTATTTGTTGGTGATAACCCTGGAACAAACAGTACAAACAAACAAAAATTTGTATACGATAAATCTGCCTTAATTATAATAACTGGAGTAAAGCTGCTTCATTATTTCCATGTTGTTCATATCATCAACTAGGTAAACTCACCACATCAGTGTTGATATGAGCAGACCCACTCCGATGCAGTCAACAAAAACCACCCACAGCAGCAGCTTCAGAGTCTCCAGGACTCCCATGTCCAGCACCAGACCGAAGCCTATTGTTGACACTGCAGAGGAATAGAGGGAGTGTTAGCTTATATAAAGTCAAACAGGTAAAGTAGGGAAGGAGTAGCATCACGAAAGAGTGGAACACATGAGTGCAGACTTACCACACAGCCAGATGCTGAGCAGGACCAGGAAAGCAGGGTCATCCCTGGCCCACTGGTCCTTGGTCTGTTTCCTGTAGTGGAAGTTGCGGTAAACTCTCTGTGGCGACGTGAACAAGTACAGCATCTGCCACAGGGCAAATTCAAAGTCCATCTGTCTGAAATGGAGCAGCCGTCGCAGGTATTTGTAGCGCTTGGCGCCTGCTGTGTGACGTGCAGCATCCCTCGAACCGAGGGCGCCGTTGCTTTGCGGCGAGGTGGTCGGCAACATGGTGCTGAAATATCCAATAGGAAGAGCAGAGCGAGGTGAGGACAAGAAGACGAAAGAGAAGAAGGAAAAGAGACAGGCTGAACTGAGGAAGTTTGCTCTCACCTTGAACAAAATAAACCAATTCAACAAACCCAATAATTATACTCTATGAAATAAAACTTTTGAGCTTATCAATTAGTTTTTAACACCAGACTGATAAAGCTCATTTTGAAATTTAGTGTGTGCTTACTTTATAGTTGCAGAGAAGATGTAATTGGAGATTTAGGATTAAATATTTTAGGATTTAGCAGAGCTTCTATGGTGTGAGTATACTAACTGCTTTTTAAAATTAAGCATAAACTGCAAGAAAAGGGTAAATATTTTAAAGGTTCAACAGCCAGGCTTAATACCTTTAAAAGGCTTAAGTAGACCATTCCTGTCATTTTAACACTGTGGCTTAGGTTAGTTATGATTTACAAAGACACACAGCAGTCCTGTATTTTCAAATAACTATACATGCCCATTTAAATTTGTTACTAGTCCTACAGCATGCTATTAATAAACAGTCTCAAACATAAACGCAAACAACCTGCTTCAAAAAGATGACAACACAGAAACACAGGATGCTAATGCAAAGCCATGCTATATATTGGCCATACGTAAAAAAACTCACATTATAAAAATTATTGTGTACACCAACTACCTATTGCGCCCTGGTATTTGTTATACTAATAACTATACTAATATATTTAATTTCCTTGCTTGTTGACGTTAGGTTTGCTAGCAGATACAGTTAGCTTGTTGCTAACTAGTTTATTAAATGAGAGGGCCGAGCCAAACTTATTTATATTAAACTCTGCTTAAACGCTGCGGTCTTTGGTATAAGCCAAACAACTAAACTTCTTTGCTCAGAAGAATATTTACCTATTCCTGCGGTACTCCTTCCCAGGAGAAAGCACCACTTTCTGCTTGTTTCTCAAGCTCTATGCAGATGCTTCCTGACCTGTCGCAAAAATGAACACGTAGCTACTTCCGGTTAAAGCCAGTTCAT
The DNA here is from genome assembly GCF_020382885.2 of Scatophagus argus. NCBI lineage: Eukaryota > Metazoa > Chordata > Actinopteri > Scatophagidae > Scatophagus > Scatophagus argus. The sequence continues at coordinate 10,851,150 of NC_058516.1, forward strand.
CATGGGAAATGTAGTCGGTGGTATGACCCATGGTTTTGCACAATCGGTCCTGATGTAAACTAACAAAAAAACAATTAAAGTAAAGAAAAAAGAAAGAAAGAAAAATATGGGTAAATTCAGGTGATTATTTGCAGAGAACGCCATTATTAATTACCACAATAGCAATTCCGATAAAAACGACAATTTATTTGCAGCAGTTAGGATGGATGAAGTATGTAACTGACGTGTTGAGTAAGTGGAGAGTCACTTTTATTGTGAAATTTTTGCCCTCACTTTAACCGGAAGTAGGATAATGTTATTTCCGCTAACGACGCTATAGCTATTTGACTGGTGGTAAAATTCAGATCACCGCTGTTCTGGTCAAGAAGGCCAAATAGCGAAAGGTAAGAACCAAAATCACAGCATGCACTTATAACGGTTCAGATGTATGCATTATTTAATTGCAAGATCACAGGAAAATAAAGTGTTTGACCTTATTACCCCCAGTAACCCTCGTACAGCATTGCAATGCCCGTGCCCTTGAGTAACTTAGTGCCTAGCTGTTAGCTAACCCTAGTAGCCTGAAAGCAAGGAGTCCTCGTTGGAAGGTTTATGCTTGTATATCCACTGTATGAAAACTTACTTAATATCTTATTGCCTCAGCATGTTTCGGAAATTCTGCTTTTGTTTTCTGTGCGTTACCTCCTTGAGACGTTAACTATGTGGTTGCGTACGACTTGTTATTGTTGACAATGACAGCTATTAAGCTAGCTAGCATTAGCACAGAAACTTATTCAATCCAGTACAACTGTCTTGCATTAAATAACGTCTCTTTAAGAGATGCTGATTAGATTCTGTAATAATTTATCAAACTGTCCAGTAAAAATAAACTTAAGTGTAAGTGCCCAGTGTGAGTTTACAGATATGTGGGCAGCATTATTGATACTACAAACCTAAAATATATTATGTGAACTTTACATTGGACACAGTGTTAATGGCTTTCTAAGTCTGAATTCACAATCCAAATGAAAACCAACTGACATTTTGTTGGCATCTACTGACATGAACGTTCACAACCTACAGCTGCATCTTGCCTGAAATCTGACCAGTATAACATAATGTTGACTGAATAATTATTGGTGACATAATGACGTCACTGATAAAGCAAGGGCTGCTTGTTATTGGAATTTTCCACATTTTTGATAAAAAAATAGTTTTACTTCTCACAGCTTGGCTAAACAAAAATTTGGTGGCATGTGTTAGTACTTGCCAAGTATAGGCATGATGTTGAATGTACTTTTTACTAATTGTGGTTAGAAACGATTAATAAGTTTTAGTTGATTGATAGTAAATTGATCTGCATGTTTATAAATAACTGATCAGTCATTTAGCTTATATGTTGGCTGCTTTCTCCTCTCACAGCGTCATGCTGCGATTGCCGACCGTCGGCCGAGCTCTGGCCGGAGCCGCCAAGGGAAGCCTGGCTCCCTCCAGCACTGGTAAGAAATGTGTATGCGCATCTGTGTGTCAAGGTAATTAACAACAGTTATTCTCTGACTGAGCAGACTTTACACTAAATATATTTTTAGATTCCTTTTATTGGTCATCTTTCATTTCATTCTAATAAATTTGACCTTTGTGTATCCACTTTCAGTGCGCACTCCTGTGCGAGCTGCAAGCAACATGGTGGAAGTGTTTGTGGATGGGAAACCTGTGGAGGTAGAGCCTGGAACTACTGTGCTGCAGGTAAGAAACAGACAAATGTAGGTATCGGTAAATAAATAAAAATATAGATAATATTTTATTAGGTAATGGCAGTGTTTTAGTCCATAACTGAGGACAGTGAAGGATGATGGAAGGTTTGTATTTCTGATTATTCTGAGCTTGTCTTTCCTTATAGAAACCCAGCATTTCGTAATTCTTGACAGTCCTCTAATGCCAGATAGTCTCATGACGGTTTCCTTTCTCCTTTAGGCCTGTGAGAAGGCAGGAATCCAGATCCCCAGGTTCTGTTACCATGAGCGCCTCTCAGTGGCAGGAAACTGTCGCATGTGTCTGGTGGAGATTGAGAAAGCTCCAAAGGTAACAGAGTACATCTGTTTGTTTATATTTTTAGCAGCCACAGGACTGAAAGTACATTAAATTGAACAAAGCACACTGAGATTAGGTATCTTGGCATAGAAATTACTGTAAAATCTTGCTGTACTACCTTCCAATTGAGGTGTGTGTCTTGTCGTGTGCTCCTCAGCCAGTGGCGGCGTGTGCCATGCCCGTCATGAAGGGGTGGAACATCCTTACCAACTCAGAGAAGACACGCAAAGCCAGGTACAAATTTATATATTCAAATATGATTCAAACTTCAGGCTAACTTGATGAAATGCCCTTAATGAGTGGATGCGTGTGTGTCATTAGAGAGGGAGTGATGGAGTTCCTGTTGGCCAACCACCCACTGGACTGCCCCATCTGTGATCAGGGAGGAGAGTGTGACCTGCAGGTAACCTAAAAGCTAGTATATGGAAGTTAAAGGGTCAGTTCATCAAAAGTAGAAAATACACTCATTTATTCCCAGTGCCCTCATGCCATGCAACTGCTTACAATTTTATTTGAGGCTAATATAGTGGATTAAATGATAACAATTTTTCCGTCCTCGATATGTTCCCAGGATCAGTCCATGCAGTTTGGTTCAGACCGCAGTCGTTTCTCAGAAGACAAGAGAGCGGTGGAGGACAAAAACATCGGACCGCTCATCAAAACCATCATGACCCGCTGTATCCAGTGCACACGCTGCGTCCGGTGAGCACATCGCACGCATCCACGTTCATATTCACCTGAATGACGTGACCGTCCGCCGTTGTCTTTTCAGGAGGTGAAATACGCAGCTCGTTCCAATATTTGTGTGTGTGTTTTTGTAGTTTTGCTAGTGAGATCGCTGGCGTGGAAGACCTGGGAACAACAGGAAGAGGAAACAACCTTCAGATCGGCACGTACGTGGAGAAGATGTTCATGTCGGAGCTGTCGGGCAACGTTATCGATGTCTGTCCTGTGGGAGCGCTTACCTCCAAACCGTACGCTTTCACCGCACGACCATGGGAGACCAGGTAGGAAAAGGTCTGATACTTAAGTCAGACTGATTTTTCAAGCATTTTCTATTTTGCTTCATCCTCTGCTGTCTTTGCAGGAAAACCGAATCCATTGACGTGTTGGATGCTGTGGGCAGTAACATTGTGGTGAGCACAAGAGGCGGTGAGGTGATGAGGGTGATGCCCAGGCTGAACGAAGATGTCAATGAAGAATGGATCTCTGACAAGACCAGGTAAAATACATGTAGACCTAACGGACCCTGAATAAAAGTCTCAACTTGTAAGTAAGAAAGTAGTCTTTAAAATGACAAAGAATTCCCAAATGTGTGTCTCAGGTTTGCATATGACGGTTTGAAGAGGCAGAGACTGACGCAGCCAATGGTGAAAGATGATTCAGGTCAGCTGATCCCGACCACCTGGGAGGACGCTCTCACTCGTGTCGCCGGAGCAGTAAGTGTGTGTGTTTGCATCTGTATGGGATGTTGTGTTGTTCATGACATCGTTACGTGTGTCACCTATGAGCGTGTGCGTTTTACTGTGTGCGTAGCTGCAGAGCGTGCAGGGCGGCGAGGTAGCAGCCATCGCAGGAGGGATGGCTGACGCTGAAACCCTGGTATCCCTCAAAGACCTCCTCAACAGACTCGACTCAGAAAACCTGTGCACTGAGGAGCTTTTCCCTATGGCGGGGGCGGGGTAAGACTGTGTGTGTAGCATATAATTAACGGGCTCCCTAAAGTCTCTGTTGTTGTCTCCACTGTTGTTTTTTTTCTTCTTCTTCTCGCTCTCTCTAGCACTGACCTTCGCTCCAACTACCTGTTGAACTCTCGCATCGCCGGCATCGAAGAATGCGACCTGCTGCTGCTCGTGGGAACCAACCCTCGCTACGAAGCCCCGCTCTTCAACGCCCGAATCCGTAAGAGGTAAACTTACGCATCGCGTCTTCTTCCGGAAACAGTTCAGTTTCAGTAAAAAATAGATTTTATAATTTGACGAGTTTGTCTTGTATATGTGACTTGCCCCCCCCTGTGTCCTCCTCTTCCCGTGTCAGCTGGCTCCACAATGAGCTGCGCGTTGCCATGGTTGGGCACAAGGTGGACTTGAGCTACTCGTACGAGTATTTGGGAGAGGAGACTTCGGTGCTGAAGGAGCTGGCTAATGGCACACACCCCTTCTGCCAAGTAGTGAACACATGAGCTGATATGACTTTATTTATTTGTTTATGTTTTTTGGCTGCTCTCAGATGAATGATTTTTTTTTTTCCTTTTCTCATTTCAAGGTCGTTTCAGCTGCTAAGCGTCCGGTAGTGATTGTGGGCAGCACCGCTCTGCAGAGAGAAGACGGAGCCGCCATTTTGAGCGCCGTCTCCACCATTGCTCTGAATGCCAGAACCAGCAGTGGAGTGGAAGAGGGCTGGAAAGTCCTCAACGTCCTGCACAGGTACAACTTTAACTCATTTTCAACAGATTGGAGTTGTTTTGGTTGGTTTTGATTCTCTTAACACAAGTGATGATTTAATAGGCAAGCAGCTTTTAATAGCAAGGAATAGCAGATGCTTCCTGTTGATACTTTGTGTGTGTGTGTGAGCAGAGTGGCCAGTCAGGTGGCTGCATTGGACCTCGGCTATAAGGCCGGTGTGGACGCCATCAGGAAAAATCCACCCAAAGTCCTGTTCCTGCTGGGAGCTGATGCTGGCTGCATCACCAGAGCCGACCTGCCTAAAGACAGTCTCGTCATCTACCAGGGTATACACACACACACACACACACACACACACACACAAACATACACACATTCAGTGGTAGCCATTAAAGATAAAGAAAAAAATTCTGATTCCTAAAATCATATTAAATTTGATTTTGAACCCCTCTAGGTCACCATGGTGACGTAGGAGCACCGATGGCAGACATCATCCTCCCTGGTGCTGCATACACAGAGAAAAATGGCACCTATGTCAACACTGAAGGCAGGAGCCAACACACCCGGGTGGCGGTTACTGCCCCTGGAATGGCCAGAGAGGACTGGAAGATCGTCAGGGCCATATCTGAAGTAAGCAGGAAGTCACTGAGCATGGGCTTAATGTTCATACTGTAAGCTAACATTTAAATTGAACCCTAATGTGCAGTCATTCAAAGTAATGTGTGTTTTCACAGCTCGCTGGTGTGACACTGCCCTACGACTCACTGGAAGAGGTCCGAGACAGGCTAGCCGAAGTCTCTCCCAATCTTGTCCGGTATGACGACGTGGAGGAGGCAAACTACTTCAAACAGGCTAACGAACTTGCAAAGGTACACTCAGGCACACACCAAAACATCCACAGAGTCAGAACTTTGCGTCATACAGGCTTTGATACTCCCATGTTTCACAGTGGCTCACTATTTTGAAACAAAATTACCCAAATAATTTCCGTAGCTTCAAAGGCCTTGAATGTTTTTCAGACCTGAGAGCTGCTGGGGCTCTCAAGTCATTAAGAAGCAAATGATCCATCTCTCTGTTTCCTCACTCTGTTCTTCACAGGCTGTAAACCAGGACCTCATAGCAGCTCCTCTGGTACCACCTCAACTTACAGTAAAGGACTTCTACATGACAGGTAAATATGTGTGTCTTAACAGGGGATACGCATGCAAAAATGTGAATCTAAAAAATGTAATTTTCCCCTCTTTGTGTTCAGACTCTATCAGCAGAGCTTCTCAGACGATGGCCAAATGTGTCAAAGCCGTGACGGAGGGAGCGGCCGCTGTCGACGAGCCTTCAGTCTGCTGAGCAGCCGACACACACACACACATCCTTAAACAAGAATAAACTCTCTCCTCTGCTATAACACACGCTTCTCTGAAGGAACACATGGTCGCTCCTTATTTAAAGTTGTCCTTGATGCTTGTTGTATACAGTTAAATCGTTTTCGCTCCCGAGGACGATCTTTGTCGAATAAAACTGAGAAACATATGAAATATGATTAAAATCTTACAAAAGTCTTTCAGCTTTCATTTATTGCATCTTTGGTTGAAAGTAAGCTCCTCACTTGTGATTTATTACTCCTTTTACCTATTATACCAGTAAAAGTTTACTTATGCTCAGTAGAAAACAACAATCTAAGTCAAACAAACTGTTATACCTCAGGCAATAAGTTGTCTGAACTTTCCAGGCAGCATTTGCCAAATACTCCCATATGAAATATGGTCTAATCTGGCTTTCTGCAGAGGCCTGCTGACATGCAGGCAGCCTGTAGGAAGACAAGTCTTAGCAGAATACATAGCTCCGGTCAAGGCCACTAACTGAAGTAAATCAGTTAAGACATTAATGTTTGAACAAGAGGCTTTACGGTACATTTCCAAGTTTCATCACTGAGTTTTGCTAACCTGGGCGCATCTCTGTTATCCACACAAATCGTTCTTAAAGGAAAGAGTTGAATGTTTTGGGAAGCTTTTTTTTTGTGAGCTTGAAATGAGAGGAAAACTAATGAATAGTGTGACAGTTAGCTCACTTTAACGTTAGATTGGAAAAAAAATGGTTTGGTCTTCTACACAGCTTTGAAGCTCATTAATAAACACATTATATTTTGTTAGTAAAAGAAAATGTGTAAAAAAAAAAAAAAATTCTGTGTGGAACTATTTTTTATCTTAGAGCTATGCTAGCTGTTTTTCCTTGTTTCCACTCTGTGAGGGTACAAGCTAAGCTAACCGCTAACTTTCCGCGAGATAACTAATCGAGATTCAACATACAGAGGAGTTATCGCAAAACATGCTGGACTGCTGTATGATAATTCAGAAACACTACTGAGCTCCAAAACCATTAGTGAGGCGGCATGAAAATTTAGGATTTTGGGGGCCAATAGTCTACTGAGTGTCAGCTAGTTTATTTTTCCCTCTTTAGGGGAAAATCTTGAGGGAATGGCTGTAAACCATTTAAAGGCCCCTAAAAACAAGTGTTTATATGTGTCTTGAATGGATCCAGAATGGCACACCGGTGTGTAAAGTTGGACTCAGTTCCTCTAGACAAATGGCTCTTGTCGTATACTGTTCCCCCAAGAGAGAGAGAGAGAGAGAGAGACACACACACACACAGAAAAAAGAAAGAAGACAGCCTCATCTCTTCATTCCCTGTCTGCTCAGTGTCTTCAGACTGAGCACAGTGACTTTATTATTTTACTCCGCTCCATATCTGGAATTTATTTCGACTTAAAGGTCAGTATTAGTGCAGTCTATAATGTATTACTACTATTTATGGACTTCTCCATATATTTTATTTTTATATGTGGATATTGTTCCATAATGTTTGTATTGTTTCTTTGTTTTGTGAGTCTGCTTGTGGTTTTGTACTTCTACTTTTGCAGTCGCCTCCTCTGTTCTGCTCTGGAGGGTTTTCATGCAGGTGCAGACGGAAGGCTAAAATTGGACCCAACGGGAAAATGGTTCCAGTTAAAATCCTTATTCTGGGAACACAGAACACTGGAAAAACAGGTAGATTACAGCCTACAGACATAAATATTAATGTGCAGAGATAGAGACAGAAAAAGCTCAGGAAGACAAGAAAGTGGATCACTTTGTGGATTATTTTGGATTATGTAACAGCAGTGCAGGATCTGTCACATGGTCAACATGTGGGGGAAAAAAAGGTTAAATTTGGGGTTAAGTTTTGGCCATAGTTCAAAGGGTTTTGCTAAACATGGAAAGCTTACACAGGTCTAACACTGACCTCTCCTCCTGAGCGGTGAAGTCTAACCAGCCACTGTGACCTCCATTGCTAATGTCAAACTACTGCATGTTTCCTTATGTCTTTTCTCAGAGCTTGTCATGGTGGGAAAACACGTCGGCATGCGCATCAGGCATGGTTTTACGTAAACTATTGTGCTCATTCCGCAAATTTAGAGCAATCTGATGTGGCTTCATTGGGGGGGGGGGGGGGGTTGTTTCAAGAAACTGGAGTTGAACCTGGAGATTCATTTTACAATCTTGTGTTTTGTAAGGAAAATTAAATGAATTAAATTAATCTTGCATTGAGGCCCTTTAATGACATGACCAAAAAAAAAACCTCAAACATATACAGGTATTTTGTATTTGAGCATTTTGGGTATTTCATACTTTTATGCCACTACAATTTGTACTTTTTACTCCTCTACATATTGGACTTCTTTGATCCCCGCTACAAAATCACAAAGTATATAAAGTAATGACACATAGATATTATGTATTATCCCTACATTAATATGCAGCAGTATTAAAGTGATGTATGAATACACTAATTGTCATAATAAGAAATATATATTATTCTGAAATGGGCTTAATACTTTAATTTTTGTACTTAAAGTACATTTTGATGTCAATGCTTTGGTGCTTTTACTTAAATGATCTAAGTACTTCTTCCATCATGGGTACTTAGCAAAGGATTTGAATACTTTCTTTACTTCAAACTACCTGAAATTTACAGCAGATTTATTTCTGTGTACATTTTGGAATTTTCCTAGAAACACCACCATGTTTGCCAAACTCCAGCTTAAATAAGCAAAATAAAATTTACAGAATGTCACCCTGGTTTGCCAAAATTCAATTCTCCTAAGAAAGATAACCTTTTAAGTTCAGTTTTCAGATATATCATTACTTCAGTCATAGTTTTAGTGAAAATTGTGTACAGGGAGGTGTGTGGATTACCCAGAATAACCAGAAATTGGCCTGTGCATATCTGCATGTTGAAATACTGATGTGACCGAGATTGATAACAAGCTTTAACTCCTGATAACAGATGAAAACGCAGTAAATTTTTCAGCTGTGAAGACTCAAATAACAGCTTGAACAAGAGTAAATAACCTCTTAATGAACCCATCCAGACATCCTAACAAAGAGAAAGCACTTCTGCACATGTTTAAACGTGACAGGTAATGTTATTATAATTGTCAAAGTGGCAATGTAGATCAGTTGCAAATGTTAAAATCAAACATCGTGTGTGGACGTGCACTGAGAGAAAAATATTAGTTAGTGTCTGTTGTGTTGCTGGCAGTTCACTCTCCGGTGACCATATCTGTTTTGTGTCTCCAGCACTGTGCGTTCGTTTCATAACCAAGCGTTTCATTGGTGAATACGACCATAAAAAGGGTAAGACTTAAGTAAATAATTACCACATTAAACTTAATTGCTATGGAAAATATAAGTAAAATGTGTTTTACTGCAGAAGTGACCTACAGATGCAGTCGAGTGGTGGACCAGGAAGCTGTCGAGCTAGAGATTCTGGATATCGCTTGTAAGGTAAATTGTGGCTTCTATTTATTTATTTTTTTTTCTCAAAAAACATATTTACTAGTTTAAGCTACCTAATCTTAAACCCAAAGTTTGTAAAATACTTAAAAGCAGTGGTGGACACAGGTTGTCTGAGGGTCAGGGGTAATAAAAATAAACTAAATGCCAACTGTATACAGTGAGGCCGCAACACACAGAAATTTGTAATGCAATATTAAAATTGTTTTATTTTCATTTATTATGTCCTGGAAAACATTTTGTCATGTTTCAGGACAGTATTGCAACGTTTTTTAAAACACGGGGGCTGCAGAGAGTTAATTGTGAAGGCCGACACCACCCTAAACTCTTTATCAAATATAAAGCTAGAGCTAGCATGTGTTTAGCTTACCTTAGCTTTTGCTGGGAACAGGAAGAACAAAATTAAAAAAATAAACAAAAAAACAAAAAACAAACAAACAAAAAAAACGCCTACAAGCACTTATGAATTTTACAATGTATAGTTTAACAAATTAAGATGTTAATTTGTCAAATTTAGGTGTTGTAAATGATTTTTTAAAATTTTGGACAGAACCAGGCTAGCTGTGTCCATCTTTTTCTAGTCTTTAAGCTAAGCTAAGCTAATTGCCGTCTGGCTCTGGCTTCACAGACATAAGAATATCAATTTTTTTTTTTAAATATATGGATAAGTGTAGTGAGTTCACCTCAGTCAGTGTTTCCGACATGACTGTTATATAGTACATGATGTTACGTCCCTCAGGAGAGCTCTTCGGCTTCTTTGGAGTCGTCCATCCGCTGGGCAGACGGTTTCCTGCTAGTCTACTCCATAACGCATCGCCTCAGCTTCCTGGAGGTCCCTCGACTCAAGAACCTCATCGACCAAACCAAACAGAGTCTGGGTAGGAAACTTATTGCTCAAGATACGTAAAATAATTTGTGCTCTCCCTTTTCTCCAGTGTCCTTTTATTGAAAATATAATACCAACATCATGAGTAGCAACTGCATACAGATGACTTAGAGACATGAAACTTACACAACTAACTGACATACCAGCTGCTGAACTCCTGAACCAGCAGTGTGATCTCCACAGTAACAGTGTGTGCGCTCTGTTTGCTCTTTAAGTCAAGTGAGTCTCTGCTCTAACACCGTCTGACGTCTGTCTATTGTCACCTTTACATACACACACACACACACATGCAGCCACGCACACATGCACAAATGAAGCGGGCATGCATTCCATACTTGGTAGGCCGTCCTGTGCTCTGTAGGTAACCTCCCAACTCTGCATGCCATAGCATCATTCCATCAGTTTATTGTCACTTTCTCTCACTCTGTGTGTGTGTGTGTGTCTCAGTTGTTCCCACAGTGCTGGTAGCCAATAAGGCAGACCTGGAAATTGGCAGGGAGGTGACAACAGAGGAAGGGCAGAGATTGGCCAAGGATTTAAGGTTTGTGAGTGTTTGCAATTTTTATTTTTCACTTCTTTTCTCATTTTACTTCACAATCAATATTTTCCTCTTGGTTATTTTTTTCCATCTTGAATATGAATATCTGGATATTCATATGTGTTAAAGTGTGAATGTTATTTTGTTAGTTTGGAGTAACAAAATGTATATAATGTGTCATTTATAAAGGATTTTGCCATTATAAAGTATACACCCACACAAAGAGTTCTGCCATGAGGTACGACTTGAGCTTTTTTCATATTATAGCCTGCATTAATTGATACAATTTTAAGTCTTATTGCTATGCACTCATTTTGAACAGTCAAAATGTGCTGAATTAGCTATGAGCTGTTCCTGTTTGCAGTGTGGCTGTGGAGTACATTATACAGCACACGCCTAATTTAGTCATCAGATATGTACTGGTCAGGTGTGGTCATATTGATGCCAAGTGTAACATCCAGCGTGTGTGTGTGTGTGTGTGTGCGCGTGTAGGTGCAGTTTCAGAGAGCTGTCGGTGGCAGAAGCTGTTTTAGCTGTGGAGGCAGCAGTGTTTCAGCTCATCAGGTTTGGATCATCTGAATTCTAACTTAACTGACGTATGCTCAAAACAGACTGCCGATAGCGGACACTGGTGCTGATGTCTTATTCACTGTTTCCGATAGGCTGGTGTTGGATCAGCAGCGGCCTCTGCCTGACCGCCGCTCCTACATGCTGACTGTTCGCCACGCTTTGACCAGGAAACTGACCAGATCCAAGACCATGCAGTGGTGACACACCCCGCCCACCCCCTCGGGTGCACGAACAGTTCACCTGTTGTTACTGTGGGACATTTTTGGGAAACTGTGTCTTGTCTGATTTCAGAAGAATTTTACTTCCAGACTGAATTTATGATATCAGCACTTTGGTATTCACTGGCTGTTGAAAGTTAAAGATATATTGAATCCTCTTATCACTCAGGATGCAGGGAGGAAACTTGTTGAACTCCAGGTCCGAAAGGGTTCAAGGCGTCTACGGAATGTGTGGACCGTTTTTCCACTAATGACTTCTAGCATAAGCCTGCAGCTTCTGGCTTAGTTTGGTGAGGTCAACAGGATTGTGCAGGAAAAGAGTACATCACAAAAATGACCAAATTTTAAACACTGTAGATAAAAAACATAAAGGGCACTTTGATGCAAGTTTCAACTAAACTGATCAAACATATAAAAACACATGAGTGAGCCCAACTACAGTTTCCAGTTTAGGAGATATTGCAGGACAGTTCCAGCTCAGCTGAAGGTTATCTGGGAAACAGGTTGGATCCAGATGAAAGCAACATTAGGAGAAATACAGCAATGTGTACAGAGTTGGGGTGAGCTTCAGTAATGGGTGATCATATCAGCCCCTCTCATCCCCTTTAAAAGCAAACAGACCGGGAACAGCAAATATACAATGGGCCAAATTTAGATATAGAACAAGTTATTTTAGAAGACATTAATATCTGTGCAGTCAGGGTAGAGGTGCCATGAGGTAACTGCACATGTAACCAATTGCACTCGTGCATTCCTGTACCTTTACTGTACACATGCACAGCAATTCCAAACAAAAGTTTGTTTAAGCCAGTACATGATTGTAAATTGTAAACCGAGAGCCACAGAAGTTTGTGTCCTAATTTGTTATGTAATATATTTTCCAGTAGAGGGCGATAGAGTTCTTGCATCTGGTGCAGACTTACCACAGTTATGCAGCATGTCAAATACACTATTTGGCCAAAGGTGTAAGAATACCCCTGGTGTGGAAAAAGTTCACTAGCCTCACAAAGCCCTGACCTCAACACCATCGAAAGCCTGTGGGACAAATTAGACTGCTGACCTTGAGCCAGGCCTTGTGGCCCAACATCAGTGAGATCCAAAATCTTACAAAACCTTCCCAGAACAACGAAGGCTGGTTTAACAGCAAATGAATGTTTTTTTTCTTTGAGACATTTAAGAATCACAAATATCTGTAATGTTAGTGTGTCCACGTACTTTTTGCAAGTCTGTCAGGTTCACTTTTTTTATATTTTGACATTGTCATGTGTAATTTGTACAAGCATCAAGCCAGTCAATTAATGAAGCAGCCACTGTAGTCCATCAGTTGGGTTGAGTAAAACAGTTAAACTTGCCCTTGTTGTAGGAGTTTGTAGATGATGTAACAGTGTGTTAGGAATGAGACTGGCTTTGATTACAGTCTTGGCATGATTTGACTTATTCTCTGTTCCTTTCCATGTATCCTCGGTGCTCACTCTGAACTTCTGAACTTTATGATCAGCGAGAGACGTCTGAAAAAAAGAGGGACAGGAAAAAGCAAGTCAGTGAGCTGCAGAAAATAAGACAGACTATAAGAAGGACGGAAAATGTTTGGCTTCTTTGACATCTTATTTGTCCATAAGGAGCACAAAAAGGAAAGGGGAGCTGCTCAGTTGCAGCCACTCTGAGTGAGGCCACAGCGTTTATACACACTGCTCTATCTCCAGCCACTCGTAAAAGCATTATGGGAAAATTGACTGTGTGCTTACTCTTCATCTCGCCGTTACATCCACCCCCATTACCTTTTATTATACACTCCACCCAGCTACCACCAACCAACCAGCCGCAGAACTCCACTGGGCTTCATGTACAAACACAGAGGATTACAAACAAACTTTACATTATATCAGTCCCCATTTGGACACTATGGCTGGCATTTTTCAGAATTGGCCCTTTAGCGTTTGTATTAGTTTATATAGCAGTTTTCACTTTTAATGGCGGAGTCCACCTTTCCCGTGCAGGATTCAAGTTGTATAGACAAGGGTTGCACCAGAAATTATGCATAAATATAGTGAACTGAATCTCAAAGCGGGATTCAGGGATTCCCAAGGGGTCCTTGAGGTGGTTCCAGGGGATCTACAGCAAAAAGAGGAATACTTAATATTCACTGTAGTTCCATCCTAACTACAGGATGTATGACTATTTTGGTCATGTTTCATACATTTTCTATTATAAAACATCTAAAATCAAAATTCTGAGCGAAATCTTATTAAATGGGGATTTGTAGTCTAATTTGTGTCAGTTTAGGGGTCTTTGAAGTGGAAAAAATGGAGAACAGTTGACATAGGCTACGGGACAGAAATGACAAAAGCCATGTTCTTTTTCCCTCTCTTCTTTATTTAACTACTGTGACTTGATGAATCCTCTTGGACCACAATTTCCTTGGCTGCACTGTAAACAGATGCAAAAACAGTTTCTCTCTCTTCTGTAGCATTTTTGACAGTATGCTGCTTGAGGCCTATTGCTGCTCCCATAAATGGAATTTTGAACTTTTGCAGGTATCTCAGCGGTGGGGGAAGTAATCACATACATACTACACATACATACTAAAATAAAATTCAGAGTATCAAGTATAAAAGTTAAAAGTGCTCAGAATGGTTTCTGGTTATATTATTATTATAGAATCTGATATTATTCTGTTTTAATCACCAACAAATACAAATACAAGCATTTTCATGTTATAGTTTTTCAATGTCAAGGCAATTTTAGATACGGGTGGATTAGTAATATAGTACTGCATCACAACATGGAAGGTCAAAATTGTCCTCAAGCACAATACTTGAGTAAATGTATTTGGTTACGTTTCACCCCTGGGGGATCTGTGTTATTAAAATGCACCTGCTGTTACCATCAGTAACCACAGGTGTCGCCAAATCCTCCATGACTGGAATCTTAAAGACAGAAAGTTAAATTGCTATTGCTTAACTGTTTACAATGTTGAAATATTTTCACCAAATCGTCCAAATCAACAAAAAACATGTTTGTAATTACCCTCCAGAACGACACATAGCTTCTAAATGTTTTTTTTTATCTGAAATGTTATGTTTTGTTTAGGTTTAGGCACAAAAATTACTTTGCTAGGGAAGATGATGGTCATAATACAGGACTATCATTTTGGGTCAAGGTCCCCCTTCTTGCTTTTTCCAGAAATCTCTGTGGATTGTGTGATTGTGGTAATTGTGATTGTAAAAGTGTTCAGTAACTTGAGTTAAGATTATTTTTGACAAACAGTAGGAATTGCTTTTAACATACACCTGTATATCCTAGCTTGACTTAAGGTGAGATGGCAAATGAAGTAATTGTGTTGGTGGCTGAGAGGTCCTTCTTTGAGCCCCAAAAAATGTTGTGCCAGCCCTGACCGCTATAGTTTAATGTTAACAGACTGCTTGGAATTAGAAGTCATTAATATCAAAATATGAATTTATATTCCCCACCATGAGTGAGTGCCACAGTGAATACACTCAAGCCTCTTAACTGGGTCTGCACAGGAGTGAGAAATAGAGATTATGTGTGGTAGAACCCATCATTGACTCACACAGAGACATATAAACAGTTTGTTCTCCACCTCAGTGCTTTGTGATGTCAACAAACCTGAGTGGATTTGAGAGACAGAAGAGGATGATGACAACAATGAATGTTTGGAGAAGTGATGACATCACAGTGGTCACCAAGGAGACAAAAGGTCAAAACCCCAAGTCACCAGGCTCAGAATAGAGGATGAGTCATACTTGCATCATTGCACCAAAATCCAATCAGAGAGCTCCCTGTCACAATCTGCATTTACAGACGACCAACCACTCACAGAGATATTCCATTCTTATCAGTTTATGTGAATAACATTGATATAACGTTAAAACAATCAAATGTATTGCTCTAACCCTGACTAAGGTATTATTTGGAGTTTATATACAAAATAGGTCACAATATATGGATGCTAAGTATGTATAAATGATGGTCACTGGGTTCTGCTTTCACCCTGTATCCTGGATTGTGTGCTGTGTTCAGGAGGCGGTGGACACTTACTTAGCATAAAAGCTGACTGCTGATCAGATCTGCTTGTCAATGTCAGTTTTGAGCTGCGGTTCTCCTGTCGCACAGGAAGCCATTTGTCAAAGAATTAAAAAGGATAAGCGATCATTTCAAGTGTAAAGCTTTGCAGTAGATCATGTATCCCCTCAAACTACAGGAGCTGTAGGAATAACAACTCCTCTTCGAAGCATAAATAATATCAAAAATAGAGTTTGCTGTAACCAAAAAAATGTAGGATTCTAACTTTATTGTTATGTAAATTCTGGGATTTATATTAAAGGTACAATGTGGTGTTTGCAATCTATTTTATTTACATTTAACATTTCCCACCATATGTCGCACCATCCCTGTGCATTCCTTATGCAGGTAAAACAAGTGATAAAAAAATGGGGGGGTCATATCATCACAATATTGCTCCACAGTGCCACCGGTGGTCAAAAAGTCAACGGGCCACCTTTAAATGTGAAATGAGAATCAGGTGAATTGGCTAGTTTTACGATGTTATCACTGTAGTCAGTAGAGGGTTACTACAGTTACACAGCACCAGTGTGTGTGGGACAATACAGAGACACCCTGTCCCTTGGCGTGTTATACCTTCGTAAAGTGATATGCAAAAGGAGAAGGAAGAAAGAGAAAAGAGTAGAGGTGGGGACAGAGAGAGGAGGAACGTGTGATAAGGAAGAGAAAAAGGAAAAAAAACATAAAGGGAACAAGAAGAAGTGAGGCGGAAAGAGGTTGCAGAGTAACAGGAGATCATTACATAACAGTTAGTGACTATTGTTTGAATAGCAACACAGCACACAAATACCTGATTTGGAAGCACTGTTATCCAATATGACAATGGAATTCTTTTGCTTAACCCCTACCACATCTTCTGCATTGACCTTGAAATGAACAATATGAAAAGCACCCTGACAGTATGTAACCTGCTTTCAAAAAACACTTTTCTAAGGGTTTGTCAAGGGGGTGTCGGAATCAAGTCATTCAGGTTCTTTTCTGATTTTGCTCAGTGCCATGAGTCCTCACAGAACTGAGCTATGCAGTACTCCACTTGCAATTTTGCAACTTTTTTAAATTGTGGATCGAAATATCCTGAACTTTGAGCTAAATGTTAGTATCAATTTTGTAATTACTCCGTAGGAATTTGTGAACTGCGCTACATCAAAGGTTAAGGGATTGCCAAAGTTCATCGTTCCAGGCAAATTCAGGTGATCAGCGACGTCATTAGGACGCATCCTCTTGGAATGAATGTCTGAACCAAATTTCATTGCAATCAAGTTGTTGAGCTATTTCATGTTGTACTTAAATAACACTTGGAAATTCCCTTCTTACATGCTTCTTTCACTGAAACCTGCACAGATTATGTAGCAGGTCAGAGCTGCTGTATGCACACGGGTGCGTCTGAATGTACACTGTTTCTCTCTTCTCTGAGTTTCAATCTCTATGTCAGAGGAGAAACAATCTGGGGCAGAATGACAGGGAAGGAATGAGACGGGCGAGCCTGAGCAATCATGGAAGAGAATGAAATATCTATTTCATTCCCACTTTGCACTGCCTGTGTGTGTGTGTGTGTGTTGTAGCTGCAGGCACTATCTCAGGGTGTGTGATCAGTCTCTACAGTCACCTGTCTTTTTCTGCTTTTCTTTCAACCACGAACTCACATTCTTCACTAGAGACTCATATTACTGTATTACTTATTTCAGCCTTTTACCATCTAATTCAAAAGATTTTCTTTCGCTGTTAAAACTGCATTACAAAACTCCAATCGCGGAATGCACTTTTGACTGCCACTTCAGCCACGTTAAAAAAGACTGGCAAAGTCATTGCGTGCATAGACGACCGCTGGTGACAGTAATGCTCCTCCTCTTCGAAATTCACCAATAAAAAGAAGAAGGAGACAAAGACACAGGGTGGATTGTGGCTATTTTTTGCTCGCTGAGGCTACACGGACGCATCCTTGAAAAAAAAAAATATCTCTGAGTGAAGGGCTCAGTCCTTTGTAATATTTGAAGGATCCTTGATGGCATCCTTGAAATTCATCTGTCTACTTTGAGATGTAAAACCTCTTAAAGGGTCTGCAAAACTCTCACAGGTGTTTTCACTTATTCTGACTGATTGGCCTGGTGTGACTGTGCCATGGGTGTGCGAGGCCTTTAATGCAACAATAATTCTCAAAATCCAATTGGATTTAATGTTTGTTTAACATAAATATACACAATGGTTGAAGAAGTAGGCTCCTCACAATTGCTTTACAGTGTAAGCAGCATATATAGCGACTTTAGCTTTCAAATAAATGTAGTGGAGTATAAAGTGTAATATTTTCCTCTGAAATAGTAGAAGTAGAAGTAGAAGTAGAACTACAAAGTTACATAAAATGCAAATATTCAAGTACCAAATGTACTCAGTTACTTTCCACAACTCCCCATAGAGTATACAATATGTTGTAAAGAGTGAAATTTATAGAATATGGGCGTTACTGTTATTTGACGCCACGTGGGCGGGGCTTCGCTGAATATTCATTGTCGCGAGGAGGAGACAACGCACGCGAGCGAGGAGGCAGAGCCGCACGCACGCACACAGCTGGATGGACAGGAACGTCTCCGCCACAGCTGTAGAACGATGCGAATTTTCGACATATTACAAGTTTGTCACTAAAAGAAAGCAGCAGCCGGACTCAGCTCGACTAATCGAGTCTCCACACAGGTGGCGGTCAACACGGCTGGACAATAACACAGCACGCGGCAGCCGTTCGAACACAAACTGCTTCGTTTTAATGAGTTGATTTTAAGATTTGCGTGCGCCACCAGCCCAGTTAGCTACTGACCATCCGTCCAGTGAGCTGTAGACAGACACAATCATGATGGAGTCTATCCTAGACAGTTTAACAGCAGAAAAACTCTATCCGCCCGGAGGAACCAACCTGTTGGACCTGGAGGAACTCAGCGACGGAGATTTCCTCACTAATGTGGTGAGTTGTCGCGCACATTGCTTTTAATCAACCCCCTTCACTTTTCTCGTGCTTCCCACTGTTGTCACCCGTGAGAGTCCACAGCTTACATATTCAAGAGTGGGCCTGTAACCATTTCTACTTTAAGTCAGCTGTGTGCATTTTAAAGTCCGTTAAATCAAACGTATTATCTGCTGCCTGTTCCGCCCGGAGCCGGACCTCAGGAGGGCGGTGTGTTTATCAGATCCTGACTGACATCCGGGGCTCTTACTATGGGTGCGTTATGTGTGCGTTTTAAATGTGTGAACTAGTATGAGAGACTGGGAACACTGATGCAAGCTGGTTACTCGTTAACTTGTGTATGAGTGTGTGTGTGTGTGTGTGTTCAGTGAGGCAGGTGTTGCAGTCCCCAGCAGCACACCTGACTATTAATGACAGTGGAGTGTGTATGTGTGTGTGACTGGGCATGTCCTGAACAGAATCTGACTTTTGCACAGCTGTTGTGTGTGTGTGTGAACCTGCTGACAGACATCAAATATACTGGCCATATTGTTCTTCAGTAGTTTTGAATTAACTCTTTGAGTGTTTGTCATAATTATGCCTTCATTAAAACTGAAGCCTTGTTTCTAACTCAGTCTTCCTCAGCTAATAAGATCTTTATTGCCCAGATGTCTCATTAAAGCCAATCAATTGCTTTAGTTGCTTAGAAAATTAGTCTGCAGCTACCCTGAAAAGAGTTCATTGTTGACATGATTTTTAAAGCAAAAATTCACTTCAGACTGTTGTTGCATGAAATCTGCATCATCCTGCCCGCTTTGGAAACACCTGTCGTCACAGATCCTCTCCGCGACGTCCTCATCCACAAAAAAAAAAAACAAAAAAAACAACAGGTTGCCGGGGGCAACAGCTGCATGTATCATCTCCTGTCACCCCTGAGACGGTGCATCTTTAATATCAGTAGAGGAAGATTTGTGGCTGCCGTGAACAACAGGATGTGGTGGAGCAGAATTATGCGTGTTTATCAGTACAATAATCACTATGCTGGTTGGAGCAGCAAAGGGACAGGAAACTTACATTTGTTTCTGTAGTTTAAAAAAAAAAACAACAACAAAATGACAGATCCTTGCGAGGAAATGTCAGATTATTATTACTGATCATAAACTTAGGCAGCTTTTACTTAAATGTTGTCCGATCTAATCGCATAATGTTTGACAATGGATTCCTCTCCGTCATTTCCAAGTGTTAGTCCGGCGTGACGTGCACATCCAGCTACACAGACTGCTATCCCGATATCATGATAAATATAAATATTCCAATATCAGTGGCTGTATTAGCAGGAAAGTATTCTAACACTTCAGCTCCATCCCCAGCTGTCCCCTTTTACACTCTGGGTCATTCCCTGTGCTTTTAAGCAGACCTTTATTCTAGTCAGCCAGTCAGCTGTGCAGCCTGCTTGTGGTTTATACACCCCCCCTACCCCACCCCACCCCACCCGTCCCTGTTCTAAATAAAGTAGTCCTCTCCGCTGTGAAGCCACTAGGCTGGGCCGTACCACTGAGGACATGGGAAAGGATGGCTGATTAGCTGCACTGGAGACGATGGCACAATTATACGTTTTTTTCAGTGCAGTGAATAGGCCTGATTTTGATTTCTCCTTAATCTATAGTCTGCAGTTATGTTGAACACGCAGGTGCTGATGATGAGTCACAGCACCAGAGAGCTCCTTCAGCTCTGAGAGCTCTGAGAACCAAAGAAAAGTCAGTGACTTAATGGTAATCTCTGAATTCTTCTTCTAAGTCCACGGCGTGGACTCGAGTCCGACTTGAGCCCTAATTTTAAAGACTTGTGACTTGACTCGAACTGGTACACCGAACGCACCGCCGGGACTTTGTGACAGCACATACGCGAGTTTAGCCTGATTTCAAAAGAGATCCGGGTCAGGAAGCAATGTTATAATTGATCTGTGTAAGCCATGTGTATATTCCTGTAGTTCATTTGGTAACCATGGTAACGCATGCGCACATTAGAGTGGATATTTTCCTGTTTGGTGTGAATACATTAAAAGCTGTTAAAGCTGCTTTTGCTTGTATCTTATTCCATATAATTGGCAGGCCATTACATGCACATCTGAAGCATGAAAATGCTGCATAAACTTCTGTCACCAGAATTTGATTACCCCGTGTGGGTCCTGATGATGCCGGATGACAGTCGTCAAACCTGTCCAATCCAATGAGTTACTTGTCAGTTTGTATAACTTGTGGAAATGGAATTTCTTCATTTCTTTTGGTACGGGCCAAATGAAGCGATCTACAGGCGTGAAAGCAGCCTAAATTTGGGGAATTGAGACCAGTGCTTTGTTCAAAGATGAGAAGACACAGTGAAAAGATATATAGAGACATCAGCACTGTCCCACCTCCAACTGATGGTTCTCATCGGCCTAAGTGAGATCTTGTGACCTTACTAACAAGAACCATTTTATTTTCACCTCTTAGCGAATAACAATTCATGTTAGATGCGAACACGCCTCGGCTACATTCGGAATTAATCAGATGCTTTCGGTGCGTGTTAGAGGAGGGCTGCGGCTAAACGTTACCATCCATTAATCTTTCATTTGAAAATTATGTTGAGCGTCTGTCACAGTTTCCCAAGAGGTCCTCAGTTAATTGATCATTTGAGTGACTAATGACTTAATTGACTGATTGCTTCAGCTGTAGATCAGACTAATTTATGAGATAGAAAGTTTAGAGAGCAATAGTCCACTCATCAATGAGTATTGTGATTCAGGCTGGCACCTAAATTTGATGGGCTCTTCCTTGCCCTGTGCTACTCTTTTCCACCAGACTTATTGTGTTTTAAGTTATGCTAAGTGGCACCAAACGTTCCTTGGTTTCGGGCTGCTCAAGTGCGAGGGTTTTCCTGCTTAGTTCTCTGTTTTGCAAGCTGAATATATTCTGTCAGTCAAAAAAAAATAAAACAGCAGTCGTCTGGAAATGTGATCTCCGTGAAAGTGCGATTTTGCGAGATTGTGATGTCCTGATGTCTAACTTGGCGAGCGACTCGCCGGGAAGATCCATCAGAAGTAAAAAAAAAAATAATAATAATAATGTGCAGACACACACATACGCACACACACACGCACCAAGACGAGGGAGGACAGTGCGAGTTTGTGAGTCGGTCACTGTTTTTTTTGCTTCTTTTCTACTCCGTTCTAGTCTATGTTTGTACAAAAACCACATCAACCAGATATTTAACCCACACTGACTTTCACTGATAAGCACACACAGATGCACACACCCTCCATTTTCTCTTTTTCTCTACACTTCTGTCCCCCCCCTTCTCTCCCTTCTAATAAATTCTCCTTCCACATTCTGCTCTGCTCTTTTTGATTTTAGTCTGTTCTACTCTTTTCTACTCTCCATTCAGACCCTGTCCTCCAGTTTTTTTTAAAAAAAAAAAACGACACACCCATCTCATTTGCATGCTCGTTGCCCATTGGCCGCCGAGCTGCCGGATGGAATGTGAGCAGGCATGCACCATAGTGTGTGTGTGTGTGTGTGTGTGTGTGTGTGAGAGAGAGTTTGACTGTATGTGAAGGAAAAATACTCCTCTACTGTTTTACTGAGAACTATAGCTGACTTCACTTCTGTCTCACACTCACACACACACACACACACACACACACACTCTCAAAGGTTGCTCATGTGAAGCCAAACACAGCCAACCCACTGCAGCCACACATCACCACATGAAGCCAAATACAGTAGAGAACATTGCCATTTTCTTATCTGTGGCAGCCAGGATTGCAGCATAATGACATGATGTTTTCAGGTCTCTCACAACTGCAGTTTTATTTTACACTGCGAAAGATCTCCATCTTAACCAGGCATGCAGTCTTATTTAACACCAGTGGAAAAAGCCTGCCAGAGGACTGAGGTAATTTCACCTGTTTGTCATTAACATGAGGTGATTTTTGAAGTGTCTGTGGATTATTTTCTCAAATTAATTGTTTTTTCATATATGATTTCCCACAGATCAAGATATCAAAACCAAAAGGTTCATCACGTGTTGACAAAGGAAAGCATCAAACCCCTTGTGACATTTGAAGCTTTCGGCATTTCTTCTTGAAAAGTGTCACTTAACTGACAAGCAAACAGTGTTTGCAGATTTCATTTTCATTTCAATTCCATTTAGGAAGCAATTAATGTCAGCTTATTTATGACCTGAAAGCGATTTATTGTGAAGGAATTGAGTTCGAGTCAGAAGAAAATTCCTGAAAA
Organism: Scatophagus argus; assembly: GCF_020382885.2. NCBI lineage: Eukaryota > Metazoa > Chordata > Actinopteri > Scatophagidae > Scatophagus > Scatophagus argus. The sequence goes on from NC_058516.1 coordinate 10,873,955, forward strand.
AAAAAAAATGAAAATGGCATCAAATTTAAATGTCCTCATTTCAAAAAAATAGATGTAGTAGTGATGGGTATCAGAACTGGTTCTGTATTGGATTTATATTAAAATTGATATGAATTGGAAACGTGTGTCTTGGTCCTAATTAGAGCTGTAATGGTACACAGAAGTCATGTTTCATACCCGGTTCATACAACAGAGCAATTGCCCTCTCATTGCTGTTGTAGCTAACCAGAGGACCCCGAATGCTCCTCAAACAACTGATTCAAAGGCAGGAATTCAGTCAGCCTGCTGTGCTAATCTCAGCACGTTTGTAACAGCGTGGGGCTTTTTGGGGTGGAACTCAAACTTTGGTTCCACATCGCATGCGTCAGTGTACATACTGTACATTCTGTGGGTGCGCGCCTGCACCCGACCGTGAACTCCGTATCCCGACGGTTTTGCATGAGTACATGAACCGCAGCGGCCCTCGTCTCGATTCCTGTAAAAGCTTTGGATCTTCTGTCTGCGTTACCAGCTCGGGACGCATGTGAGAGTGCAGTGACAGCGGTGATGCAACGAAATATGCTCGCTGTGTGCAAATCCTTTCATGGAGAGAAGACGTCCGTCCAACGTGATGAGTGTTTCCTACAGCCTACTATAAGATGTCTTTGGCTGTTGTTAGGACATTCATAGTAACAGTAATTAAAGACAGGCACTGTTTATGGCAGCATGCATATATCTACTGACAGTAATATCATACTTTGTTTTTGTTTTGTGAAGAAAGTTCACACTCCCTTTGACCCTTGACGATCGCTGCAGCATCCTTGCCATAATGTCAAAACTCCGGCCTGGCTCTCAGTCTCAGTTTATCCCTGTGCATTCCATCATTACTGTATCAGTCAAAGTGAATATTCTCAACGGTCTGTGATTCATTGTTAAGGTGCAGGAAGTGATTCCTCTTCCCAACAGATCACCACCCCACGGGGGTTGAAGGGAAAAGACTTCCACAGCTGGTCGATGGGCAAAAAAAAGGTTGGCTCTTTCTGCCTGTTTCACCTGAACCAATCAGGCATCGGAATGAAAGGAGACGAGAGAGATATGTTGAGACTCAACACTGTTAATTACAGGCGCAACAGAGTCGCTCTCTGCTGTTATAATTACTCCTCTCGTCTGTCTTTCCCAGCTCTTTCCCTGCACGGTTTACATCTCAGCTCCATCCCCCCCTCCTCTAATGACACAGCACTGCTGAAATAAGCCATAAAAACTGTCAACTGCTTTTCTTTTTTTTTTTAACGCTGTTTTCCTCCCTAATGCGATTCTTTTTTCCCAGCAGAGAGGGTTCAGGTAATGAAAGGTGCAGACCTCTGTTGCTCTGTTCACACTGACTGCAGCTGTTCCAGCATCAGGCACCTAACACCAAACCTGTCTGGGTTCATTTAGCTTCCTGTCCTCGTGACAACAGTAACAGCTTCCACTGGGTGTTTACCCTGCATTTCGATTTGTACTGGTAAGTTGTAACTCGGGACTCGGAGTGACATCACATCCTTTAAAATCCCAGTTGGATGAGTTCGATTTCCCACAACAGAAGACGGCTTGTTTGTGATGTTATTCAGCCATTGTTGTTATAGCAACATCGTCCGGTTACAAGCAGCACCAGCTGATAAACAATACTTTATGCGGTATTTCACGCCTAGCAAGACTATAGCTATACGCCTGTAGGCAGCAGTAAGACAGCATTGTGTATATGGCTTATTAAATTGGACACAAAAAAAAGGGCCTCCCCCGTGGAATCAGACACCAACAATGAACCGAATCAATGAATCAATCTGTGCGTATTAAATACTTGGATTGATTTCCCAGGTGAAGTAAATCTGGCTGAACATTAATTTTTAGTGTATTTCAAAACGTTGTGGTGTGTCTGCAGAGGAGGATTGCTTATTTATGAGTCACGAGGAGTGTTGGGAGCTTCAACTCATAGTTTGACTTGAGGTGATGAGTTATGAGAGGACTTGGGTAAATGTACATTCCATCACTGGTTGGAGATGTACTACTTCAATAGATAATGCAGAATAGAGTGACTGCAGTGCTATAACTACTGGAATTAAGTAAATTTTGCATAGTAAAAGATCAGTACTGCTCATAGCGAGCAAAACGAAGGCGGGCACTGTTGATCCAGTGCAGCTCTAAAGCTAATTTTAGGTCCTACTAAATGCTTCTTGTCCCTCCCAGCACCGTTTTCACCCACATTTCTCCACATGGGAAACTTTTCACTGTTTATTTTTGAGTGGCACTGTGGAAATGTGACCTATATTCCCTAATGGAGCTGCGTTAAAGGGGACGTTTCGGGGGTTTATTTAAAGGGATATTGTTGCAATATTTAGTTCAGCAGGAGAACAATGCTGCTCTGTCAGTGTTGCTGTTTCTTCATGTGGCTGCGTCTGTTCACGGATGAATGAGTGGTTCACTTGTGTGTGAAAAACGCGTGCACACACACCTTGTTGAGCGGTCGCTCTCGGTTTATCCTGTAGTGAGCTCAGTTTAGCCTTGAGATTATGTTCAAATACAAATATTGATGTGGTTCTAAAAACCAAAGTGGACCACCTTTACTTGTGCAGTCAAAAGTCACAGGTGGACTTAGGGTCCTGCAAGGGGGTTTACATTGCATTTCTTTTAATTAGAAAATAACTGTGGTCTTTGATTAGTCTTACACACTTCAAGCTCCTAATCTCTGGTTAGTTGTAAAAGATTTCATTCCTTTGCCGCACAAAATGTTTCTGACGGCCGTATTTTGTTTTGTAGATGCATTTTAAATGACTTTCCTGAGTTTCCTTCAAAATAAAAGTTGCTCCAACGTTTAGCCAGCTGACTGCTTTTACCGTTTATCAGCAGCAGATGTTTGGTTTGCGTTCGCAGTAAGTTTGCGTCGCTCCGATGCGATGTTGGGAGAGTGAACGCTGAGGCTGTTATCAATGAGACCAAATTAAAAACAGTAACGCCGGATTACAGATGTGCTTCATTTTCTGTTCTGTCAATTTAAATTTCGGCTTACAGTGAAATCTACCACGCGGTGATGCAAGCACAGAATGCAAATGTGTTGAATGGATATTGCCAGCCATAATTAGTCTCAAAAACTGGATTTTTGTGTTTTCTGTTTTAAATTAAGAGTTTTCTACAGAACTCATCACGGTTTACGGTTGAGTCTCCAAACATTAGCAGTTCTTCATATGTCATGTGCTTCTGTTGTTTTACACAGTGTATATGTCTGCCTACTGTGTGTGTGTGTGTGTGTGTGTGTGTGTGCGTATGTGTGTGGGCTTAATCCACATGTTTTTAGTAGACAGCTGCATGTATCCCAGAGTTTCACCACAGACGCACTTGACCTTCTAAACGCCGTCACAAATGTGCGTGCCAAACACCCACACACACACACACACGCACACACACACACAGAGATAATGCTTACTTAAAGTTGACTTATTTGAGCAGCATTTAAAGCATCCTGCAGAATGTATACACATGGATTACACTCTGCTCTCTGCATTTCAACTGCATTGCACAGCTCTGCATTTACTACTGCAGTCGTGTCTTTATTGTTACTGGCCTGATTTAATCTGCTGTGACACTTCTGGCAGTTTTTTTGTGGGGGGGAAGAGCTTAAGCTAATTTCCCCGAATAAAACATGTAAATCGTTTTTTGTATTTGTTGTTAATTAAATCTGGTTATTTCTGTCACTGTGTCTGAGAAGCCTCAGAGCAGAGTTGACTTGTGCAGTTAATTGGTTCCAACAAATCCATCTGTGTGTGTGTGTGCTTTTCTATGGTTTTGTGCATGTTTTCTCAAAACCAGGGTGACTCATATTGTGTGTGTGTGTGTGTGTGTGTGTGTGTGTGTAAACCAAGTGAAATCAGAGCACCATTCTGTCCCAGGCTTCCAGAACATCGTCTCTCAGCTCAGTGACTCATTCATCCAGACTGAGGATGAGTCTATCAGTGCTGTTTTCCAGTGACTGACGCTTCAGGCCATCATCACTGGGTTGTCTGGTTTTTCACTCTGAGAGACAGTCTGCCATAGATTTGAAACGATAGGTTGACTTGACTGTAACTTAATAAGCTGGAGAATTTTCACACCCACAAAAGGTAAAGTAAACCTTCAATTTATCTGGAAAAATTCAGAATTGACCCCATTTCCAGAAGAATTGGTAAATAAATTGTTTTTATAGGCAGCACTTTTACAAAGTGTTCCTGAACCCAATTGATTTCGCATCTCCAGACTCGGAGTGACATCACGCCTGTTAAAAGCTGACTTGGACGCGTTCTATTTGCCGCAACACAAGACAGTTGGCTTGTAGCGTTATTCAGCCATTGTTGTTATAGCAACATCGTCCGGTTACAAGCTGCACCAACTGATAAGCAATACTTTATGTGGTATTTGAAGCCCTGCAAGACTATAGCTATATGCCTGTAGGCAGCAGTAAGACATTATTGTGTATATGGTTTTATAAATTGGACACAAAAAAGACAACAGCGTAAAAAACCCCACAAAACCACAGCTCTTCTTTACAGTCGACCCACTGGGCAGCCATCTTGGTTTGCAAACTCTTTTGGAAAACAACTTGGAAACAACTTAGTACTGAGTACTTTCGAATGCAGCATAATATCCTTAACAACACAGACTGTGTATAATCAGTACTGCCAACTATACCCAAAAGTACCACGATATGCAATTCAATCATTCTCTCTCCGTGTTTCTCTTTATGTTTTCCAGCCTTTTTCGAGTGACCAGATGGACGACTTCAGCAGCGAATTATTCAACAGTTTTTTTGACGACCATCTATTAGAGCGGCCCCTGCTGGCAGACAGACCTTCACTTTTACACATGGACATAGAAAGCAGCCCAGGTCAGCGCTTGTTTTATCATGAAGAATTATTACAACACTCATGTATGGTGAAAAAAAAAAAATCAATTTGAGGGCACATTTAGCTAACATTGATAGCATGCTAGCTGTGTAACATAAAGACATGTACAGTGGTTCACACATCTTTTAACCACAGAGTATGTAGTTTCTTCCATTAGTGTTATTATTACATATAAGAAAAGTTTATTTGTTTTGTGTTTTGTCATGTTTGACTCCCTTCCTCACTTTCTGACTTTCTGACACACCATTAACTGGAATAAAAAAAAGATTTTTGAAGCGCTGATTGTTGGAAACATTTGGGATAATGTAAGTATCCGACTCAACAAAATATATAACAAAGGTCTAGCTGTTTTTAGACGTTTTAATGAAGATATGTTACATATCATTAACCATACGTTTCAGAAAATTAGTCACAAACCCTTGCAGGCCAACCACCTCACTTATTTACTGTTTTTTGTCTCAATAATGCTTCACGCATATATTCAGTAACACTGTATATTGGATCCATGCACCAGGGGATGGATCACAGCGGTCGTTCCTTCCAATAACACGTCTCCAGACTTCTCTCTTATTGCCAATGTAGCGATTAAAATCTCACAGCAGGTTACCGAAGTTTTCTTTCCCAATCCCTAACCGCTGTCTCGAAATTATTTGCCTTGAAATACATTTAGGCCTAAAAATACCAAAGTTTTCCCCTCTACAGCGGCGTTAATAGTGACATTTAGATGACCTTCTCATTTACTTGGATAACGTCTGGTAGTGCAGCAGCCAGTTGCTCCACTCCACAGCTAATGCCTGAGTAGAAAAGACCCCAGTTCCGTGATTTGGTTTGGTTTCGAAAGCCAAAGCTCTGCATGGAGACCAAGTGTATCAAGTTGTAACTTCCCAACCACTGACATCAGCCCTGGATCAGTTCTCCCCAGAGAGGTCAAAACCCACCATGTGAGAGCCAGCCTCTGTTGCCAGAGTCTGTGACTTCCACAGCTTCTTCAAATCAGTAGGAAACTCACAATTCTGTCAAATTAGCATAAAGGCCATAGCAGCACAAGCTAAAATATGCATCAAGAACATAAACGTGTGTCTTGTTCAGCCTTATTAAGAGCACTGCATTACATTCATCTCGCTCTTATTATATCTGAGACACAAAGAAAACAACAGCAGTCTAATGATGACAAATACTAATAACGAGGTGATTTCAAGCTTTTCATCAGTCAATAAAAAATGTTGTCACAGTATAAATCAGATCAGCACTTGTCAGCTGCTTTTCATTAACACCAAGTGCAGATCATTACTAACTGTCACCGTCCAGCAGTGATTCCCCTCACACAGCAGGTGCAAAATATTTCTGTGATGGTCCTGTCGTGTCCGAATAAACCCGTAAAGAACATTTACATGACAGACACCTGCAGTGTGTCTGAATGACCAAAATCCACCACTTTAACAGATTGATGAAGGTAGCGGTGTTACATTTTTCTTGTCTAAAAAGGGCTTTTGTCTCTCACAGATATCCAGGCAGAGCACAGCTACTCTTTGAGCGAAGACTCCGCCCCCCAGAGCCCGGCCCTGTCAATCAAAATGGACCAAGAGTCCGGTAGGTCATCCTGTTCATTAAAATACTTCACTAAATTTTATATTCATTTGTTCTCCATGGTCTTAGTTTGTGCTTCTTGGAAGAACTTCCAGTCAACCAAAACTCCATGGTGGATGTTTAGTCTGGCTCTTTATCACACTGGCTTTCCCCTGGTTATCAGGTTGGCTCAGTTTCCTGTCTGATAAAATATTTATAATGCAGTCTGAGTGTTTCAGTTGTGTGACAAGCTGTATAAACTCAGATATTCTCTCATAACTCTATAGGCTGAATCCACTGTCTGTCATATGTAGGGATGTGTACCGAAACCTGATATTAAATGGGCCCTTAGGCTAAATTATTAGGTACATGCTGTGTGTGTGTGCTGCGGCACTGTGCAAACAGACAAAAGTGTGGTTACACCAGTGTCAATACCGACAATCCTTTTTGCCACAAGTGCAACAAGTCTTTTGGGAGGGGGTGGGGGGGCTGCAGGCATTCTACTACACAGTCAAAGTACTGCATTCACATTTTTTCTGTGAACATATCATAAAGAAATAAATAAAGATATAAAAAAAGAACCAAAAAAGTACAGTCAAAGTCACGTTTTAATGCGCAAGTATTTGCAAGGTTCAACTCATCCCGTCTTAACAGACTTGTCAGTCCCAGTGGAACACCAGCATCCTGCCCACTATTTAAGTAAGGCTTCCAAGCAAGCCGATTGGCCCGTCTATCTGTCAGTCAACATGTCAATAGCCCTGGTCCTTCCAAGCAAAATGAGATGTTGCGCTTGCTTCTAACCACTCTCTCGCATGCTTAATGATGATCCAAATGACATGTGAGCGACGAAGTTTGACACACCGAGTGGCAGGACGACGCCATCAGCTGGCTCGAGTCGAGCCGAGGCGGCTCAGTGCGCACCGCGGCGGCTTTTCCCTGCAACGTTCTTCGCTTCGTCGTGAATCTTTGGTCTGAGCTCTAAAGATGCCTGCAGGAGCGAGCGTCTGCTGCAGTGTTCCTAAAAAAAATACTCTGTCTCTTTGATTAATCGTCCCCCTTATCTCTTCTGTCTCCTTCTCTGTGTGCATCTCTTCCTTGTCTTCCTCTGTCTCCGTCTCTACCTGTCTCTCTCACTCTGTCTGTCTGTTCTCCGTTTGTCCTGGGGATCCTGCTGTCTGAGCAGCAGGATCCCAGTCTGAGCAGTTTTCCTCCAGCTAAGCCCTGCCAACCTAACACACACACACATGCACACACACACACACACACACACACACACACACACACACCACTATGACAAGCATATGGTTTTGAGTCTGCAGCTTTAGCCGAAGCCAGCGGAAACTCTCTTTCTCTCTTCTGTCAGTTTATCTCTTTCTCTCTCTCTCTCTCTTTCTCCTGTTTTCTTTCTTTTCTTCTCTTTCTCTTTTAATCCATTTAAATCCGCTTTATCAGTGTGACTCTCACATTACCTGTGTTGCCAGAAGTACCAAAATGAAACAACAGCAACAACAAAGAAAGCATAGCTCGCATCAGAAAACAACTGTCTGGCATGTGCATTGTTTTTAGTTCAATGCTGTAAGCTAAAATATTTATTTATGTCTGATTTTGCTGTTTGCAGAGAGTCAAAAAACATCAGACTGAATGTATGAGTGTAAAATCAAATCCATGAATGTGAATGTACACTGATGCCAAAGTAAACAGGATGTATTACAAACCAAAGGAACGCATTAAACTACTCATGATGTATATATATCTATATCTATAACTATATATATATAGCTATAGATATATATGCACAGTTTTGATTTCATGGTAGTTTATGTATAGTTTCCTCACTCGTGCCTCCGCCTGTAGTTGCATAACGGTCATCTCTAGCTCACATGTGGAACACACACACACACAAAGCTACATATCATATGCATTTTAATCTATTCCAGCCTGTTTTATATTGAACTTTATCCAAAATGGACTTACCAACCTTAATCTGCTCCATAGAGCCTGGCTACAAACTTTCCACCGATTTTACATCTTTACTCCAGTGTATCGCCTGCACAAACGGATCATTATATTCATATAAAAATTTGCGCTGATGTAGAGTTTATGAGCTACATATGTAGCACATTTTAAGAGGCGATACATACAAAAGATTTTAGCTTAAAATACATGTACTGATTCGGGTGAGATTCTGTCCTGATCGGGCTTTTTAATTGCAGATTGATCAGATATAAGGTATATATAGCATATAGGCGACTGTCAGTCTCAGTGGTTGCTAATATATTCATGCAAGTGTTTGTGCAGCCACTCCTCATACTCATAATGAGAAGACCAGTTCTTTAAATCTACAGTGTTTTACATATGAACAGACGGCGAGTTCACACCATGCTGATTAAGCCTGCCAGTGTAACAGACTGTAAAAGACAGTTTATTCAATTATCTGTTGATTTTTTTTTTTTTTTTTTTTGATAGTACAACAATTGGGAGTATTTTTGAGGAGAAAGATACAATATGGAGTCTGTAGTAGAATGACCGTTGGCTGCATTCTGGAGGGCTGTCTCTGTAGATTTAAGAGCCTTACCCCTGAATGTGATCTGTACCTCTGGATGCACTTGATGCTCCACCTGCTGAATGCTGCATCTGCGCTCTGATGTGGCCGTGGAGTATTTTGCATGTGTGACTAAGCCACCTTTGGAACACAGGCTGCATAGTTTCGCTGTTCAGATTTAGCACTTCACATGTCTTCCGAAACATTTGCTCATCCACCAAGCTGATATTTTGCCACGAAAAGCACTTTCAGCTGAAAGGCTGATCCAGTCATACAGTATTGCGCTAATAATCTCATTTCGAGGTTGGACTTTGAAGCATTGGGATTAGCTACAGCAGTTGCGTCGTGCCTTTTAAAAGGTTTGGAGAAGTGAACGGTACATGTACAATATATAATAGCACACATGCACATTTGTGGCAAAGGCAGGAAGTTTTTGGCAAGAGTTGCACATAAATAGCAGAATCTCAGCTCTCGCTACTCAACCCTAATCTCCAGTGCTTGGCTTGAGAGGATCCTTGTGCACGCTGTACTTTCACAAGCTTTCAGTAAGAGCACCGCAATAGCCTCTTGCTTGTTTTATTGAGTCAGATTAATTAACCAGCCTCTCGATGTCAAGCAGTTGTTGACCTTTCGGAGATCCAGTTAGTTCTGAACGAAGGAATTTGTGTATCAGTTTGTTCTCTCAGACAACAACATAGAGAGAAAGGACCTCCTTCAGTAGAAATCTAAGAGGTTAAGGCAGTGAATGCTCTAGAACTAATTACAGACCAGATTTGGTAGATTTGACACCAGTCACTAAATGTTTTTACAGGAAACTGCCAGATAAGAGATACTGCAAAAGCTACTTTTGCCTCAGTGCCTAAATAGAATTTCAGAGTCTCTTTTGGGAAGGTGATTTCCCTTAAAAGCATCAAGCTAAGTCTGTATGGATGGAAACAATCAAAAGTTCTTCTCCTGATATTCTAGCACTTTTACTTTTTACTTTTTTTTTTATTCAAGCTGAAGAATACGTGTCCAAACAAGACGACCGGGCGCATATCAGCCAGCGTGTCACGATAGAGTATGGAGGACAGCTTTAGCCATTTTAAACATATGTTTGTTGTTTACATATTATTGATAGTGGATAGCGTGTTTTTAACTTCCCAGTCCCCTTTTCCTTTTCTCTCTCTCACCCTCTCTCTCTCTCTCTCTCTCTCTCAGCCTGTGGTCGTCGTTCTTGTTGCTTTTAGCTGCATGTTTTACTGCAGCTCAAACTGCGCTGCTCCATCTATTGTTTTAATGCTCCTGCTGTCCCGTAGAGATCAAACACAGTCACCACCTCTCCTCCATTAAACCCCCCACCGCCCCCACCCCCCCCCCGTGATGACTGCCAGGGGCCTCTGGTCATTAGCCAGTGCTCGATGGCAGGATTTCTTACCTGGGTTTACTAGCCACACAGGCAGACTGTCTTTTATTAATGGCATCCATAAAGTGGTAAAGGACAGGATCAGGTTTTACTGTATTACCTTCCACAGCATCTTTTACTTTTTTTTTAAATAATGGCCACTGGAAGAACATTTTTCTTCCAGTTTTTTTGACAGTTACAACATAATAAAGCCAACATGCCAGTCAAAGCCACAGTTCATGGTATTATGATAATGAACATCAAATCTGGTCATTTGAACGCTGAAGACGGAAACACTTTGGCAGTTCAAAGATAGAGTGATAGATCTTTTCAGAGTAGCTACAAACGCACAGGACAAGCTTCTTATGCACTGGCTAACAGCTACAACTTCTGGTTTTCATTAAAACAAAAAAAAAAGGTGGTGGAGGCTTTCCAATCAAGCCCTGGCTTAACAAGGGCAGGAGGCTTAATGAGGCTCACGCTAGCAGCAGGACCGGCCTCATTAGGAAAGGCTTCTGAGGGTCTCGCTTAGAGAGAGGATGTTGGGGATCCGCCCCAAAGCCGAATTCACACGCTGCTCTGAATCTCTTTCAATATTGCTCCGGTGATTTTTTTTTCCTGAAACATTTCAGAGTAAGCGTGCAGACGAGTATGACATAAGTCGCAAATGACAAATTGGAGGTAGCAGCGAATCATCCCGACAACCAGGTGCTAGACTGCGCAACTTCGACCGCGGTTAGCTTCGTCGAGATTAGCTGAGCTGTGAACACTGACGCAAACAAAAATGAAAACTCTAAAAAACGAAAGCTAAAAACTAAAATGCTATCCATCCATCCATTTTCTATACCGCTTATCCATCAGGGTCACGGGGGAGCTGGAGCCTATCCCAGCTGACTATGGGCGAGAGGCGGGGTTCACCCTGGACTGGTCGCCAGTCAATCGCAGGGCCAACACACAAAGACAGACAACCACACACTCTCACACTCACACCTAGGGGGCAATGTAGAGTAGCCAATTAACCTAATGTGCATGTTTTTGGTATTGTGGGAGGAAGCTGGAGTACCCGGAGAAAACCCACGCAGGCACAGGGAGAACATGCAAACTCCACATAGAAGGGCCCAGAACGGGATTTGAACCTGGAACCCTCTTACTTTGAGGCGACAGTGCTAACCACTGCACCACCGTGCTGCCCAACTAAAATGCTAAAAGCTAAAAAAAACTGAAAAGTACAGCGATGCGACTAACAAAATGAAGATCGACTAGGGGGCCCCTCACTTTTGCCCTCACTACCTCTGAAATAACTGCAGGTATGTTGTTGGCGTGACGACGTTTAACATGATGCTTTGGAATAGTCACTGACTCATAATCGCTCGCTGACTCCATCAGTGTCACAAATCCAAATTACTATCTCCACATGTACAAACTACTGACCTATGAACTGTGCTGACTTTAGGATGTCCGCGACAACGGAGAGGAGCCGCTGGGATTTGTTTTTAATGTTGTCAGATGGACTGTCTGCGCGTTGACCCCTGCTGTAGTGATGGACAGGATAAAGAGACAAGCCACCAGCTCTCTCTCTCTCTCTCACACACACACACAGCTTGTAAACTTCAGAGCATTTTACCAGCAGAATGTTGCTAGGAAACCAGTAGGTGATTAAAATGACGGTTCACTCCCAACACACACACACACACACACACACAGGCACAGCAGCCCTTGTCTTGTAAAAGCTACGCTCTTTCCATACACCATCTGAGCCTTTTTGGTGCGTGGAGTGTGTGTGTGAGACAAACATCAAAGTGTGTGTCCTGGTGTTTATGTCTTATTCTAAATTGAAAAAGCTGACTCGATGAAACGTTACACGCTCCCGCTATTTGTCGTTGTTTGCCTCTACAAAGTGATGTCACGCCTCCAGTGTGGTTTCACTTTTCTATTTCAAGTTAAACAACATTAATACAGACTGTTAGGTGGCTTTCCTATAGGTCAGTGCCTGATCAGCTCACCTGTAAGGGCCTTAATGATGTCATTCTAAACTCTTTCTGTGTGGGCAAGCTGATGTCAGTGTTTTATTTCAAGTCCAATCTAAATGTGTCTTTATTATTTTGTACTAAACTTCATGAGTAAACTGATCTTCATGTGTAAAACTGTGTAAGGCCCAGTCACTTCACTTTGGATCATGTAATACTGTTGATCTCAGCATCCTCATTCTGCCTCACAAATATGAATAAAGTTGGTTGGACATTGTTTTGAGTAAAATCTGGAAATAACCAAACAGCTGTGCACTTATGCAGCGAACTCAGTAATCTTGTGACAGGATGCTCTCTTCTACAATGTTAAAATACCAGAAAGATATTAGAATGGCACTTAAAACAGACAGAAATGGTGGAAGAGATGTTATAAAGAGCTGTTTGATTGGACCAAAATCTCATATCCCAATATAGCACATTTTCTGCAAAATCAGCAGATTTCAGACCTGTCAGACCCCTCATACCCAAACCACATCAATGTCACAGGAGCAGCCCCTCTTGGCCTTGTTCTGTGTCACGTTCCCTTCCCCTCCGTGGGTTTTTCTGTTGCCTACATGCAAATTTCCGGCTTCATCGCTGCAGAACGATGCAAAGCAGCCTCTGAATGATAAAAAAAAAAGGGGCCTAAAAGAATTGTGGCGCAGGGAATAAGCATTACATTATACAATATATATATTATATATTATATATTTAGGCCTGATTCATCGGCCAATGCAGCGGTCCCATGTAAATGAATGAGGGGGTGGGGCAGTACTGCCATCTGTCTGAATAGTAACGCCTGAATATTTGAAATACAGCATGTTTTTCATTTTAAGCCAATTATACAAAGTCTGCTTTTGATATTTGCCCGTAGTCATCATGTGATAAGGTTGACTGGCGTGAAAAGTTCCTGACTTTAAAGTTTTTAGTAACGCTGAATGAATAGCTGGTGTGAAAATATAATTTCCATCCAGCTCTGTTGGAGTTACTGTCCTGTCAACTGGCTGCAATTACTTATGGACTCCTTGCTGATGATTTGTGGTAACGTTTGCGCCACAATTAACTTCATTCAGCTTTGGTTTGCCAAGGGTTATTTCAGGAGGGTGGCTGGTTCTGGTGGGGAGGTCTGGTCTGCCTCTTCATCATCTTGCCCACTAGGACACCAAATACACCAGAAGTGCCAGTGATCAACTTTCCTACAGCCTTGCACTGGCACTTAGGTTACTAAAAATACTTTATGCAGCTCACAGTAGACTAAACACTGAGTGGGAGTACTGGGAGATGCTCTTAGAAATATATCCTCATTGTGTTTTGGTGAACCTCCTTTACCTCCTCATCACTGGGTTCCTCAATTATGCATATTTTCTACAGAGCAGCAACTGTTGCTTTTCTCAGGAAGGATACCAAAGTCGAGTTTGTTGGTTCAGCCCATCTTTTATTTCAGGGTAGATACACAGTCTCTGGAGACAAATTATGCCCCACAGTTGCCAGAGCGATGTCGTCCAGCAGTCTATAATGATCAGCTTTGTCAGGAAGTGCTCAAATGTTATGGGGAAGCTCTTTGAAAGTGTGATTTATAAGCTACCAGTTACTTCCCATTGGAAGACCTACAGCAAAGCCTCCCTGAAGAGAGAGATAGTAGGGCTTACTTTAGGTGCGCAGAATGTTGAGGTTTATTCTCCTCTTTGGACGGGGAAATATGAGTTTTGGACTGGAATTGAAGTTTGATGATTATGATGAATATGTGTATAATTTCTATTTTACCATTTTTTTTTGGTTTTATGTTTGTTAACTGATTTTGGAAGTGAAAGGGGAGGTGCGGTGGTTAGCGCTGTCACTGTCACCTCATAGCAAGAGGGTTTCAGGTTCGAATCCCGGTCTGGGCCCTTCAATGTGGAGATTGAATGTTCCCCCCTGTGCCTGCGTGGGTTTTCTCCGGGTACTCCGGCTTCCTCCCACAATCCCAAAAGCATGAACGTTAGGTTAATTGGCCACTCTACATTGCCCCCTAGGTGTGAGCATGTGTGATTGTCTGTCTTTGTGCGTTGGCCATACGATTGACTGACCTGGGATAGGCTTGATTTTGTGGTATTTTGTCTTTCCCGTAGAATTTGAATGGAACTTCAGTCAGGACCTTTCAGCCATCTTGGTGAAACAGGAGGAGCCTGATGCGGGCCAGCGACTAGATCCTCAGCCCTCGGAAGGTCCGCCTCTCGTATTAAGCCCTGCCCCCCCACACAGAGGATCTCCATGGAGACACGCGGTTAGCATCCGCAACCAAACCACTATAAGTCATGTTGTTTTAGCTGATGCTGAAAAAATAAAAAATAATAAATAAATAAAGCAATGCTCATGTGTTTCTGTAGGAGCGCAGTCAAGACGAAGGGAAGCCAGTAGCCATAAAAGATGAACCCAGAGAGATTGGACAGTACCTCGGCCTGCCCAGCGGTACACACACCACACCCACATGTTGCAACACACACATCTCCCGTGTTACCAGTAACCACATGTACCTGTCAAAGAAAAGGAGGAGCACTCACTCAACACCTTCGCCTCCTTTAGACGATGCTCTCCAGCTCCCGCCCACCCCTCCTAGCAGTAACCATGGCGACAGCGACGGGTCCCTCCCTCCCTCCTCCCCGCACCTCCCTCTGCCACCGTCTTCCCCTCCACCACAACAGAGGCCAGGAGGTCGTGCCTCCTCCTCTTCCTCCTCCTCAGCCATCTCTTCTTCACCACTCCTCACTGCACCACATGTGAGTAAACAAGCTACAAATTACCTGACCATACAATGTTGTTACAGGCCTTTATAGAATATATGCACTAGTGTGTCCTGTGATAATGCATAGTTGAGGATGTTTGAACCAGCTGCCATCATGGGGTTAAATCAGTCCTATAATGTGCTGATAAAATAAGGCCCATTCAGTGAAATTCAATAATTCACTCTGTGGTCCATTGTCTTGTGTGATTCAGCAGCTTTTTCTCTGAACCAAAGCATCACATTTGTACTCATGTAATGCCTTCTGACCAAATGTTTACACAGAACTTTATAATGCCAGCAAAAATGTTTGATTTGATAAAGCTATGAAAACACGATTTCTCTCAGGAATCCCCTTTTAGATAAGAGCCAGGGTGTTTGACGTGGGTAATCACACGCCTGGCTTGCTGAGAATTTGGCGAATTAGTTCATGTAGGAGTGTTGCTCAAAGGTGAAAGCTGTTGATAATGCTTGTTAATGTATTGATGCGTTCCCTGTTTGATTGCGCAGAAGCTGCAGGGTTCAGGACCCCTCATGCTGACAGAAGAAGAGAAAAGGACCCTGGTTGCTGAGGGTTATCCAGTACCAAACAAACTTCCCCTCACTAAGAGTGAAGAGAAGGCACTGAAGAGAGTCCGACGGAAGATCAAAAATAAGGTAAACACCCCAGCTTCTCCAGACTGAGGACGGATCAGATATTCAGAGAATCAGCTGGACCGAGAGTGAAGCAGAGCTGGCAGGAATCTTTTGATCGGTGACATTTTTCTGACATCAGTAAGCTCAGACAAGAATGATGAAGAAACAGAAATATTATCCCTGATAAACTGGATTCAAAGCGTTTACCAAGACTGCGAATGGGCTCCATCTGCGCCACCCTGAGAAGAATCCAGAAGTCACTGCACAAACATCAAGAAGTGTTGCTGATGGGTTTTTTTTTTTTTCTGTTTTTCTAACCAGATCTCAGCTCAGGAGAGTCGAAGGAAGAAGAAGGAGTATGTGGAATGTCTGGAGAAAAAGTAAGTCTTTGGAAAAAAATTGTCCCCATTTTTTCCACTCCCTTTTCTCTCCTTTTGGTTTACCTTTGTATCTGTCTGTCTGCATTTTCCAAAACCTTTTTTTCTCATTATAATCCCCTCAAACGGTATTAAAGGAACCCTCCTAGAATATATAAGTGGCCATAATATAAGAATAGAAGAATAGTTCAGCTGAGCAACAGCCTGGAGTTGATGTATTGTGGAACAAAACAAAGCGCTTGCAGCAAGCGCTTTGTTCAAAGCATACTGACACGTCTCTCGGTGCCGTCTAACCTCCTCACTCAGTCTGTCCATTAATTATTTTATTTTTTTTTTACTGAAGACGTTTTTAGCTTCATGGTTAAAATTTCCTATAACAGCCGGGCACTGTAGTCTTTAGCAAACATTACCCCGGGCCAGACTAAATGTCGTATTTGCTGGGGACTATTTTCAGCTGCGGATTGACACACATTTAGTGCTCTAGTGAGTAATTCCAGCAGGTCGGTCTATTTGGGATCGATAAATAAACTAGGAGTAACACATCACCCAGTGCGTCAGTGTGGTTCATGGGAATATTTTTAATAGTTTTTGGAGCTCTATGCCACACAGGAAGTAGATATATCATGCTTTAGTGGTTAATAGGATTGGTTCATTATCGCCTTTTCTCCTTTAAAAGAAAATACTCAGCGGATTTGTTCTTTAAGCTCGCGGCTGGCCTTGGGACCTCCAAAATCTGTTATGTACCAGAGGTGGAAAGTATGTTTGCTCAAGCGCTGTCCTTAAATAATTGAGTATTTACATTTTATGCTACTTTGTACTTCCGCTCCACTACATTTCAAAGGTAAGCTACCTTTATTTGACGGCTTTAGTTGCTAATATATGAAGATTTTTACGCAATAACAAAAAAAATAAAAATAAAGATGAAAGCAGGGGTTTCCAACCTTTTTGGATGGCGATGTCTTCCAAAGAGCAGCGTGCGGTCGGTCTCGAAATTTACATTTTCAGATGTCTGGGCGTTAACAGCCCCACCACCAAATAGTGATCTTTCCCTCTGAGCTTCACGCATAGTTTCATTTCGGTTAAATTTTCAAATGCATCTAATATCTCACCAAAACTCAAAAATAAGAGGAAAGAATAAAAAAATCCCAAAACTGAAAACAGATTTGTGTATTTGTGTTCTTATTTTCTCTCTCATTAATCATCTGACAAGCCCGTCAGACTGCATAAAACTGAACATAAAGTACTTCCAACTAGTCCACATGCAGCAGCTGTTTCACTATCAGTCCAATGTGATCTATAATAATATATCAGTAAGCAGTACTTTTGCTGCTAATACTTATTTTTAATGCTGCACTTTCTCTTGTAATGTGTTTTTACATCGCTGTATTGGTACTTCTACTTCAGCAAAGGATCAGAGTACTTCCACCGCTGTTGATGTACTCATCATTTACTTTAGATGTTTTGCGTAACGAATGAATCAATGAACTTTTTCTTCCACCTCTCCAAGCTGTCTAACAAGGCGGCCATGTTGGCTCGTGAGGTTTCCCCAGAGTCGATCCTTTTTTTGTTTTTATACATAATTGTGCTCTTTATGCGCATTTGCTGGCACAGAACAAAATAAAAAACATGAAAAATGCAACTGGCAACAGAGGGAGAAGATAAGAGTTTTCATGCTGAGGTGAACTTGGCCCTTAAAGTTTAGTTAAGAGGCTGTTTTTTTTGTGTGTGTGTTTAGAGCTTTGGAGTCTGATTTCAAACACACGAGTTCTGTAGGAGATTAAACTAGAGGCTTGAGGCTCAGGTATGTCCATATGACCGCATAATATTTACAAAATGCATTTCATCATCAAAAGTGAACAGAAACTCCATCCTCTCTGCTTTCCTTTGTTATTCTGGCCATTCCTTGCTATGGCTGGACTCCAATAACCTGCTGAACACATGAGACACATTCAGAGAGTCAAAGAGAGGTGAAAACGTGGGCTTGCTTTTACATCGCTTTCATAGCAAACAGTAAAGTGGATAAGGTTCATACAGGTGGTACCCAAATGTCTGATTAATCCCATTAGAGCGCGTGTCCTCGCGCGGGGACTTTTACATTAATCAATACTCGAGAGACGTAAAATGAAGCAGAAACCCTTTTCTTTGTGTTTTCTTTCTTGGACGCAAGGACGAGGATCCCTCAGAAAGAAAGCAGCGGGACGACTCGAAATGTGTCTGAATGGGTCGCCTTCAAAGCAGACGCATGGGGGGGGGGGGGGTCAGGAGGATTAGGAGGAGCAGAATGGAAGACTGACAAGATGTTATTTGTTGATAATTGAGATCAATGGGATTAGCAGGAGATGCGGGGAAGACACAGTTTGGAGGAGAACATCTGTCATCCTGCAAACCTTTTTTGTTTTTTTTGTGTGTGTAGTTGGTGGAAAAAATGATGTACAGGAGAATTTCACAATGTCTCCAGTGTTTTAGATTATAAAGACATAAAGGAATAACAAAAAATGATGGTACCATATTTTCAAGTGAAGAGATGGTTTCCCCCTTCCATGTATGGAAGAGTGGAGTTCCTCAATAAGTATTATATTAAGTATTCTGAGTATTTTATTAGCCTACACTAGTATGAGTTAATATGGTTAAATGACACACTTTTTTTGGTCATAAAACTACACCTGTCACCTCCAAGTTCCAAACCTGGCAGCTTCATTTAACTCCCAGAGACCCATAAAGCACCCAATGCTCACATGCTGGAATATGAGGAAACACTGATTCACAAAGGCTGGGACTCTTGGAGGTCTGGGGGACCTGTGACCACTTAGCATAGCTGGTAATTCAGCCCTGATGAGTGATATTGCTTCTCAGAACCCACGGCACAAAAGAAAAAGAAAGAAAGAAAGGAAAGAAAGCCGCAATCGCTCTCAAGGACGCCGTTTGCTTCCGCCGCGAGTGGGAAGCCGGTTGTGATATTGAATGATAATGCCAAAAATCGAGAAAGCGGATCTGTGGTTGAAATGTAGCAGCGACAGAGCTGAAAGCACACCGATTGTGTGATTTTTTTTCTTTTCTTTAAGAAAAGAAATTAGCCAAGAGTTACATGAAGCCAACGAAATCAGACAGTGATGCCCAGCTGTGTGTTGCGCCTCTGTAGACATTTGTTTTCCCCTACAATAAATGGTAGATGGGTACTTGGCTGGGAAAAAAAAAATATTTCAAGAGGGGCTCATTTGAGAACCACTGAAGTAGATGAAGAAATGGAGGTTTGGTGCAGAACCGTGGACCGAGAGCCGGTCTGCGTTCTCAAAAGGGAGAAAGTGTAAAATCAGAGCTAAGATGTACACTGACAAACATCTGTCCGTCTGTGTGTGTGTCAGGGTGGAGAGCTACACGTCAGAAAACAGCGACCTGTGGAGAAAAGTAGAAAACCTGGAGACCGCCAACCGGTGAGCCTCACACACACTCACACTCACACACACACACACACACACACGCTGGCATTAGAGTCATCTTTTGTCTCTGAACAGACCGAAACAGTTGCGTGCCGGCGCCAAACTCTATTAACGCGGACCAAAACGTTCTTGTTACTGTGTTTTGGATTATCGTCGCTGAAAGCAGCAACGAGTTGGCAAAGAACGCGGCTTGATAAGCCGAGCGCTGAATGATCTGTGTCGCAGCAGGGCCAGAGAAACTCGCTCGCTTTTTCTCTTTTAATCTTCCTCCGAGAGATAACAGCGATTATAACGTCAGGCAGGAAAACTTTGACTCAACCATGTAGACTTCAAAGGACAGAAGCCCCAGACTGTAGGTTATACATAGGAGTATTTATGCTCTGTATGTAAAAACTTTTGGGCTCTACAGTTTACATGTAGTGTGTTACACTAAGAGAATTATAGGAGAAATTTGTCTGCTCTATAAGCAAAGTGTGGAGTCACCCAACGCAGTTTGTCTCCTCTGTTATTATAACAATATGAAACCAATGTGCTATTATCCTGGAGTGGGTTGGGTACATGGGTGGGTGGGTGTGGCGGGACAAAGAGCTGAGGGTTGAGGGCAGGAGGAAGGGGAGGAGTGGGGGGGGGTCTGTCTCTGTGTCTGTCTGTCTGTGGCGGCCTCAGCCTGTCATTAAAGCTGCGACTCAACAGTAGCTTTCATCATGGAAGGCAACCCACTCCCTTCCCACCACACACACACACACACGCTGATGAATATGTTAAACCACCGCACGGAGGAACAATGAGTTGGCACAAACTAGAAAACATGAGTCAGCACGCTTGCTCTCACATAAAGTGCCCCGATTGTGTGCAGGTCTAAAAAAAAAAAAATAAAATAAAAACTAAACAAAAACTTTTTCAAACGAATGAACTAAATTTAAGCTCCCAGTTTCTAAAAATGCCCCAAATGCAGTTATTAGTGGTCATTTTGTTCTCCCATGCAATGGTTTGTCTGGGCTGCACGTCCACTTTAATTCATGCAGAACTCATATAGTGCTACTGGTTCATTAGTTGTACAAGAATAGTCTTAACTCAGCCCAAGGCTGTAGCCATGGAAGCAACATGGGGGGGGCACATCTGCCAGGGTCCACCCCTTAACAGTTTTCTACTATATAATACCTTTGAAAGTAACGAAACAGACAAACTTAGCAGATTTGCAGACTGATTTAGTAGACTGATTTGACTTAGCAGTTGAGTAATGGCTTCAGGTTTTAGGCAAAGCAGATGTAAAGCTGCAGTAGTAACATTAGAAATGGCAATACTTATATATAATAATAAGTTATGATTATTGCTACATTTGCTAATCATTATTTCTGACTGTGGTGTGTGGTTTTCTATAGTAGCATCCTTGGACAGGATGCCCCTCCCCAGTGTTTAGCATACTTACTGAAGTGACTTAGTGTTGTCTTGTCTTAGCCAGAGTCAGATGGGAAAATTTATAGTAATTTCACCTCTGTGTGTTGAGCGCAGATAGAGTTTCACTATATGTTTAGCCTAGCGTAGCACAAACACTGGAAGCAGGGGGAAACCGCTAACCTAGCTCCCCTTAAAGTATTAGAAAAAAAAACACACCTCCAACACCGTCTCCTTCCTTATGGTGAATATTCACACACACACAAGCACTCACCCAGTCAACCAGCATGGCTTTTGGAAGCCCTGCATATTTAAAGCAGCAATAACTTTAGCAGTGAATCACTGTGGTTTTACATGAAAGTCAAGCTGGTCAGTATCATCCCATGTAAGTTTATCACAGCTGGCAACTGGCAGTTTTAATGCTCCACTCTGGTGCACGTGACAGCATGGAAATTTGAAACACTAGATGTACAGACACACTGACTCACTGTTTAGTTTGCCACCTGAATATCTGACAGACTTTATTGTCTGGTTTAGTTTATTCAATGAAAGGCTGCCTGACTGAACATTGGTTCATAGTGTGTTCAGCCTGAACTGGCTCTCCGTCTCCACCTAGTGGTAGGAGTGTGTCCTTACATCTACTGACAGCTCATACCATCAGAACCCTGCTCTCCAGATCCCACTGATACACAGTTTTCCAGTGGTTTTTACTGGTTGGCTCTATCCAACCTTACTGTACTGTTAACTTAATCTGCCCAGTTGACAAAGCAACAGTAAATCAGGTGGATGAAGTTTACTTTAATATTTATTACTGTAAAAGAAGAGAGAAATTTCCTCTAAGGAGATTAGAGGAAAAAGTGTACTGCACATGGTGAAATGAATCTCTCGGGTTCTGCACATATCATAAACTCCAACAAAGGTTTTCTAATCCTACCTTTGACCAACAATATCGCAATATAAGAATTTAACTGATGTTACTTCCTTGAGGTGAGGCACAAACTGTGGGAGGGTTGAGTTGACACAGTTCAAGGAAAGACAACCAAACATTGGTCCACCTTGGATTTAACTCTTGCACTCCTCCTCCTTTGTCTAGCTGTGAAATGAAATCCTCTGCCTGCCTTGCTCTCTAATTTCTCTCTCTCTCTCTCTCCCACCCTTTAGGTCTCTCCTACAGCAGCTTCAGAAGCTTCAGTCGCTGATTTCAGGGAAAGTTGTCCCTCGTTCTTGTAAAATGGCCTCAACTCAAACAGGGACATGCCTCATGGTAAATAAATTCTTCCTCTTCCAGCTCTTCATTGAAGCTCTGACATCCTGTTGTATTCATTCATGCTGCCTTCACAATTGGCCTTAAACGTGAGTGTGTTGTTTTGCGCCTCTCTATGCAGATGATGGCCTTGTGTTTTGTCCTGGTGTTGGGCTCCTTCTCTCCCTGCCTCTCCCCCCTCTCCTTCCTCACCGACACCTCCTCCTTGTCCTCATCCCCCTCTTCCTCCAATCCCTCCTCCTCTCCTCCACTTCCATCAGCGGACCTCTACACCACCAGTCAGGGTAGGTCTATAAATACATTATTATGCTAATGTTATTATATTCAACAACAGATATAAACTTTCCTTATGTATTTCACCCTTGGTGAACAGCATCATACATTTCCCAGAGGGCCTTTCAACAACACTAAGAGAATTAGAATGAACTTGAATACTTGTAGACAGAGAGCAGTAGCAATAGTTACAGCAATAGTAAACAAAGAGAC
Source organism: Scatophagus argus (assembly GCF_020382885.2). NCBI lineage: Eukaryota > Metazoa > Chordata > Actinopteri > Scatophagidae > Scatophagus > Scatophagus argus. Next base: position 10,896,698 of record NC_058516.1, read on the forward strand.
ATCATATTTGGAAAAGAAACTTGACAGAACATCACAGAACAAAAAGCCAAAATCATCATCATTTCTTTTTTATGTTCATGCAAAATTCCCTTTAATGGTGCCTGATAGAAATGTTCCACCCAAACTATTATCAATATCAACATAATCAACTGCTGTGCTCAAAATTAAAAATTTGATTTGCTCTAAAAGGAAATCCGAGGACTTTAAATCCGCAAAATGAATGAATTCAAGTCATTGTAGCCCATGTAACACGCCAATGATAACCAGCGTGTGTTTGTGTGTTCCAGTCCGTTCCCGCAGCCTGCTCTTCTACGATGAAGGGGCCCCATTGGAGGAGAGTTTAATGACATCAGAAGGGGAGAGGCTACAGTCAGAGAGCCACTCCCACATCCAGACAAGCCGATACACAGCTGACGCACACAGCAACCAGACATCTGGGCCCAAATTAGACCAGAGGTAGAAATATATGTATATATACACACATATATATATATGTCAGACCTTTATTGTCCTGTCAACATTAACGGAGTGCCTGTCCTCCCCACAGAGAAACAAAACCAGACGGAGTCTCAGAGTTCTTCTGACACAGCCTGACTCCTCCTCCCATGACTTCTCACCTCTGGCCCCTAAAAAGCCCGAAACCTGAAAAAAAAAAAAAAAAAAAAAAAAGAAGAAAGCAGGCTTCATACAAACATCCGACTGGACCAAAATCTACATCATTCTGCCAGGACATCAACTTTTCTTTCAGTCCTCCCATCCTCTTGCCCATGCATGGCGCTTCACCTCTCTGCTTAAACAGACTCTGCTACACCTGAATATACTTGATTTTAAAGGGACCACTTTAATTGGAATTCCAATTTTTATGCATTCATATGTAGTACAATTTTTAACATCCAACTATTCTATTAATATTTAGAAGGAACAATCATAAATAATGTCCTAGAGGTGAATTCGAATATAGAGTCTTAATAAAGGAACTTCTAGACAATATTCAATATCTTACAAATTAATTTGAACCAAAATAATTTATCACAAAAATGTAGGAACATTGCCTAGAGGACAGGCAGGTTTGAGCCACTTAAATCAGGAGTGTGAGTGCTGTGTTACCATGGCTTGACTGTCCTCACTTTCTCTCCAAAAGTCAGTGTAGAGTTGCCATTTAGAGAAAGAGCTTTTTGAGAAATGCAGTCTTAAAGGTCCAGCATGTAGGATTCAGGGGCAGAAATGGAATATAGTATTCATACTTTTGTTTTCAACAGTGCAAGATCACCTGAAACTGAGAATTGTGTTGTGGTTACCTTAAAATGAGTCTTTTATATCTTCAGGGAGGGTCCTCTTCCATTGGGTCTGCCATGTTTCTACAGTAGCCCAGAAAGGACACTTACGTTTTTGTGGCCACTGTAGGGAAGGTGGAAACGAGGGGTGTTCAGTTGGCTGCGGTCTGCAGACCACACGTCATTCAATCCTACACACTGGACCTTCAAGACGGATTTACCTTGCACCTTTAACAGTTCATAAACATAAATGCATATATTATATAAAGAAACTTGACTGACCTCCACTGTGTGAATCTAGCTGATGGTTAGCTTGATGGTTAGCATGGTGCTTGTATTTCACTACCAAAGCACTCTAGATGAAATACATTGGATCAGCGTTTATATTTTTTTCACCTATACCTATGATGACACAGGGCTGCAGCTAACAATTATTTTGATTACTCATTAAACTAAATCTTTTTTTTTATTATACTGCAATTAATCGCTTAGTCTGCAAAAGGTCAGAAAATAGTAAAAGAAATAGCCGGTCGCAGTTTTTTTCATAGGTCATCACTTGAAAAACTTTTTTTGCTTATTAATTATCTGCCGGTTGTGCCATTTTAAAAGTGCCTTCCACTTAGATCAGTCAAATATGACCAACTTGGCCTTGATACCTAAAGGGCGCCACACATAAATATAAACCTGAAAATGTAACTCTAACCAGATTACATACAGTTAGTCGAAATCAGGGCCGGGCTTTTAGCTTATCATAAACTGACTGAATGTTCACAGTCCAAATTCTGACCAAAATTTTGCATCATTTTTGGACCGCTGAAAGGGGTCCTAACAGAGGTTGGGAAACATGAAAAGTATTTTTATGGAATTTAAAAATTGTATATGTAATATATTTGCAGCATCGAAAAAGAGCATATTTAATTTATGCAACAAAAAAAAAAAATAAATACTGAACTTGTTTTTAAGATTAGTTTATCTTAATGTCTTGTTTTTCTAAATAATGATCGCAAAAAAAAACTCAAAAATATAACTTTAATATATTCTGAGCATCACAAAAAATGAGCATATTAATTTATGCAAAAAAAAAAACGGAAAGAAAGAAGGGGAATTGTATGTTGTGTTTTGGCATTTAAGATGATGTGAAGTTTTACATGATGGAGTGTAGTTTACATTCTGCTTCATGGAGTGTAAAACTTTGACATGATCTGTTTGTGTCTTTTAACTGTAATACAGTGTTTATGTTTCACTGCTGTCGCGTGAACGCCTGAGAGGGACTGTTTTGTCATTCAAATTAAACGTTAAAAAAAAAAGAAAAAAAAAGAAAGGTATTTTTATCCCTCAAGCTGAAGTTTCAAAGAAATTTATCACAAATCCACCGCACTATTTTACAATTGACAATTCCAAATATGTAGATACTTTTCTGTCATAAACACATCCGGTTAAGTTCAAACAAAAGCAGCAGAGGAAACATCTCAGCGTGCGCTCATGCGACAGCAGTGTATGTTGTATTTATTCCTGTTTTGTAGAAAGTATGTATATATTGACAAAACCAGTCAGGGGACTAACACATTCCAGGAAGTAAACCACCACTAGCGTTTGAAGGAACAGTGACATTTTCAAAAAAAGTCTTGATTTGTTTGCCACTATTCTGACAATGTGAGAAAAAACAAAACCAAACAACAACAACAACAAAAAAAAAACATGGAATGATGCTCCTCGAAACAACTCTTTTAAATGTCATGGTATTCCTTCAAATAAAAAGCTTTTTATTTCAGACATTTCACCGTCCCATTACAAAACTTTGAGGATATAATAAGAGTTCCGACTCCTATTTTGATCCCCAAAACGTTACAGATTTTCTTACTCGTCCCCATTTCATTTTGTGTCTTTCATGCTACACAAAAAACATCATGTGACTGCAGCCCGTTGCTCAGACATCCTGTCATTCTCACCCTCAACAGTCATAATGCACCGGTGTACATAAATAATAACAACTTCATGTGCAGTTGTTGTAAATAAGGGCCTTGTTTTTTGTTTTTTTTTGTATTGTGACATATCCAAAACTTTAACCTGTGGAATCACATGGGGTGGCTGCTTTTCAGAGAAGAAAGCAGCAGTTTGGGGAAAGAAGATGTAAAGTAGGGAGGGATTTTAAAACAAATGACTGGGAGGGTGACTTTTTTCCACTCGTAAAGATACCCTGACGACACAGCAGCTGCACACAGTTTGAATAGCTGTAAAACACAAGGGGGCGCTTGATTACTCTCTCCTTTTCATGAATGTCTGCAGAGAATAATCAAACACTCTCCAGGAAGTTATTTGAAATGTGTTCGGGTGTCATGTTGTCTCGGTTTGTTGTATAGCATCTTGCATGTTCCTCCATATATAACTATGTTATCTTAGTGTAGTCAGTAGAGTAGAAACCAGCAAAATATTAAAAAACTGCATCAGCAACACTGTGTCTGTGGGGTTCTTGATTTGAACGTGATCCTTATGTCAAAGAATGGGTTGATCTAGTTCAAGTTTTTTTTATTTGGTCTTCAGCGGATCAGCAGCTGAAGTGTTTGAGTATGAGCTGCTTCCGGAGCTCCTCCGCCTGGCTGTCCCGCTCCTCGGGTCTCTGCTCGAGGCTGTCGGGCTGCTCGGGGGGGTCTGTTCTCTCCAGAGTCCAGGCGTCTAATCCGGACTGCAGGGAGGCGTTGTGCAGAACGCAGCAGGCCAGCAGGATGGACGAGCTCCTCTCTGGAGAATACTGCAGAGAGTGGAGGAGAAATGGCAAGGTGGATAAACTTAGGCGGTCAGTAATACTGTGACAACACTTCCTGTCTGGAAAACATGAACGCTGGCTTTTAACTGGTTTAAAAATATACTACTCTTGTACATCAAGAAACACTGCAGAAGGTTAACTAACCTCTGGAGGAGAGAGAAAGACTAAATTCCTTCTTGAACAATATGTCACCTTTTACTTTCTTTTAAATGTGAAGTCAGAATAGATTAGAATACCTGTAAATATCCTTTGGTGCCGTCCAAACATCTGAATCTGGTCTGGATGGCTCTGAAGGTTCTGTCCACTATCTCATGTGTAGCAGTGTGGGCTAGGTTATATCGAAACTCCGCAGGGGATTCTGGGCAGTCGACCGGGGTCATTAGCCACTTCCTAAGAGGGTAACGACGGTCGCCTAAGAAATAGAAAACAGAAAAATACTTTATCCCTCTTGTGGGGGATTTTAAGGTTCTAAATGATGCAGGCAGTCTGAAACCCACATCTCACCCAGCAGCCAGCCCTCCTCAGCATCCTGCAGCTGTTTGTGGAGTGCAGATCTCTCTAGAATAGTAGTGTCTTTCAGTCCACCCGGCCAGTGGGTTTCCGCGCTGAGCAACAATCCTCTGGCATCACAGACCAGCTGACAGCCCACAGAGTGAAAACCCTTCTTGTTCACGTACGACGAGTCTTCGCTGTTCGGAGCTTTGATCGTGACCTGGAGACGAAGGGAAAAGGAAGCAGAGAAGGTCGGATCAGCTCGGCTGTCACCCGCATACACACGGCGTTCAAAAGTGTTAATACAATATAATCTAATAAAATAAACCTGAACACAGTCCAGCACCCCCAGAACCCCTGGGAACCCTGCCACTCTCTGAAACTCCTGGAAGGACTGCTCTCTGCTTGCAGGATCTCTGTTTGGGAAACATTAGTACTGCTGTTATTGCACTTTTTCTTCCTTTTTCTTACTGTTTAAGCTAGATAAAGCCAAGAATAATAATGATCCACAAGGCTGAATATTGACTTACGTATCTCCACACCTACTATTCAAATGCAAATACTCTCTTTAGTCCAGTCCTCATGACAGACCATAGCTTGCTGAAACCTGTAAGGTTTGTTACACCAGCTTTTCTGTTTTGTTTTAATGAGTCATTTGAAAATCCAAAGCCATATGCATAATCAGCCTCGGGGATGTTACCTAGATACTTTTCAAACGCTGCTTTTCCTTCAGTGATTTTAGAGTGGAAATAAATTTGCGGTATTTAATCAAGAAACCACAAAGTTATGACCCCAGTCACTTGTCTGTGTCATCAATAGGCATGTTGATAAGCACAACATGATATAACAAAAGACACCCAGCAGTCTTGTACCTGTTGAACGTGATGAACTGGGGTGCTTTCTCCACCAGGGCTCTGGTAACATTGGACACACATCTTGACATTGACGCCTGGCTGATGCCTATAGTGTCTCCCATAGATGTCTGGAATGAGCCAGATGTGTAAAAACCCAAAGCAGCCAACACCTGGACCTCAGGACTGATGGCTCTGGACCGCTGGGTACGTCTACAGAGGGCCTAACATGCAGAAACACACACACACAAAAAAGACACATTTTAAGAAATAGTTATTTTGATGTGAGTATTCAAAGGTGCACATGCTCACCTCTCTGAGTAATTCCACCAGATACAGGATAAACTCTCTGGGGAAACCAAATTGTGTGAGGAGGAAGTTGTCTGAGACAGAGTCCAAGTCAAAGCGGTCCAGCGTCTTGTGTCCTCGACCATGTAAGAGTAGATCACAGTCTAAGATAGCTATAGGGATCGCCATCCTGTGGATAAAAGTCAATAAAAAATAAAAAATAAATAAAAAAATATAAGCTTCTTGTTATATTCATAGCTCCTATTCATAGTGGTATATTCTCATACTGTAAACACAAACAGAATCCCATCATTTCCACTTTACTCAGAAAATCTGTCCCCAAGTTCTGGACTAACTAACGTTAGTGTTAGGCAATGCTGAATGTCTGAATCAAACCAAGCCTACGTGCTAACTAGCTAGCTAGTTACCTAGCATATGAGCGTTCCTGATTTCAGTTATGTGTGATCGTGAAAAGAATTCTAACGTTGCTAAGATTCCTAGCTGAATACCAATAAATGAGAATTAAAGACACATAATTTCTTTTGAATTAGAAAAAGAAAGAACTCTTACCTTCAGAGTCATGCAACATTCGTCAACCAAAACAAGACTCAGGAACACCTAACTTGCGTCGCACATTCGCAGATTCGACGCCAAAAGTAGAAATGTGCGCTTTAAGTAGCTGCAGGTTTTATGGTAAATTTGTCTTTTCTTGCTCTCAAAAATCCAATTTGTATTGTCTAAAATTGATGTTTTGTATTTAGGTTGTTATTTTTCAGACGTTTAAAAATAAAACAAAAAACGAAAGTGCCTAGGTGAAATCACTGCTATCTAAACACGTCGACATGGAGAAGATAAACAGAAAAGTAGCACAGTCGCTGTTGACGTTGTGTAGCTAAATTGGGCGTTTAAATGTACGTGGCGTTCAACGACACGTGTCAGCTTTTTAAAATTGATTCGTATTTTAATGAAGTTACATCTTGAAGGGACAAACTAATGTAAGCTTTGGCGTTTTTTGATGAAATTAAAGTGCGTGATATTTAGCTAGCTAACATTAGCCGTAGGCTAACGCTTGCTTGCCAGTGAGTCACCTATCCGGTGGCTGTGCCTCCCCTTTTTTGAAACGTAAACGTTAAGTTATTATCTAAGAAATTATACTTGTACTCTTTTTTTTTATTATTTTGCCTGGTTCTGTGGTGTGCCGTGTGAGGCGGTTGTCAGTGTCTGTAGTTTATTTTGACCTCCAAATTTTACTCGGGCAATTTCATGTCAACGTGCAGGCCTCGCTTGCCAACTTGTAACAACTGCCATATGGGCTGTTAAAATCAACATTTGTGATTAAAAAATATATTTGTTTTCTGTTAATGCTAAAGGCAATATTCTCACTGTAATGTACATTTTTTCCGTTTAGCAATTGCTGTTGACGTTTATTCACAATTTCTGGGCAGTTATTTGTGTTTGACAGTTTCAAACCATTAAATCTAATTTTGGATGTGGTGGCAAAATTATTATTCCTGAAATGGTCTGGAAACATCGTATATTGTTTTAAAAGACATTTTCACATCTGACAGTGGATTACAAACACAGTTTTGTTGACTTCCGGTGTGTTGTCTTGTCTGGCTGCAGGGTCGTGACAACATGGATAGTGGCCTGAGTCCCCAGGATAAAAAAGATTTGGACAAGTTTATTAAGTTCTTTGCCTTGAAGGTAAGAAACCAGTATGGTGATGTTGTTGTTTCCTACTCTTCTTGAAGGGTTTGTTTATTATCTCATTATCTGTTCTCTTATCTATCTATGCGGATAGTTTTATTTGCTCAGATTCAGATTCTCGGCATCCATAAATGTTGCTCTGGATACTCCTGTCAGTAGTTTTTCTTTGGACTGTTTCTGGGTAAGGTGGTCAAAGTTTGGATGGTCTCTTCTGTCCTGTTTGTAGACTGTCCAGGTGATCGTTCAAGCTCGTCTTGGGGAGAAGATCTGCACCCGCTCGTCCTCATCACCTACTGGCTCTGACTGGGTAAAATAACTTAGCCATTCTTTTCCTTTTAAATCGAATCATCATTTATTAGATTTACGCCTCACTGATCTAAACATATACGTAGCTGGTTCGTATTGGTGGTTTTCGTCGGTAAAGATTTTGATTATGGTTATTTCTTCTAGTTCAATTTGGCCATTAAAGACATTCCAGAGGTGACTCATGAAGCCAAGAAGGCTCTTGCTGGCCAGCTTCCAGGCATCGGACGCTCCATGTGTGTCGAGATCTCCCTTAAAACGTCAGAGGTGAGACCTCCCTCCACAAGGCGACCTTAGACCACCTCCTGCTGTCCGTTTTCTTCTTATGTGTAGCCGCTTTTCAGCACCTGGTGGAAAGCGAAACCCGAAATCATACACAAGCTTGTTTGGAAGAAAAAACAAATTATTACCACACATGTCAGCTTTATAATCTGTGAGAGGTGGATGAAGTCTTTGTTGACCACTCGGAACACTCATATCATTTTTCTGTCCACGTTAATGTCCCTGTGTCTGTCTGTGTTCTGATTTCTGACTCAGGGTGACTCAATGGAGTTAGAAACTTGGTGCCTGGAGATGAATGAAAAGTGAGTGTATTTTGCTTTCGTTTATGTTTTTTATTTTCCAAGCCAAATGGTAAGGAGTATTCCAGGAGGAGGATTCCAATGCTTAACGGGACAGGACTTGTTGCTTTGTGGGCCTTGTTTACTTTGTTAATACGTTGCTGTTTATTTGAAACATCGGCACACTGCTGAATTGTAATGATTCTGTGTGTCGTCCGTCATTGTTGCAGGTGTGATAAGGACATCAAGGTGTCATATACAGTCTATAATCGTCTGTCTGTCCTGCTGAAGTCTCTGCTGGCTATCACCAGAGTAACACCTGCATATAAACTGTCCAGAAAGCAGGGACACGACTACGTCATATTATACAGGTGAGTGAACTTTACCTGTCCTGTTAAACAGCTGCTTTCATTTGTGCTGTTTTTCGCTCGTTAACACTCACTTTACTCAACCAAAGCTCTTCTTTTGCCGGAGCTAGAGAGTTTTAAATGCCTGTTAACCTTCAGTCGACATGCAACATGTGTCAGCGTTTGTTTATACCCCTCTCTCTCATTTCTAGGATTTACTTTGGGGAAGTTCAGCTGAATGGATTAGGAGAAGGTAACCGTAATCTCAGTTCTGTGCCTGACATGTTGTAGATCACTGAAAACAAGACTCAGGTCTAAAAGCTCTCATTTATGAAAAGCTTATTCCACTTGTAGGTGTTACATACACGGATTTTACACCGTGGTGTACTAATGCTGAAGCTTGTTGTTTGTTTTTAAGGTTTTCAGACGGTGCGCGTCGGCGTTGTCGGTACTCCTGTTGGCACGGTCACGCTTTCGTGTGCTTACCGCACCAACCTGGCATTCATGTCCAGCAGGTATCCAACTAACACTACATGTGAAACAACAGGCGTTTTATTCAAAGGTTACAAGCGAGCATAAATCCTGTTAACTGTTGCTTCCTCCTGCAGGCAGTTTGAGAGGTCGGCTCCCATCATGGGGATCATAGTGGATCACTTTGTGGATCCACCATGGAACAGCCAGCGTCCTCCCAACATGGGACAGCCCTGCAACTACAGGTAGCCACACAGAGCTGTGGGAAACGGTGTGATGCTGAGTCTCAGCCTCGCCACAAACAATTAAGAGCTTTTGGATGACGTAATTGGTCCATTGGAGATCACAGTGGACAATCAGCTGCGTCAACAGACCTAAGAAACATAGTTCAGTTCTGATTGGATTTTATGTTAAGTTTTACCAACATTTAGTGCACAGACCATGGCCTTTGTGTAATTTGGCCATCAGTATGCTTTAAAAACTGAACCTAAAAGTGGATTCTCCATCAGTTTCTACAGGAAGCTATCTAAATTTTGACATGTTTTTGTGTGTGTGTGTGTTTGTCCAGAGCTCCAGAGGAAGAGGACGGAGGAGCATTTGCAGGCGTTCAGGATTCCCAGGAGGTCTGCACCACCTCCTTCTCCACCTCCCCTCCCTCTCAGGTGAGAGCGCAAGCTCATATTTATTGCCTCTCTCTTTATCCTGTGACTTCTTCTCTTCATTTTCATACCTGTTTTTTTATTTCACTTTCTCTTTTCTCTCTCTTTGTTTTCTTCCCTTTTTGTCTTTTTATTGTATGTTTATCTGTGTGTGTGTGTGTATACGTGCGTTGTCTCAGTGTGTGTGCACACTGAGTCCTTCGCCTTCTAAACAGTCTAAGCCCGTCCCCCTGGACAGCCTGCAGCTCCCATTGGCTCCTGGACTTGTCACTCACACTGTGAGTTTATGCTGGCTGCTGTGAGAGTGTGAACTGAACACAGTTTGATCGCTTCTCATTTTGTTTTGGCCTGCGTGTTGCTGCTTGGTTGCATCAGTATTTTAGTAGGCATCACGCTGTTTGACTGTGTTTGCAGTTCCACCGCCTGTTTTATCATAACACGCATCACTTAAAGTGTGAAAGTTAAACCCGTTGACCCATCTCGAGAGCGCAGCACAACGTGTGTTTCCAGTGTTTTGTGATGGACGTCCCTTCTTTCTTCTCTTTCTCTAGCTGTATACTTCCAGGTTATCATACCAGCCTTCAGCCCTGGCAGGAGCTGCTGAGCTTTGTCAGGCTGCAGCCAATCAAAACCAGGTGACGCACGAGTCGATTCACTTCACCTCCCTGACACATACAGTAAAACATAGGCACTCATCTTTGATACGTCACCCGTTTGGCTACAAGGAACCGGAGGACAGAAAGTCCTGTTTGCGGTCGTGTAGGGAGTGCGTTTCAGTATGGCTAAAATCACATTATATGTCATCTTAAATCACTGCAGCCATTTTTCAGAGAACTTTTAATTTATTAAACCACAAAGCTTGGGTGTGTATGCTCAGAGTACATCAGCGCGTTGTTAAAGAAACCAAAATCCCTCACGCTCGTCACCTCCCTGTGAATCATGATGGCAAATATTTCGATGACTGTACATGATGTCATCACCCAAATCAACCAGTTTATCCACCAGGGAGCATTGCGAAACACATTTTAAGGGATGTTTCTTTTAAAAATAAATTGAATATTTAACAATTTTCCAATTTAGATTCACGGCCCGGTCTGCTGTAACTCTGCTCTGTCCCTCCTCCTCAGATTTTGCATGCTGGGAAAGAGGGCGGGGTTGTGTTGGCGCCTGCTCAGCCCGCTCACGGACCTGATGCCCATCTGACAGTAGAACACGCCCCCAACACACCTGGCAGCAGGTGAGCCTCCCCTGATGTCACCTCAGAGTTTAGAACTATTTGTTATTTTTAATTCCAGCTGGCTCGCTTGGTCCCTGCTTTGTGTTGCTGTTGTTTATATCACTGTGTAAACAATAACTTGGCGTTGAGATTTCAGCTTTTTGTCTTAAAGTAAAACCTCCCCCAGGCTCTGATTGTTCCTGAGTCCTCAGGTGTGAATCTGAACTTGACCCAAACCTTGTGTTTCCTCCTCCCAGCGGTGACGATGACGGCCTGTCGCAGAGCGCCGAAGGGAGGAGGAGCGTTTCTCCCTCTGACCCCGTGGAGTCTCTCAACGCGTTCACGAGGAAAATCGGCGCCTTCGTGAACAAACCCAGCGCACAGGTGAATCACACATCTCGCGCACGTGGTCAAAATGATCGGAATTGGACCTTTTTGCAGATTTTAAGTGACCCACTTAGTACACTGAATTCCACTGTATGTGTGTGTGCGTGTGTGCAGATAACAGCAGCCAATCTGGACCTGCCATTCGCTGCATTTGCTCCCCGAGGCCTGGACTCAGAGGAGAACGATCCGATGGTAACTTCAGATTTATTATGATGAAGGTTTCCCGCCTCCTACAGCACAGTGCTTTGGTTTGTTTTGCAGTGGAGGTTGAGTCTTGATACAAGTTTCTGTGTGTGTGTGTGTGTGTGCGTGCAGGTGCAGCCTCCTGACTCTCCTCCCTGCCCGTCACCCCTGCAGGCCAGCCTCCATTCTCAGGGCTCAGAGGGATCGGGGCCGCAGGACGACTTTGTCATGGTTGACTTTGTGCGTAATCATTTGTTGATGTGTTTGGCAGCTGAGATGATTGGACAAAATTCAGACAGTTGATCTTTATTCTTATCAACAAATTGTAATAGCTTGACATTTTTTGAAAAAAAGTCACAAGAGTAGATTGATACCACTTCGACATGTGTGTCGGTTATGAAGCTACAGACAGCAGGCGGCTAGCTTAGCTTAGCATGTAGACGTTCCTACCAGCACCTTTAAAGCTTATTATCTAACATGTTTCATCTCAGGATCTGACTGTTGACAAGGAAGCAACTGGTCAAACTATTCCTTTAAGTTTAGTTTATATAGATAAAAACCTATTCGTGACAGTTTTCAACAGACAGTTTTAACATAAAAATGAATGAGAAATACTGTAACTCTTTGCCAAGTTTAAACATTGTCTCTTTATCCGTGTGCCTCTGTGCGTAGCGTCCAGCCTTCTCCAAGGACGACTTGCTGCCGATGGATCTTGGCACTTTCTACAGAGAGTTTCAAAACCCTCCTCAGCTGGCCAGCCTGTCACTGCACATCAGCTCCCAGTCGATGGCCGACGACTTGGTAAAACGCTTCTTGCTTTTTAAGTCATCGTTTTTAAATCTAGGGGGACGACTTTTTAAAATGTAAAGCACGCGCTTTATCTTATCCGCAAACCTGAACATGCATTAGTCCTAATGGGGATTTTCTGTCTGCAGGACTCGCTGCCAGAGAAACTGGCCGTTTATGAGAAAAACATCGATGAGTTTGACGCATTCGTGGACATGCTCCAGTAGAGGAGGAGTGAAGGAAAGGGCTGCAAGGAGAGAAGGACTACATGTGAGGAAAGACTAAGTGGATGACGACGAATGACGCAGCCAGGAGGCTCTGTAGATGTTTGTTCTGTGAGAATCACTGACTAAATCACCATGTTTTAATGTGAAGTTCCACGTTTCTGACATTTCCTTTCTGCTCCGCACGTTCACCTCCCTTACCAGCTTGTACAGGTCATCCTCTCTACTGTAAATACTGTATTACCCCACCCCACACTCATTCACACTAACGTGGCACAAGCCTGCTCTCATCATCGTTGTTTAATCAGCAAATCGTCATCAACGATCATGAGGTTTTCTTTCACTTTAGACGGCCATGACAGCCCGCCTGCACTCATTATGGTTGCTTCACTGTCCCTCCCTGCTTATCAGTGCTTTCCTCCAAAGGGTTCCTCTACATCTTAACATTTCTGACCATATCTGAGCTAAAGGTGAAAGGGCAAAGATCCGGCTCTTGAAATCAAACAAATCGACTTCGGGAAAGGATTTTTCTTCCAAACTGAAGCTAAACTAAAGCTGGTCTCCGCGAATAAATTGCAATTAACCCTCCGGCGGTCATCGTCATTCAGAAATACGCAGCTGAGTGTTCAGTAAAGTGCTCGAAGGCGACGTGAAAGTGACAGGCCTCTCCCTAGTCAGGTGTTTCCCAGCTGGTCTGGAGATTTTAATTGCCAACTTCAATGTTAGCAAATGGCCCGAGTTAAGTTTAAAGTGAATTCATCGCTGTCCTTGTGTACACAGAAAACACTTTTTTTTTCCATGCTGAAGAAGCTTGTCGTGGAGCTGCACTCAGCTGGCAGTTTGATACACTTAGCTGAAACATAGGAAGTTCTGCAGGAAGTTTTACCTTTGTGAAGGTGTTTTAAATGTCATTTTGGAGGCTTTAATTTGGAGTGCTGTGTCTGATCCCCTTATGAAGGGAGACACTTCAACTGCACCCTCCAAAACTGAACAGAAATCCCTTTCGGGTCACCTTCGTGAAGGCAGGATTTGCAGCTGGCAACTGAGTGGATTTACTGTAGGCTGAACATGCATATGTATATTTTGGGCTTTTATCTACAGGACATGCCAGGGTCACCATCCATAACTTTGTTTGGTTGAAAGCTTTAATTTAAACTTTTCATTGTTGGTCTAGATGTCCTAATAAAGCATGGCTGCTCTGTTCAAACAACATTGTTCATGTTGTCAGTTTCACTTATTTACTTTGTAAAAGTGTACAAATCAGCCATTGATCTGACATTTGATAATGACGTTACTAGGGCTGGGCAAGTTAACGCGCTATTAACGCATTAATTAATTAACGCCGACAGTATTTTATCGCACATTAACGCCGTTTTTTTTTAAAATAACAATTATTTTATTAAGTCCGTTGTTCACTAGCTAACTAACCGTTATCAGTAAAAAAAAAAAACAAAACTGCGTTAATACGCCATAAAATAATTGTCGGCATTAAGTAATTAATAATGCTATAATAAGGCGTTAACTTGCCCAGCCCTGGATGTTATGCATTACAGAAAACATCTAGTTTGGTGTCGGTCAGAAAAATAAATCACCGTTTGTTTTTTTAGGTAACTATTTGAGGTAAAAACAATTGTTTCTTCCAATTCATGCGGAAAACAAAAAATAAAAACCCTAACAAGTCCATTTACCTTTGAACGTCCTGTTACCAGGCAACCAGAAGTAACTCCAATTAATAAGCTTTAGAGGCGTATTAACGTATACCGTAATTTCCAGACTAATGAGCGCACCTGAATGTAAGCCGCAACCACTAAATTTGAAAAGAAAAAAAACAATAACTTGTACGTATATAGGCTGCAAATGTCTATAACCCACAGGTGTCCACGTCAGTCTATCTTTCGTCTCGAGGCAAAATCCATAAATTAGCCGCAGGGTTCAAAGGGTGTGAAAAAAGTAGGGGCTTATAGTCCAGAAATTACGGTATATACACACATTTTATCACTGTAATGAGCCACGCTAGTAGTTTCCCCCTGCTTAAACGTTAAACTAACCCGTCAGATTTAGAAAATAAATTATTTCTTTAGGCTCATAAGTCAAATGCAACTCATTTCCTCAGAATTCTCAAATGGAATTTTATTGTCTGTAGTTTCTGGAACTCCATTACATACCTGCAGGGCTGCAAAGGGTCAAAACCATAAAGTTTAAGAGTATGGTAGCACACATTTTACAAATACTCTACACAATTCATCTTCCTCCACCTTGTCACTTGACCGACTACAGATTATTGCTCTTTTCCGAGAGCCCCGTACACTGCTACCTTAAAGGGCTGAGAACCGTTCAGCAAACATCTTCAAACACATTTCTTTTCGACAGCTATCTGGAAGGCTATGGAAGGAAAAGCTGCTTAAATCAACGTTAAGTCTCCCAGACAACGATGATGTAAATTTCCTAACTATTAATGTTTTCTAAAGTTAGCCACTGAAACATGCCTTTACTTCTGAAGTGTACCCTCTGACCTGACACGGAGGTCATTTTTTCCCCACCCCTCCCCCCCCCAGGTAACACTGGGAACACTGAATGAGAAAAGAAATAAAATAAAAATATATATATAAAAAAAAAAAATTCACAGGAGACAGGCAGTGATCGCCCAATGTGCACTTCCACATTTCAAATTTCTCAGTCCACAAGAATGTCCTGTCCCTCCCCCACCCCCTCCCCTCCACCCACTATGGCCCCTCTGAGCCTGACTGTCCAATGAGTTTGTGTTGGGCGACAGTGGAGAATGAGTCCCTCTGGGCAGTGAGTCAAACATCAGGGAATGGTTGGAAACAGGACGTCCAGATAGGGAGGCATGTAACTGGGATGAGGCAGGGATGACTGACTTTACTCTTGTTCCCACTTCCATGGATAACAGGGTGAAAAGTCTTTGAGGTGGATGGCCAATGTCCTCTATTGTCTTAAATATCCAACCTGCTCCCCCAGTCGGCTGAATATAGGTGCAATTATATAATATTAAGGGCAAGAGGTTGTTGGTGGTGAAGCCAGCGTCCATACACACTACAGATCAGAGCAGGAGGAAGAAGTGGGAGTGTATGGAGGAGATCCAGGAGCTCAACTTTTCTTCATGGGCTTTTTCTTCTTTTTATTTTTTCCTTTAAAAGAGCAGGGATGTGACAGTGGGAGGGTCGAGGCTCAGGCAGTGTTCAGTAGGTCCTGTATGGCTTTCTGCTGCGTCTCGTTCAGAGTCGATACACACTGTGTCCATAGTCCTGCAGACACCTGGGGGGGGACACATGACAGACAGAAGGCTCAACCTCTGAAAAGCTTCACACACTTACATACTAGGTGGTGCGTCAACGCCCCTGCTCAAGTCCAGATTAAGTAGACTGGTACAGCTATGGCTCACCTGTACTTGACGGATGACATTTGCCAGCCGTTTGCTGCACGCGTCTTCGCTCTTGACCGATTCATTCGCAACTCCGTCCGCGATGATGAGGAAAATTTTCGGGAGGTTGGAGTTGTCTGGTCCGAGGACAATGGGGTTGTTGCTGTGGAGGGAAGAAGACAACAGTCAGCTGGGTTGGTTTCACTTCAGGAGGTTTATTTCCATCTCATCGAGTAAGTAATTACCTTTCAATGAGGTCACACAGGAAGTCAAATGTGTGAACGGCCTCCTCTTTGTCCTCGTTGAGGGGCAGCCAGCTGAGCCAGTGAGGAAGGATCTCGTTGACGTTCACGCACTCGGGCCGAAACCTCATGACCTTTCCAACGGCAGAGATGCAGTTCTCCGTGGCGTTGACGTTCTCCTTCGAGCGCGAGTCGGCTGCCTGGATGACTCTGACCAGCATGGGGATGGCCTCTGGGCAAAGGAGAAAGACATTATCTAGTTAACTTAAAGCAATAAACTTCCAACAACATCTCCAGTGAGGACCAGTGCCGAAACATACCTGTACAGAACGGACGGTAGTTCTCCCCTCCATACTGAGCCATGACTCCGACACCGTAGGCGGCCGCCTGCCGAACCTCGGGGCTCGAGTCGCCAAGTGACTGCAACATGGGCCGCAGGAAATACTCCGCGTATTTGAAGGAGGAGGGGCTGCAGTGTTCCACCACGTCGTCAAAGATGCACAGACCCCACTGTCTGTCAGCCCACGGCCTGTTGGGACACTAAACACGAGGCGAGACCAGCTTAGTTACTGCTGAAGGGAGAAACCTCGGAGCAGACCCCGGGTCTAGGTGGGCAGGGATCTGCCTTGACCGGTAGATCAATTAATTGATAAAAATACTGAATTGTATTGGACAGAATGAATGTTTTCCTCTCAGAATTTATAAAATCTTCATTCATTCATTCTTCAGTGTGAAATGTCCCTTTAAAATCCCTTGATTTTCTAGGATACAACATTTTCTGTGAGGTGTGCGGATAAAAAAAAAAAAAAAAGGAGGATAAATCAGTGCGCGTCTCACAATGTGAAAACAGGAAGTACTTACTATTAGTTGGACGATGAGCTGCAGCAGCTGTTCAAACCAAGGCAGCACCTTCTCTTTGTAACTACTGAACACAGAGTGCAGGATGTCGGACACTTTGGTCAGGATGTACACATCGTTCTCATCCTGCGAGGGGAGAACAAAGAGGTTATATTTGTCACAATATTCTGGTGTCATATTTACTGGACAAAACCACGGCTCAAACTCCTCTTCTGAGGTGGGAATATTTACCTCGTCTTGTAATGTTTCTTCCACCTGCTCATCGTAGTCTTCATCTTGTCTCTTAGCTGTCAGGGAAAAACAGGCACACAGATTTGTCTGAGCCCTTTAACTGCCTAAGATGGACTCTTCTTAGGGGATATGCAGTAACCCGATGACGCTATGTCCATAAAGACCACTCACCCTGTCTCAGCTCCTGGTTCTTAAAATGCTCCTCCAGTTTTCCCTTTAAGATGCCGCCCAGCTCCTCAAAATGCTCGTTGTTCAGACAGCCATCACCCATCAGCTCAATGCACTTATAAAGCAGAGAAAACTCCCGTTAGACAGGTCAGAAAGCGGACCTGCTTGCTAAAATAAAAAAAATTCAGAGAAAGGGAAACTTAAGAAACAAACTTACCTTAGCAAAAGAGTGCATGATCTCCGACAGGACGTCCGAGTCTGGCTCGGTGCCGATGGACTTTATGAGAGCGTCGCACATGAAGTGCCACATCTGGGTGAGGTACTCTGGTCCTCGGACCCGGGCGCACTCCAGGAGAAGGGGCATGGACTCAGCTGCTGCTACTCGCACACGTGATTCACGTTAAGGAAACGCCAAACATTTTCTGTTCCCTACAGTTCTACATCTATAAAGTCAAATTTAGTGTGCCGTTTCTTTAATTTTGATATTTTGTAATCACACCATCCCGTTATAACAAAAAGGATATCATCGTGGAAGTAAAACTTGAGTAGAGGAACCATCAGCTTCACCACCTGCTCCGTGTACTCCACAAAACCCTCCTTCAGCTCTTTGGCATAGCACACCTGGAAGACAAACATCTTGTGACATGGCTGGCAAAGCTAGCAGTGACCTGGACATCAGAGGACATTCAGTGGTCCACTCACCAGCATTTGACACGCAGTGGCCTTCTCCTCCAGGCCGGCAGTCTTGATGCCAAAACTCTGCTGGTCTCCCAGGTTGACAAACTCCCAGCCGTCATCCTCTGATATGTTCTCCATGTCCTGGGCTACAAGACAGACATACTCAAACGCTTGATGACAGCAAAGACGTGGAGGACAAATTAAAGTTTGAAGCAGTCTTAGGTGTCCACGACCCGCGATTTGTCACTCACTGTCGAGCAGGGCCACTTCTGGCTTGATCGAGGCCGTCTTCATCAGGGGCCCCATCACCACAGGCAAGTACTGCTGAAACTCCTTCCCCAGGATCTTGCACATTCTGGCCCAAGCAGAGATCATGTAGGAGATCTAAACCAGAAACGAAACGTGATGATTGGGTCGATGACACACAGACAGACAAGGACTTAAAAACCCGGATGATTCAAAGTCACTTTGCGGTCTTCCTACCTGAGGATCGTCATCCTCCAGGTCGTTGAAGTCTGTCTGGGTTTTGAGGAGCAGCTGCATGACTGCAGAGGCGTCTGGCATGAACTAGTAACAGAACAGAAACAAAGACAGATGTGAAGATGTTTGAAGCTTTGCAGATGTGAGTGGAGAGCCTGACGACATCTTGCGCAGACTTACCTTCTCCTTGCCCACAGCCAGGCCGATGAGGCTGATGCACTCGATGGTCTTGCCGCGAAGCAACCGGAGCTCCTTCTGCACCGCGTTCTCTACGATGTGTTTGAGCGAGGGCATGAACAGGTCGTAGTATGGCACAAACTTCTCCTCGGCCGTGTCGGCCACGGAGGCGATGGAAGTCACCACCTGTTCCAGAACCAGTTTGGTGCCCTTCTGGATCAACTGGGAGGAGGGAGGAGGACACACATAAGACTCCTGACAGCCACACAAGAGATTTTTCCAAACCGGCCAACAGAAAACGACACCACAATCACATGTGATTGTCACGTGTTAGCAAGGAACTACTGATTTATCAAAACAAACTGTACCTCTTGCAGCTTGGCTACCATGATGACGTGAAGGTGCTGCACCAAGCTGTCCAGATAAGGGATCAGCAGGGATTTGGGACAGTCCTCCGTGAAGTTGATGAGGGCGGCGGCGGCGTGAGCCTGCACCCGAGGGTTACTCTGGTCCTCCATGGTCTGAAGCAGGGCTGAAATCACCTAGAAGGGACGCGGATGCAAGTGGACATTTGTGTCAACTGTAAAGAAATTCACTCAAGGCGTTCTTGAGATGTCATAACCATTAAGATGTCTTAGAATGTTCAAAGCTGTATGTCACATTAGTTACCTTATCGTGGAATTTCTTCTGGAAGGTTGGGGCGAAGTCTGTGGCCATTTGTCCGATAGCGTTGCAGGCAGCATATCGCACCCTTGGGTGCTGAGGAGGAAAAAGAAAGTCAAACTCAAAATCAATATGCAATGCAGTAACTGCCAAGTACTGTAACACGAGCCAAATAAGTGATAACAGCTCATCTATCTATCCACTGCACAGTTAACCTGAGGTGAGAACTGCACCATGTGCTGGATCTCCATATTAAGCTAATTTGTGGCGTCATTTCTTACAGGATCGGAGCAGAAGAGGAGGACGAAGCTGACAATCTCTTGGAGAATGGCCTCCATCTGCTGGTGGCAGCCCTCGCCGATGGCCGACAGCGCCATCAGCCCGGCGTGGCGGTACTTCCAGTCAGCTAGCGACAAACACACAGGGTTCATCTCATGTTCACGCCGACCAATTTAAAAGTGGAGCACTCAAAGTCAGAGGGTTAAACAACACGCTGAGCAGCCATTTGCTTCCATCTTATGACAACCAATTAAATCAGAAGTAGGCTTATGGTGCATTTTATTTAAAAAGCTTCAATGATCAGTGGTTAACTTACGGTTCTGCAGCATCTGCATGATGTGCTGTTTGATCATAGGCAGGATGATCTTTCCTCCCAGACCACAGGCGATTCTGTCCAGAGCGCTCTCCCCAGCCACAGCATTACTGGTGCGAAACAAGGAACAAATCACTCAAGGCATACAGACAAGTGTCTTAATAATTTAGTCCTCTTCTCAAATGTCAACAGTCAGAAAACTGCCAAAATCTCAACACGGAAACTAATCAGCTCAGCGGTCTTTGGAGGAAAGGAACAGGACATGATTCTGATGCTGTGGATTCTTGGCAGTGAGACACCAGGCCTTACCTGTCAAAGTCATCGTCATCCAGCTCATCAGCCATGGCCCACTCATCATCGTCCTCGAGGTCCACCATCATAGCCAGCATCTGGGGCACTGGAGACACCACACATAAATGCTACAACTGTCCTAAAAATTCTATTCAACTTTTTTAGGTGTCCAAAATTTATTAAGGGAGCAGGTTCAGTGTAGTAAATTGAAATCCTCACCGCTCTGAGCTACGATGGTCGTGTGTTTCCTCAGCATGGCTGCTGCAGTCTCTGATAAAGTGACGATGACCTCCAGCGCCAACTGCCTCTGCATGTTGGTCAGGTTGGTGTCGGCGCACAGCTGAAGAGACACGGCGACGTGTTGGGTTAAGATGTTGCAGGGATTACAGGTCAAGTGTAAACTGTTGCGTGTGTTACATCAACAGCAGTGAAGTTTTGCTTCAAGGTCTCCGACTCACCTTCAGACACAGCTGCAGAGTGGCCTCCAGGTTGGGTCTCAGGTATTTGGGCGCTGTGTCGGCGATTTCCACCAAGGACTTGAGCACAGAGTCATCTCCCTGGTAGCACGACTCATTCACCGCCTGATTAACGCAACAGAAGCTGGGTTTTAGTGTTGCAAATGCATCCGTTCAGCAGTGGCGAACGCTGAACTCTGTCGCGACGTCGTGAGTGCTTAACCTCCAACTTCTATCGCCGTCAGTCACTGACCGCAAAATACACACTAAACACTGCTGCGGTAGGGCTTAGTGTGGAGTGACGGCATGATTCAACACGTTCAATATAATCGACATAATCTGGATTGATTGCCGAGTGCTGAGAAACACGTTAAATTAGATAATTAGCAGCTCAAACTTTGAACTTCCATCTGCAGATAAGTTCTTTGTTTACTCTCCATACGCAGAGTTGATATACTCATGAACACAATATAGACAGAAACAAGACTCTTTAATAAACAGCTCTGTTAAGTAAAAAGTAGGGTCATTTTCACATTAACCAATGCTGCCACAGACTGTTGGACATCAACATTTAGCTTGCATTACAGGTTCTCACTGACTGCTTAAAAGACATTACTTGTGCAGGCATCGCACGAAACACTGCGCTGTGTGACAAGTTCCCGATTAAGATCCAGAATTAATGGAGGTTACTAAAATCTCACAAGGCTCAATGTCAGAAAGCCACACAAACCGATTAAAGACCTGGTGTCTTACCTGCAGGATTCCTGGCAGCAGGTCAGCAAAATGCTTCAGCAGTGCCGTGTTGCCTTCATTTGACAGAACAAAAGATGCCGCAGCCCGAGCCGCCAGGGTACGAATCTTCAAGATGATTTAAAGAAAATCAAATATGAATCAATGAGCTAGCCATAAAAATCAGGAAAGAAACTGCCCAGTATCAAGTCTCATAAGATCTTACCTGTGGGTTTGCTTGGTCCTGCATGCACTGAACAAGCATACGCTTTATAACCTCCATATAATGCTGCTGCTGGTTGCCAAAGATGCCTGGGAAGTTCCTAAAGTGGCCAAGATGTGCACAACTGTAAGCCACCAGAACTTCTGTCTGAACACATCGGTAGTTGAACCATATAACCACATGGCCTACACAAAAGATCAGGAATGAAGGGACTCACCAGAAAATATGCAGAGCAGCTTCACGCAGGCCAACATTGTCAGAGTTCACGGAGTCAAACAGAAACTTGAGCAGCTCTGGCCACTGGTTATTCCCATCATCATCTAGATTAAAAGACAGCAAAGATTATTAATGTTAGCTTTAAGAGCAATAAGCATCGGTCTGGCTAATCAGTTCTGCAAACTTAAAAACAGAAAACTTATTACCAATGAGGTTGCGGGAGAGCTCTGCGGCAATGTCGCAGACCTTCTTGCGGATGTTCGGAGAGGTCTCCTGTTGGATGCTGGTCAGCAGCTCTGTTTTGATGGCCGCCTGCATCTCTAGGGTCAGGCCTGGGTAGATCTCCTCAAAAGACGACGACAGCAGCCGCCGCAGCAGCACTGCTGCCATCTGTTTGACCTGAGCGGACAAAAAAGGAAAAAAAAACCCAAAACAAAACACTGAGTTCAACATTATGTCACGCTTGGCACAATCCCCATCATCCAAACAACAAGACTTGTAACTAACCACATCTTCCACACCTTCTGACATGAGAATGCTGACTTCTGGTTTGCTTAAACAGAAAGGATTTAATAGTTTTGATTTGTACCCAGAACAACAACCATACTCCAGGTCACCTTTGGATTGGCTTAAGTAGTTAACAATCTAAATAATGCAATTATATTAAGAGGCCTTGCGGGATAAAGAGTATGAATGCAGCTGCCACAAATGTACAGGGACATTTAGTGGAATAATGTTAAAGCAGTCAATGGTCACTCTAAAAACAAAAAAATAATCAACTTAACATCTATATGAAGCTACACCAACAAAACATGCAGCATCTCCGAAAAGGCAGAGTCACTCTCCCTGTGCTAAACACCTCTGTGCCTGCTCTCATTTCAAGACTCTAAAAATATCAGCCTTGAGGTAAAGAAAAAGGAGAGGAAGTACGAGGGACCAAGCAGCTGGTGGACTAAACAGAACTGCCCAAATGCCAAACCTCTGACTCATAAGTCTTCATGTCAGGCTGTGGGTGAGAGTCAGGCTACATTCCTGAAATCCCATCAATGTGGAACCTTTTCAAATATTTTACAGTAATGCTGAGGGATTCTCGCTGGTGACATGATGTAAACATCACATGACCTCCGTTTGCCTTTCCAGTAATGACAGTATGAGCGTTGTTCCTTCCTGGTGCGACAGGGGCCGACACCAGGGCCACGGATGATAGTTGTTTCGCACATTAAAGTCTAACCATCAGATGAACTTCAGACGAGCTTAAAGTGATTCGTAGCTTCCCTTTGATCGAGGCTGAAACAAATATGTCACGCCACGGATATTTCAGCTTTAAGTACACAAACCTCCTCTGTAGCAGATGCATCTCTGATGGCCTGCAGCAAAAATGTGATCTTGTTCTGACCCGGGATAGTGTCATAGGTCTCCTGCAAAGATAATGAATGGACAGCAGTGAGGAGGAGACATACCAGTCGATGCACGCTAACACATGCAGTTTTAAACCCATGAAAAATTAATCTTCCAGTGTGAATGTGAATGGCATGGGTGGGTGCAATTAAAAAAAAATTTCCATGTCATTATTTTATGAAACATGCCTTTCTCACACCATGGAACACTGTGTATTTGTTTTGGTCTCCAATGTCGTTGCTTCATTAAAGCCACATGAGAAATGCAAATACAATGGGGATGCAGTGAAACCTTGGGCGTGTGCTCTAAGGAAAAACATCACAGGTGATCATGTGCAAATGGTAAACAATGAATTTTGTTTTCCTTAGCTGAGTGAAAGTAGAAAGAAACACAGTTCACACAGGAATGAGCTGATTTTGACCAGAAAAGCTTTGAAATGGAATTCCTTTTTTTTTTTTTTAAGTGCACATATTCGCATGACAAAGAAACAGGACAGGGAGGAGTATCGTTGTGGCAATGTGGATGGGGTGGGGGAATTACTGACCAAATGCATTTAAATAGAAAGTGAATGTTTTAAGCAAGTATTGCAGTGCATTTAAACAACTCTTTGACTTCACACAATCATCTGGTTTCTCACGCTCATCATTGGCCTTACATTAAGTAACATTCGCATGCATTATAAATACTATGCAGTCTATAGTATATATATGAAAAAAAAAACAACTTAACACAACAGTGATGCTCTCATTTCCCAACTTTAAGACTAACAATACTGTACTTCATAGCTTGCCTTCCCTGTCTGGGATATACTACGGATATAAACACCTACCTATGTCTAAAAGCTGCAGATGGCTGTTGTTAAGATATGGGTTTAGAGTCCTATATAGATAGATTAATTCCTATTGTGTGTGTAAGACAGAAAGGGCGAGTTTCTATAAAGGATGAATCCCAATGAGCTTAGCATCGCGGCAGACAGTCTGTGGTTTACAAAGCAAAGCGCTGACTGCCAGTGGGGGGGTTGGGGGGGGGGTGATAAGATTCAACCACCTCATCCAAAAGTCGGGTGCTAAAGAGGTAACCCGTGGTAACAATGCTTTGCCGCGACCAGAGGCTAATCGTGGTGGAGGGGGGGGAAAGTGAAAAGGCCAGCTAGACTGAGCCTAAACAATCCCCTGAGAGAAACTAATCCAGTAAGACTAGATGACCCGAGACGAGCCTTCGTAGTGACGTGGCTGAAACTGAGATAATTTGCTTCGTAATTAACATTAAACCAAACAAGGAAGACAAGGACACGGTTGGAACAGCTGTGTTTCAAAGAATTTGAAATAAAATGACTGAAGGCCACCGCATAAGCACTGCTAACATGACTCGCCCTCTGCATGAACTGGCTCTAACTCCACCTCTAAAAGGTACCATTAACTGTTTTGTTGCTCACTACCCGTAACGATAACATTTACGTCAGTATTTAATAATTGACTTCCTGTTTTACACCTTTTAGCAAACACCCAACGCTAGCATGCGAGCTAATGAAACTAGCAACATTGTAGTAGCTTCGTGCTACGTCCTGTACTCTACTAGCTAAATGACTAGCTAGAGTCAGCTGGAGAATTTTATATTGGTACCAAACAAACGGAACATTTAATTCTGAATTAAAACGACTTAACGTGGCACAAACAAAAACATACACGTATAACCACACGATGTCACGACTGGGTTCATATCAGTAACATCTACATTATATCCACATAACTACGCAACATGGTGGAGGTAGTTAGCGTTAGCCAACTAGTGCTCAGTGTCGGCTTCACATTGCACGTGGGCTACCGAGCTTGACGTGAAAGCCTACTGCGCGCGCGGCCACACTGGATAGCCAGGCTGTTAGCTTCTGCTAACTTGATCGCCTTCTCTTTCTACAGTCGCCGAACATGCCACAAAACAGCTACGTTTTCTTCTCTCACCTCTGATTGTTTCCTGATGCTGTTGTCAGGGCTCATCAGGTTACCCAGCAAGAGGTAGAACTGCTGCTGTTCCGCCATTGCAGTGAGATCCAAAAAGACCAGCCGGGTGGAGAAGCGGCGAAATGAGCCGGGCAGACTCTACCTTGGTCACACACTGCTGCTATCGTCCCATTGGCTTAATCTATCAACTCTACTTGCCGTTCATTGAGCCACACACCTGTAGCAAACGCACGCCATTGGCTCACACGGATTCTCTGCGTCCATTGGATGGGATCTACACCGGAAAGTGAACGCGCTGTTCTTATTCGTTAATAGTAAACTCCTGAAGCGCGGGAAATTACTTCGGCGTTGGGCAGCGGTGCTGAACATTATCCGTGGAAAGTAACTAGTTACATTTATTCAGGTATTGTACTTAAGAACAATTTTGAGGTAATTCGACTTCATTCGACTGTTTCTTCCACTTCAGTACTTACTCGTTACTTTTCAGTAAGTTCTTACCTACAGAAAACATAAAACATTTGACATTGTTTTAGATTAGATAGTTCGACCACAGCTACAGTAAAATGTAACACAATGAAGCATTAATAGCAATAGATAGATAATTTATTGAAATTCAAGAATTAATTAATGAAGTCACGATTCTAAGTCCCTGTGTGTTACTTTGCCATGTAAAATGGAATATGATGTTTAAGAATAAGATGTAAATACATTATATTAAATACCCATTATATGCTATAATTGCTGGAATGTGAGGATGAGTGAATATATCTTACTGAACTTAAAATAATTTTAAAAAGCATATTATATATGTTTATTCCAACACATGAGTGAAATATTCAAAACCATAATCCAAGTGTTTTTCTTTTTTTGCTGGAATATTATATCAGTGGGAATATTTCATTAAGTTTTATTATTTCCATTATGCAAAATAAAATTTCATTCTTACCCATTTGTTAACTTTTGAAACTTGAGGATAGAATGCAAAACAGATTTAAATTTATGTTATTGGCCGCAAGGTTTATATGATTTAAACTAGCTGTGTTTACAACTCAGCTGTATTAGTGGAATGTAGTGAGACAATGTCCCAGTAGGTGGCAGTCAAGCTCTTTCCAGTGCATTTGTTTTCATTAGACCCAGCAATCCTCTACCAGTGAAATTATCTGTGTTTGCAGATCAGACTGAACTGAAAAACTGCAACAGATTTCAAGGACATTTGGTGGACAGACAACCTTTGGGGCAAGAAAAATAACATTTTTTTCTTGTTTTCTTTATGTCTGTTCCAATATATAGCTGTGATTATTAAGTGATACACTGACAATAATGATAATAATGCTACTGGGAATTTAAAGGCAAACGGGCTCCGGAAAGAGAACAAAACTTAATTAAAAATATAGCCCATTTAATCAAGGTACATGAAATCATATACAGTTGTTCTAGTGAGTTGTAGGTAGGTTGCTGAGGAAAGGTTGAATTGTAGCCTATTGATTATTTGACGTCAATAGATTTGTGTCAAAAGTAGCAAATCAGTCCTTTGCAAACTGCTTGGTTTACATTACACACACACACACACACACACACACACACACTCAGACACGTGAGAGAGTATATATTATGTCTGTTTGAAGACTCCCTCCTGTTTTTCACACATTCACAGTTTATGGCCCATGCGGTCCGCCCTGGCCCCTGACAGCACCCCTACTGGTCTGAGGCGAACCTGTAACTTGGTACCGTTCTCTTAGTCCGTCAGGAGAGTCCAGAGCTCCGGTGGCGGACTGCCGTGAATCACTCTGCAGCATCTCCGATTGTCTCCCGACAACTTGTATCGGCAGCAGGATGCTCGTGATGAACTAGAACTAAAAGGTAAGCTCAAAATTCATTTAACTTTATGATTTTTTTTTCCTCACGAGTAAGCTTGAAAGATAGTAGCCCCCCCACCCTTTACTCCGTTGTCTTTCTTTCCCCTCATTATTTCCGGCGCTGAAAGATTTATCGCCAAATTCCATTCAAAAATTAAGTTTTTCTTGTAGCCCAGGGTTCCGTCGAACATATTTCAACTTAAAACATTTAACAAACTTATATTTATTCCTCTGTACAATTCGGCACACATCCACCAAATGTACTGACATTTATTTCTGAACAAAAAGTGCTTGATGTAAGCAGTAGAAATTGATAATATGTTAAAGAAAAATACGGGCACGACGCTAAATGAGCGTTACTACATGGACAGAACAACGTGTTTCCTCCAAAGAAAGCAGGCTAGGTTTTAACCCAGAACTTTGGATAAAGACTGAGGGACAACAATCTTCATTCTCCCTGTGCCCCAGCCTATTTCATCTCACTAACCAAACCCTTACTGATTTATCACGACTTTTAGACAATAGCGCGGGGTACTTTTAGGTGATGATAAACTGGAGTTCTTTTTTTTTGCTCTGGTACTACTGTGTAGGATTTGTACTGCAAAAAACAGTTTTATTTGTGGTTTGAACATCAGTTTGAGACTCATCAAAAGTAGGCGTTGGTAAACAGGCAAGACCTAATCATGTATTTAATTGAAGTTTATCACAGACCTAACTCTAGCCTACTGCAGATTTATTTATTTATCGATTTTAATTTTAAATTCCGCCACCTTTTCAGCACTCACTGAAAATCTCTCTCAGAGCTGAATGGAAACAGAGGCTGTGGAGACAAATAAGGACTCAGTGCAGCTAATATATAACCCTCTAAATGGAAGCCGAGTTAAGTCATTAAACTGAAATCCCTGAATGTGTTACCCACAGACCTCCATAGATTCATATGAGGTCAAGCTGAAGTGGGAAAGGAGAGAAAGATGGATGAGGAGAAAAATAGCAAGTTTAGTGATGAGAGGCTGATGGACAGGCACAGAATTCAGACTCTGAAACTGTGTGTTTGAGCTTGTTTAATATTTATTTATACAGGGGAAGTTGTTAGAACTTAATGATTTTTTTTCTCAAAAAGCCACAGTCTTCCAGTGAAGACATATTGGTGCCTTTTGCAGCTACAGGACCATGGCAGTATGTTGCTGGGGAAAGAAAAACACTTATTAAACCATCAGTTAAATAAGTGAGTGACAGTTGGTAAGTTTTGAGTCGATGCGCGAGATGCTAATCCTAACCCTTGGTCATGAAATAGTTCACAGGCTAAATGCCCCCTAAAACCACAATCCCTCATTTTAACCTTTCTATTTCTACATAAGAAAATAAACAAAATATGAATTGTAAATAAGACAGGTTTGGACTTGTCAGACACCACCTTTTTTTTTTTTTGGGACAGCGCTAGGCTAGCACCTTCCCCTGTGTCTAGCTCATGTTATGCTAGGTTAACTGCTTCCCACACCTATGCTAAGCTAGGGAATTTGATACATCATATTTAGCCTCATAACTTTCCATGTTAGTCTATTTCCCAGAATGTCAACCTGTCCAATTAAGCATATTATTTTTTCATGTGCAAATCACTATAAAGCTGTCTCATTGGGCAGCTTGTCTAACCTCCAAACTGCAACCTCCCCCTGTTTCTGCCCATGTGTGTGTGACTGCTGTAAGCACAGTTTTATTGCTCCAGCAGAAAGGTAAACCTCGGTGACCGCAGGGTTTTAAAAAATCAACACAGCCAGACTTGTTTAAAACAGACCGAGTTGAATGTTTGAAGTATTAAAAGTCAATATTTCTTTGTGACATACAAGACCTGATTCACAGTGGAGCACTATGTGCTGGACAAGGCATCCATTTAGGGCTGTGACGGGATGGGCGGATCAGGGTCGGGTGTTGGTTTTGGGGGTTAAGAGTTGTTGGGTAACCGCTATAGACCTTTTTTTTGCAGCTGGTCATGGATTAATGGAAATCCCTGGAGATGAACTAATTTGTTTTAATTTTGTAATTCATATAAATGCAGTAGGTCCATGGCTTTCTGTAGCTGTACATTAACAATCTTGTCCCTCATGCTTAAATAGTATGGTGAAATAATTTCCTGCTTAGTTCATGTTCACTCGCAGTGTCATTTGTAACCCAGGATGATCTTTTAGCTAGAGTGAGACTGCAGGGATGGACTTCAAAGTCAACTGTACGGGACATTGAAAACGGGACTGAGCAGGATCCTGCGTTCCACATGTGGTTGAGTTTTATGCAGTAAGCCTAGGCTAGTTAGTTAAGGTTATGAGAAGATGGCTGGTTAAATGTTAAGTAAGCAAATCTCATTTAAGAGTAGATATTTAAGTGAAAACAAATGAAATATGTTGACAGTAAATGCTTACATTCAGTATAAACTTTTCCCTGTTATGTTACTTAAAACATAATTTATGTCTCTTACAAAATATATTTACTTCAATTTAGTGACTCACTGGTGAGCATAGTGGCAATAAGCAGCTAAAGAGCCTGAACAGTTAATGCTGGTTTTCTTTTCAGACAAAAGGCAGGTAATCAAATATGTACAATGCAGTACATAAATTGTCCCAAGGTGATCAGAGCAGCAATTTGGTTTTCACCTAATGTGCTCAAAGGTGGAGACGCTGAAAACAATTTGGGCTTTTCAATAGACACTGGTACTTAGAGGCAATCACAAGTGGCTGAATGCTCTCTAAATCTGTGCTAATACATTTTCTGACTCTTGCAAGGTGATATAGAAGTTACTATCATATTCACTTGTTTAGTTGACAGGTTGGTGGCCTTCTTTTAAGCCCCCTGAAGTCCACTGTTCTCTGGCTGTCTTTCACTGATCCTGGTTTGGCTTTTGCTCAGCGCTCCCCTGCGCCTCACTGTGCCTGTAATCTTTCAGCCTCAGCAGTGACAGGAGGGCTGTAAAAACAGAGCCAGAGGAGGTCATCCTGAAGTTTGCACAGGAGCAAGCCATTCATCCTCCTTGGGGGGGTGGGCTTGGTACTCTGCTGCGGTGAGACTGAAGCCGAGAGAGATGAATGTGCTGCTCTGTAAAAGTTGGGGATGAGGCTGGGAAGCGTTATTCGTCTCTTATGCTCTGGTGGGCACACAGAAAGCTAAACGATCCTGTCGTTTTTCATTGAATATGATTTATTGGTGTCATTAATTTCTGAGTGGGAGGTCACCCTTTCGCCATCTCAGATTGGCATCCACCTCTACAGCCGTGCCTGACTAGTGTCTCTGTCAACAGTACGAAGACCTATCATATTTCATACTTGTTGACAAAGAGTACGTCAACAGCAAGGCAGTGAATTTGAAAATGATGTTGATGATGATGTGTGAAAATGATGATGTTCATGTTTTCGGGCTCACCGCATTGTTCTCCAACAACCAAAAGCCGTTATCAGATTTATCCGATCTTGAGGCCATTTTCAAAAGACTCAGAAACTGTTTTCAGTTAGAAAAAGTCTGAAAAAAGTAGTGAGAACCAAAGGCCAAAACAGAGATTTCTGTGGATGCTCATTCTCTTTGATACCTTGGATACACATACTGTATTTACAATAAAACAGTCCTAACTAAAGGTTCACTCACTGCTTGAGTTTAGAATATCTTGTCACAGAAAGTTAATTTATGCTTTGTCTTCTGAGATCTAAAATAGTTTGGGGTATTCTTCTCTTCTTTTTAATGTGGACGTTAAGCTAATCCCAAATGGTTCTAGTGTATTAATAGAAGAAAAACATTTTGATACACCCAGTATTTTTCTAGTATTTATGTCAGCAATGCCTATAATCTCCAGAACTCACTGTGAACTGCATTCACAGACGATAAACAACTTCAACGTGCCACCAGTTGTGCTGGCATGCTTAAGTAAATATCACAAATGTACCACAAACCAAAAAGCATTCTGGAAAGAGGAAAAGAATGTGTTCCACGAACCCAAGATCATGAAACTCAGTCAACACAAACAGTGGATACAAAACCAGATGTCTGGAAATTTTGAATGTGATTCAGTGTTTAATATTAAATTTGTGAATGGTGCTCAGAAACTTGGACAAGACTTCATGGTCTTTTCTAATTTCTAAGGTTGTAGTTTAAACCAGCTGTGTGTAGCAGTATAAATTGTAGCACATGACTGAGTTCATTTCAATTTTCTACAAACTTTTGCCTTTAAGGTGGTGGTTTGTCAACTGTCAGGCTAACATAACTTCTTTCATGCACCCTCTAATTTCAGAGTTGTATTAATTGCCGTTGATGGGTCGCATTCAATCAAAATTACCGGTAAACAATTAGACTTTTACTGCTGGGACATCAGACTCTGGAGGCCGGACTGGATCTCTTTGTTTAAGGCAAACACAATGTTTGTCAGAGCTAATGGCATTTGCTATTGACTCTGTCTCCTCAGTCATTTGCACGCTGATGATACTGCAGCTGCGTACGACCAACGGTTTGAATGGAACCAGAACACTTACCCTGTTGTCCAGTTGTATGTACGCTGATTTAGATGTCGAAAGTCTTCAGGAGCTCAGCAACTCAATGGGTCTAAAGTATCGCAAGAACAGCACTTAGGCTTTTACTAAAAACTGCGGTTCATATTGTAAAGATTTATTTACTTAAAAAACCAGTTGCAGACTAAAATTATCTGCATGGCAAGTATAAGAGATTTGAGACAAATGAGTTCTCTTTGGGCAATGGCTGAGTCAAGCAATTATTTTTCCTCTTTGTTTTATCTGTAGATTGCTTTTCAGATTTAGCAAACATTTGGTTTATAAACATGAGCCAAAACCCAGCATATTTGCATACTTGAGAAGCTGGAGGGGCCAACTTGCTTGATAAATAACTATGAGAATATGTGCAAGTGTGAGTTTTTGAAATAATGAAATACATTAAATTTTCCTTCACAGCTGAAACTTTAATGTTTATGGAAGTTTATGCGCTTTCTGTGTATTGAGTGCAGTGGCAGACTGAAACAGTTAAAAACCCTTTTCAAGCCTGTGGGGCAGTCACATTTTGTCCACTGGGGGGCACCCTAGAGGGCAATATATCATGTTCTTTTTTAAATTTATTTGCAATGTGTTTATCCTTCAGCTCTAAGAAATACATTTACATTTTCTAAAACATTTGCAAAGCCATGTTTTAAATATATTTCAAATGCTTGGCTATTTCCATTTTTGTTTGCTGGCTAGCTTGTCAGCTCTTCTTCCTTGCTTTACTCAATACAATGCTACTTTTTTTTTTTTTTTACTGGTTACTGCCACCACCTGATGATCGGTGGAATAGCACTTCTAGTTCGGAACTCAAAATGGTGTCTTAAAGTAGTTCTGGCGCGAGTAGATTTTTAGTCAGAGATTTGTGTGTAACTGTGTTTACAAGGAGGGAGCAATATGCAATGAACTGCTGACTGACCACACTGGTTCAGTGTCACTTTGGAAGGGGTATAAAGCTCTTGTCATTCATCTAAGGTAAATGCAGCGCAAAAAAAGGACTGTAATATTGTATTGTATATTGTATATTTTTAAGCAAAATCTCACAAGGATAACAACACACACACACACACACACACACACAGGGACATCCCTCAAAGAGTGAAGTTTTCTCTGCACAAATAGGAATGCTTTGCTCCCCCCATCACACACACACACACTTCACTCCCTCCCTCCCCACCATCCAGCACACACTCTGGTCAGCGTGCTGCTGTGTGTCGATGTGTAACAACTTCTCTCTGTCTCTGTCTTGTTTCTCCTTTCTCTCTGGCTGTGAGGGATCCCTGCCACTCATTTGGGTGATGGTGAACAAGTAAGTTCATTTCATTACAGATTTCCGCATGCACTATGTATCCCATGTGGACATTGGCTGTTTCAGTGTGATTACTTAGTCTTTTTGTGTTGACCTTTCTGGCTTTGTTTCAAAGTAGCCTACTTTTTGTGGCTGTTTTTTTTTTCTTCTGCCTCTCTGTTTCCTCTTTGCAGGCTCATTTCTCCTTTAATGATCTCTAACATGACCCTCTACTGCCTCCTTTATTTGTTCCCATCCTCAGCACGTACCGCTCCGTGTCTCACTCCTGAGACTACATGTAGCCTAATGTGGATACACATGTGTTAACACTGAGGGCTTCAGGTAAAGTGCAGTAGATCTGTCTGAGGCGTGAGTACTGAAATTAGCATGGGGATAGTACAGAGAGGAGAAAGGGGGAAAGGCTCCCAGCTCTGGATTGATAGACTCAGTCTTGGTTCTAAAATTGCCTGAATGACTGTTAATTTTTGCCTCAATATTCAAGAGAGGGCAACAGGCCTTTTGTCGAGCAAGAACCGCATCTTGCAGTGATTGTAACCTCGGGCGATGTTTAAAATTCCTCTTTTCAAATAAGAGTGTTACTGACAAATTGAGTATTCTTTTCTTTCTCATTAAATAATTGCTGCAACAAGGCCTCTGCTCCTTGTAATTGATCACATGGCTAATAGGATCATGGTCACAGATCTTTAGTTGATTCACCCTTTTTTTTTAAATTATATTTTTATGGAAAGTGAGGTATCAGCCATTACTGGAAAATAATGGTCACGTGTCTGCCCTCACAGTAATCTTTACAAATATGCTTTGGTCTGTAATAGAGAATAAATTTTATGAGATCCTTCTCCAAGAGAGCAGCCTAAATTAGCTGCAGTGGATTACTCATTAAAATATTAAGACAGTCAGTCACCTAAGAGTTTCATATTCTCAGGCAGTCTGAGTTGGCATGATAATATTAGTTCGACCAGCCATACAAAAGCAGAATAGCCACTCAGAGACGCATTTAGTAATGAATGTAAGAATATGATGGCCTCACAAGCGGAAAACAAACTACTCATCATACTGAGATAATAAAATGCAAACCTATGAGTTGTGCTCTGCAACCAAGCATTAAAATTATTTGCACCCAAACATCATAGTTGGAATATTTTTTTTTCAATTACAAACACATTCTCAAGGGATGGACAGTATTATATAACAATGTTCATTCCAATTAAACCCAATACAACAATCTACCTGTGCGATCCTGACTCTGGTGCAGTATTTCATCTTGTAACCTATCAGCTAAACACTCAAAACTGTGTACAATCGATGAATGCAAAAATTCATTCAGGACTGTGGGAACAGTCTTTGTCTTTTCCAGAGCTTTGAAACAAATGTCATGGTTTTCCTCACTGGATGGAGATGGCTGAGTTGAACATGGGCCATGTGTTAACAGATTGTAGAACAGCACTGTATGCAGGTTGGAGATCATACCCTCTGTTTAAAGATGGTCTTTGAACATGGTTGAATATGTGAAGAAATGCAAGACTTAGACTTGTCTGTAGTTTTTGGTGTGACTGTAACAGTGGATGGTGGATCATAAAAAACAGTGTCAAATATTCCTCTAGATGGATCTATAAATACAAACATCTCTTCCATGTTAAAATGATTTGTTGCCTCCTAATAATTTAAATATAACTATTGTCTATTTAAATAGTTTTTTACTCAGAACTTTGTTTATACACCTTATGTTAGTCTTGTCATAATATTACTTAAAACTGCATTCATCTGTTTTGGCCACTTGGGGGCAGAATTCAAGATATACAAGCTAAATTTTCTCATAGGGCTTTACAATCTGTACAGTTCTCTATTTTTAGGCTCTTATTGTGGCCTTATAAAGTTGATATCACATACATATAAGCAAATTATTACAACATTAACATTCATTTGGAATTATGGCCATATGATTAATATTAATCTATTATTCGTTATCCTTTTTGCTCTGTTTTGGTCTCCGCCGACTCCTGTGCAAAATATAATTCTCTCTAGCTGTTCCACTATATTCACCAGCTTTGCTGTTTGGTGCTGTGCAGGTAGATAGGAAAATTCCTCATGTTATCAGGAATGGTTGGTGAGATAATCATTTTTAAAATAATATTTTAGTCTTGTCTAATGAAAGAGAGATTTCTGTCAGGGGATATGTGGGGTAAGTCTTGATAATTTAGCATTTTAATAGAGTGCAGAAGGTGTGCATTTAGTTATACACCCAAGTTGTGTCATTTTCCATAAAGCAAAAGAGTTTGTGATAAGAGCACAGAGGGGGGACAGAGATGAGAGAGGGGAGATAGGAAGAGACAGATCAGTGCAGCTGTGTGCCTCTTTAGGATTCCTGCTCTCTACCTCCTCTAGCCGGGGCCAAACCGGCATCATTAGGTTTGGCAAATTACCCGAATGGCCATTGTGGTGCAGCCATGGCACGTTAGTGTGTCTTTTTAACTGTGGCTAAACTCAGTCTATTCACTTGTAAAAGAGAGCAGCCATTGGCAGATAGTTGGCAGGTTGCACAGAGAGGCCATTCACCCCGGTAGGAAGGAGCTGAGAACACAGCCTCGGAAATGGTCCTCGCTGAATATTTTGATGGAGAGACTTTGGATGCCCTCTTAGTGTCCATTTGCTCCAACTAACAAATCTCCATGAACTGACTCCATTTGGTAATTAATATTATTACTTTTTTTTTTTTTTTTACTACTCAGTTACTGTCAAGTAGCTGCTGCTTTAACAGTCAAAGAGAATTTTTGCTTTTAGAGTTTTGCTTCTGGTTGCAGCCGTTGTTTTGTGAGCCCTTTTGATTGAGGAGGAATTTGGAGTTTGGAATCCCAGATTTCGCAGTGTAGGGAGGTGGTGGGCGGTGGGGAGGTTCAGTGTTTCCTTTTTAATCATATTTGGATGGAGTCCAAGAACAAGAGAGTTCAGACAAGAGGCTGATATACTGGGGTCAGATGCTAGACTCCCTCCTTTTATTTTTGATGCCATGGAGGAACAAATTACGACACTTCTGAATGAAGAAATAATTACTTGTAATTAATTTCCCTGTCATATATCACCTGATTAAAGAGGATTTGGCTGAATGTTAATGAACTCAATTTGTAGTGCTGTTAAGCATTTTCAAGGTCTTTGCCCATCTTTTGTGGTGAGATCATGACATATAATATCCCTGTAATAGCTGTTTTGTAAGAAAATGACTGACAGGGATTTACTCATCCTGACAGACAAAGAAATAGCACCTTCACCGTGTCAGTATGGTTGCCATGTTGGTGTATTGAAGCTTCTTAAGCTTAGTGTTCGCATGGTCTCAAAAGAGCTTCATCCATGCCATATTCTTTACTCCACCGAATCATCTCATTCATATATAAGCAGTGGGTTGAAGGTTTCCAAGTGACACACACCATGGGAGGGCCATCCCTTTGGCTTCTCAAAAGGCTGAAATGTTCTCCTGCTACAGTTTGTCTGAGAACAAAGCGGAGAGTGCTTGAATAGAAAGTTCTTGAAATAAAGTAGGGGAGCTCCCAAACATACTCAAGTTCCGTGTTGCTTTAAAGGATGCTTTAAAGTCTTAAGATTCCTTGTTTTTTAAGGTTGTTACGGGGGTGACTGATGAGGAGGTAATGCACAGATGCATTAGCTTGAACCACGCCTGGATTCAGCAGCATTCCCAATAAATTGGCTTGAATTCTGTTCTTTGAATGCAGTGTCAGATGAGTAACTGCCAGCAGCTTGCAGAGAAAAAAAAAAACAACCATTAGAGTCTTTTCTTTCCTCCCAACAACAAAGTCAAATAACTGTCTCAATACTGTCTCCTGGAAGATAAATGGAGACTTTGACAACAACCTCAGCAGTGCGTTAACTTTTACAACTCCTAGTTATGTTGATAATACGTAGCTCTGCTAACATTGGTAGGTTAAGCGGTTCTGATAAAGTATGTTGATAGCATAAAGGTGCAGAATGTTTTGGTTACATTCGTTGTTCATCGCTGCAATGCATGGTGTGTATTCTTAAAGTCTTACAAATGTGCTGAGTGCATTTCATTCCTCATGAAACACCCTAAAACCTGATTTTTAAAGTATTTTAAATCCTGTATTTTTGTTTATGTATTTTCGCCTGTATATTTTGTTTATAAGCAGTCTTCTTCTTCCTTGTCTTTGTTGGCACATTGCAATATGTAGAAGTTACCACTTCCTCAGTGGGAACAATGCGAGTGAGCAAGCAAGCAATAGAGCATCAGATTATTTCAGTTTTTTTCCCCAATTAAGATGTCCTAAGCTGCCTGTTGCTGTATGTCCAGCATATTTGAAAAACTGCTTGACCTGGTTTTATTTTTGCAGCATTTTTTGAACTTACCCGGTCTCCAGCCTATTCAAAACCTGTACCCTCCAGTCGGTAGTCAGTATGCACAACAAGAATTTAATTTATGAGGCTGCAGTGTGGTACATCTTATTTGATCCACAGCTCTGTTTTTATGAGCTGAAAGTGGATGAGGTTTGAAAAGAAAACAGGCTGTTAGCAGTCAGAAGTTATAAGTCAGTAAACCGTCCACTAACCATAGAAACAAGGCTGGTAAAATGTTAGCTTAGTGTTACTTATAGGGAACCCCTGTTTTAAAGGGGTGTGGGCCATCCTGATGGATTATATAGTCTATGTAAAAGTCTGAATTGGAGCCTGACTAACAGTTATTAGCTGGCACTGGTTTGTCTTGTACATTGGCGTTAATTGCAGTAATTAACAAAAAATACCCAAATACATACATGCACATAGTTTGTCCACTTGAGAGTACTCACAAGTTTATGCTTCATCTGTAAAATGCGCACTCTGTAGAAGTCACATTAAAATAACATGTCTATATATGGACATAGGTTTGAAAGAAGTTTGAAGTTAGCTATGGGCTGTTAGTTTAAATCTCAGAAAGTGATGAATAACAGACTCTCTTCCATACTAGGGACACACTTTATTACTTGGAGGCCAATTGCTATCATTGCTTTGGGCGACACAATTCATTTTCTGTGTGAGATGGTTCTAGTTTCTGAAAGGTATTCTGGTATTATGAAAGTGTAGAGAAGCGTGGCGTTGACATCCTGAATCTCATTTGTGGGTCATGAAAGCTCTGATCCTCTCAAACAAGCCAATGTTCAATAGCAATGAATTCCTATAGATTTTTTTATTTTAAGAGTTTGAAAAAAATAACATGTCTGGATTAAAAGTTAAGAGCGAGTTGACGGCCTCCACGTGACATCCGAGTGAGCTTTTTGCTCTGAAAGAGGAATGAAACCGATTTGCCTGTTGTGAAAAACACAAGCATGCACCTGTCATATTTTGGTTTATTGATACAGTGAAGCCACTTCTTAAACTTAATGCTCAAACTCAGAGCAGCGAGAGGTTTGAAATCTTGGCAGTGTTCCTCTCCATGTGGAGGTCACATGCTTTTCCCTCCCACAGTCCAAACACATACAGGTCACATGAATTGGAGACTCTGTATTTCTAATCTCTTCACAGGTTGTTAAGGCTTTATGGTGTTTTTCCAACACAGGCAGCTTCATAAATGAATAGATGTTCTGACAGACTCATGGCTTCAGGAAAATAGGATTGAATGTTTGCCCGCCTTTATGCTCTACTTTACAGTCAAAGATGGTTCCCTCCCTAAATCTAAAATATCTCACATCAGACTGTTCACTTACTTTTTGCTTGTCGCTCCGCGTTGAGCATAGGCCACCAACAAAGGCTCTACAGACATCCAGTTCCAGGGCCAATTTCTCCAGCTGTCCACATGGAAGGCCCTTCATCTTCATGTCTGCCTCCAGGTCACGGTGCCAGGTGTTACTTGGTCTGCCTCTGTTCCTTTTCTCCTGTGGTATTCCAAATGAGGGCATATCTAGTTGTGCTTGTGTGACAAATTTATCTCCAGTGTCTGGAGAGGATTTCTTTCTTGACAGGCTGCTGTCTTGCTCATTGCCATAACTCAAGCTTGCTAGTAATAACTGTTCAGCTAATTCGCAGGATTCTTTGCAAAGTTGTATGATTGTTCTGACACAAGTGTTGGTAAGTGTCTGGTTGTTACAAAAAAAAGCTCAATCAACTGAAAATTCAGCAAATTTGCAAAACAATTGACAGCCGTTTATGAACCAAATATAGCAAATATTGACTAATTCTGTGATTCCTTTTGAGATGAGGTATCAAATAACAAGATTATTCTTTCTAGACAATCATTGGTCGTTTGTTCAGATTCTTTAAAAAGGAATCATATTTACATTAAGTGACCTCTTGTGGCCATTCTAGTAATGACCGTCCTCTTTCAGGAGCACAGGCTGCAGTACTGTGGTATTGAACTGCTACCAAACCTCTCAGGAAGATGGTTTAAGGGGATGGTTGTGCGTATACAACTTGTCTCACGGGTCTGATTTAACACTGCTTTTTTCATGTTAACTCTTACAAACTACCAGTGTTGGTTTCTTTTGACAGTCAATACAACCTTTCTCTGACCTCAACAAAGTAGTTTTAATTGACTAAACTTGGCAGATCGTTGTTCAGTGGTCGTTTGGAGGGTACTGACATACGGTCTTGGTCTTTGCTGCTGTTCCTCAATAGACAAATCTCAGAACACTCTGGACTCTCACTGGCCAGCCTTTGTAGGCAGAGGGGAGCATTGAAGCATAGCAAGCCAGTGGTGGAGGCTATGTTCCCGTCGCTTCATTAAGCAGCACTGTTAGACCCAGCAGGTTGAAAAACCTCTTGCTCCGCACGCATTTGGTCCTCCTGGCGAGCAGTGGACGGACACGCATTCATTGTCTCCAGAGCACATAGCAACTGCAATGAAACTTGTTTAAAGGTTGAAGGAAAGTGGGATTAGTATATATTTAGTATATATAAAATGTAAAATTTTATAATCTTCAACGGATTTCAGCTGGCAGCTCAACTGAAATTTCAGTTGCTCTTCGCCGTTTGGACTGACATTGACTGACATCGACTGTCAGCATCTCGTCAGCTTCTTCCAGAGTTTATATTCAAATTGACAATTCAGCTGCCAGTACAAAAACAAAATTCACTATGTGTAAAAAAGAAGAATGAAAGTCGATGCACTTTATTTCACATGTTCTTTTCCCTTGTCAGAACCTGGCAACAGCTACGTACAATGCAACACTAAACCATTAACACTACCACAGCATGCTAGTAGCGGTTAATGAATATCAAAGCACTAACCTCAAGCTGAGTTGTGGAGCTTCCCAACTGATGCTGACACTAAGCAAACCCAAAATTTCTTAAAAAAAATGCAGCTTTTTCTAGTTTATACTCAGCCTTACAATCAAAAGTGCTCTCTAAGATTTGTAAGGTTTTAAAATATTAAAAGTCATTAAAAATTGACATCTTTAACTTTATTAAGCAGACATATTGCAGTGTTTCCCTTCCCAGAGGGTGCTTAACTGTGAAATGTTGTGCTGTAACAGGAAGTGGTCCTACTTTTTTTTGACCTGGATGTCTGTATGTTAACAGGCGCACAGATGTGTAAAAAGGCCTAAATTTGTCATACCATGACCTCATTGTTGGAGTTTTTTGGCATCACTGAAGGAGCTTCTCAGATTGGTTTCTCTGCTTATTTAACATTGTGACCAAATATAAAAGAAATATGCAGGTAGAAGGAATTTAAAAAAAAAAAATCACATCACTGGCTGAAATACTACACATAAACAGTGAATTTTTGCTCTGTTGAAATGCAGCATTTTTATGCTCCCAGTTTCATTGTTTAGTGGTCTGTGATAAGATCTAGCTAGTCACGCATAGATTGGCACAGTGCTGGCACTACCAACTATTTTCATTTTCAATTAATCTGCCAGTTATTTTCATGATTAACTGATTAATTGTTTAGTCTATAAAATGCCCAAAAATACTCAAAAATAGTTTGTAACTAACTTTCTTATGAACGATAAACTGACCGTGGCAGCTCCAATTAGCGTGTTCTTGTAAATAAATGCTTTCGAGCCCACGCAGGTCCACAGGTGGTGATGACGCTGGTGCAAACACACAGCTTAAATCACATTTTACACGTTCTTGACACTCACTGTGTAAAAAAGGCCTTTGCAATAATTCCTGTGTCTATGGTTGTCATCATCAGCTCATCTCTGAGCAGATTTGATCCGCATAAATGGATTTTGATGTTTGCTTGACACAAAGACCCTTCATGTGGCTCGCAGCTCAAAGTTCACAGCCCCTGTTTGGCTCAGGGCCCAGGCTGGTCTCTGAATAGGACTCCTCAGTCATAAAGATCTCGGTTGATGGCACCCTTGGTTTGTGAGTTGGCATTAGAGAGATTGACGGCTCG
This sequence comes from Scatophagus argus, assembly GCF_020382885.2. Classification (NCBI taxonomy): domain Eukaryota; kingdom Metazoa; phylum Chordata; class Actinopteri; family Scatophagidae; genus Scatophagus; species Scatophagus argus. The sequence goes on from NC_058516.1 coordinate 10,937,971, forward strand.
GGCCCTTTTTAGGTGAATTACCCATGACCGAGTCCTGCTGACACAGAGGGCCTGGACAACCAGACAGGCAGATCCAGCAGATGGACTGCTGGGCCGGGGAGACCGGCAGAACTAATTTAGATGAATGAGGACAGGGAAGGATGTGCATGTGCAGAGTACAGTTTAACTGATATGGATGTTTCAAAGTCGAGCACAGATGTTTTGGCTGAAAAAGAATATATGACCTATATAAACATATAATATTTGAATTCTGGCTGTACCAGATTTTTAGATTGATCACATGACTGGTTTTTCTTAAGCTTTCTTTGGGAAATTTTCACCATTGTTGTTTGATTCTTGCTGGCCATGTGTTTAAAGATGCCTCCACATTTCCAACAGGTGTTTCCTGAGGACCTGATAGAAGACTGGATGTGGTTGTAACTATGGTTACGTCAGGGTGGGGGCTGTGGGCCCTCTCCCCCTGTGGCCTTGCGCTGGTCATCTGTTCGTCTGTGTGTCTGTCCCAGGAGCCTCGCGTCAAACCAGCAGACTGTAGTAGAAAGGAACATCCTGTCGTCTCCTACCAAGGTGAGGGCATCAGTAATCCGTCTGCTTCCCCATCAGTTAGACAGAATGGCTTTACCACTCATGAATCCACCCGACATCCATCTACAGAGAAGAAGGCAAAATGGTAAATTTAAGAATGTTCAGATTTACAGTACCACTCTTGTCTTAATGCTAAATTTGAAGCTAGAGCCTAGCTTAGCTTGGGCTAAGAAATGGTCAGTCACATGGCTAGCTGTTTCCCCCTGTTTCTGTTTTAATGCTAGGCTAACTTGCTGCTAACAGTAGTCTTTTATTTAACAGTTGTGAAAGTAGTATCTATCTTGTCAAAACTTCAAACTATCGCTTTAACTTCCATTAAACAAGAAACCAGGCAAAATGTTGCCCCAGAATGGCGCCATTGCGTTATGTTGTAATTCAGATTCTTCAAATTTAAAAAAGGTTGTTATGGCTAGTCTATTATCGAACAGAGTCAGTACATTTTGGGAAAATTTGTAGCTTCTATCTGCTAGATTTAATGAAATTAAAGTCTCTATGGCAGGTTATTTGAAGAAAGGTGTGTTATGGGCAAGATTTCATGATAAATAGGTGCGTTGTAGCAAGGAGCCTCAAGTCACTCACATCTTCACATTTTATCCCTACTTGGAATTCCTACTCTTCAGACAAATTTGGATTTTCTGGCTCCAGAAACTGACAGATATGTTGAAAGATCAAGATTAAAGCTCCAGGACAACCCTGCGGCATAGGAAAATAAAAAATGTCCACCCACCAAGCGCCGCTCTGTGACTAAATCCACATCCTTCATTCTGGCATCAGGTTGGAAGGCTCATGGGAGGTTGTGGAGCTGTCAGACTGTGGGATCAGGTGATTCACTGGAGAGAAATGTGACAGCAAATCAGTAAAAACATGACACCTTAACTGAGGCTGGAGCTGTGAGCCTGGTTCCATTTTGTTTGAGAGGGATTAGCACACAAACAATGGATCTTTCCTCCTTCTGCTGCTGCTTTTTTCATCCTTATTCTCCCTCTTTCTTATTTCTGCACTTTGTATTCTTCTTTCCTTCATATGATGGCTCGGTGCGACTTTTTTCTCCCATATGTCTCCTCATACTGTTGTTCTTTCTCTGTCCAGCATTGAGGCCGTGGGTGTCAGAGTTCTCCCAACCAGGAGTGAAGGATTTCTCCCATCTGTCCCTGGACCTGAGCAGAAACCAGCTCATTGTGGGAGCAAGGTGACAAATAACCACATCCAGTCAATGTGTACAAGTGCTGTAAAAGGAATGAATATAGTAAGGTTTAGCCAGAATGTATCAGGAGAGAAAAAACAAAAATAATGTCACCATGACACCAAGAGTAGATTCAAAACCATGTGCTTCTGCTGCTTTACCTCTAACACGAAGAATGTCTTTTATAGAAACTTCCTCTTCAGACTGAGTTTGAGCAACGCCTCGCTTATTCAGGTAACCTTAGCCGTTTTTTTTCCGTTCATTTGGTAGTCAAAGGTCACTCAATAGTTCATGTGCTATTTAAGTTCACACAAATGTCTAATAAGATAAAGTAATGAAGTGATTTTACATCCAAAATGTCAACGGTCAGTTTGTCGCATCATGATGTTTTTTGTCTATTTTTCAGTATGACACAGGAGCAGAAAGGGAAACCTGGATAGATTAACAATAAATACAGCATTAACACACAAAATGCAGTGTGTTAATTAGTGTATTCTCACCTAACTCTCAGTAACAATGCCAATAATTGTACTTCCCAAAATTTTTAACTGTTTCTTTAAACTTTACACAAGTTTTTTTGTTTTATCCTTTACATGTTGCATTAAGTTCAGGTACCAGGTACCTCTGCTGATGTACTGTAATGTAGTGTAAATTTGGTTGTAAACGAAGCCAGATTTTCTGAAGCAAAATAGTTTTTTGGGGTTTTTTTTCCACAGGCGACAGAATGGGCACCAGATGAAGACACCAAGCGCTCATGTCAGAGTAAAGGGAAGTCTGAGGTAGTGTGCTCATGGTGCAACTCCAGTTTTGTTCAATTTACTTACCCGAAACTGCTGCTCACATTTTATTAATGGCAGAAGATAGTCATGGCCAACAAAAACTGGGTTGCGGTGTGCTAATCCACAGGAGGAGTGTCAAAACTACATCCGTGTTTTACTCATAAATGGGAAGACCCTGTTCACGTGCGGGACCAATGCTTTCACCCCAGTCTGCATAACCAGACAGGTTGGTACAACAGTTTAAAATGCAAACAAAAAAAAAATATCCAAGGATGACAATTATAGAGAAAACAGAAACAGAGAAAAACCTGAAATCCTCACATTTGCATTTGAGATAAACAACAACAATAAATAACTTCATGAAATGATTATTTTTCTGATGATTACACAAGCGATTGATTGACTAATTAGCAGACATCCATCAACCCTAGAATAGAACAGAATAGGGTTTTTTTTACCATTTAAAATTACAGAAGAAAGTGCACATTAGAATGCAATTATGTTGTATTGGCTCGCAGCAGTGATTATTCACAGAAGTGAAAATAGGAATGAATACTGGGATAAACATTGAAATAAATATATACAAGTGTAGAAAATTATAAAATTGCACTAATATTTTACAGTAGAATGGATTTCAGTTGCATATTTTTGCATCATCTTGAAAAATGGTAGTTGGTCAAGGTTTAAATTCACCTGTTTACACTTTGTGGTAGATCGGTAACATCAGTCAGGTGTTGGACACAGTGAACGGTGTTGCTCGATGTCCCTACGACCCGCGCCACAACTCCACCGCCATGGTGACAGAGAGGGGCGAGTTGTACGCCGCTACGGTGATCGACTTCTCTGGACGTGACCCCGTCATCTACAGGAGCCTGGGTAACATGCCGCCACTGCGCACTGCCCAGTACAACTCCAAATGGCTCAACGGTAAACAAAGCGTCACATATTTTGTCCTTTTGACCACGTCTCTGTGGATGTCACACCCTTCATATATTTTCTCCTCCCATGCGTCTTTTAGAGCCTCATTTTGTGTCGGTGTACGAGATTGGCCGGTTTGCCTACTTCTTCCTGAGAGAAACTGCGGTTGAAAACGACTGCGGGAAGATGGTGTTCTCTCGTGTGGCCCGGGTCTGTAAGAATGACATGGGCGGACGCTTCCTTTTGGAGGACACCTGGACCACCTTCATGAAGGCACGACTAAACTGCTCGCGCTCAGGAGAGATCCCCTTTTACTACAATGAGCTGCAGAGCACCTTTTACTTACCAGAGCAGGACCTGATCTATGGCATCTTCACCACCAATGTGTGAGTAATGTTCATTAATAGCACCATTAAACACTCCTTCTCTATTTACAGGAGCTTGAAGACTTTGACTGTATCCTCAATAAAAATGTTATCAGGCCGAGTTTCAAAAAAGTATTTCATTTGTACTCAACAGTACAGCTACAGGCAAGCTTGCCTAATGGCCACTGACACCATTTCACATGGTTGTTAAACCAAAAACTCCGCAGTAGTGCCCTTGCTTCATTAAAGTCAGAACAAATTTTTAAATTAGGCCTTGAAGATTGAACATCAGTGAAGATTCGCCAACAGAGTTGCTTATCTCTCGCCTGGAATTTTTCAGAAACAGATTTTGGAGGATTGCAAAGCTGAAATAAGTGAAAGTTTTCTTAGCTTACTTGATACAACAGTACGGTACTACTAACCTTCAAACGCCACTGGCTCATAGACCCTCATATCAAACCATAGACTGTACTTGAAGTAATTGCATCAAATATGCAACATATTAGGCAGGCTAAAATCTGTCTCAACAGCAGAGGGGACCAGGCCCATCTGCTCGAGCAAATGAAACACGAGTCTGCTTCCCAGGGTAAGAAAGTTCCCAACCATCGATGAAAAGAATTACTACATCATCCCATAAATGTCCTTTGATCCCTACAAATTACTGGAAATTTCTTGGAAGTCTGCTTGTAGAGACTGAAACCAAACACTTTTAATTTCGTTTTCATTCTGTTTGTTGATAACTAAAATTATAAGCTGTTCTCTTTCTTTCTCACTTTTCACTTTTTTTCCTTTCTCACTGAGCTCCGACTGTGATTATGCCTTTTAGGAACAGTATATCCGCTTCTGCTGTCTGCGCCTTCAATTTGAGCTCCATCACCCAGGCCTTCAACGGACCCTTTCGCTACCAGGAGAACCCCCGTACTGCCTGGCTCTCCACCCCAAACCCCATACCCAATTTTCAGGTAACTCACAAATAAATAACAAAACCAATACAAATAAAAGCACAGACAACAAAACGTTTTCAACACTTTTCTCCTGGCTTTCACTCTTGTGCTTGTGAAGAAGTTCTCAAAAGGCTGGCACCCATTGGTGGGTCAAGCTTAGCCGTAGCTTATTGCATTATAGCTCAGCTCCGTCAAGTAGGTGAGTTAAGGACACGGTAAGTTTTGCCAGCACATACACAAAATGTAGCCCAAACAACACATCACAGTGAGATTTCAGATAATTTCATCTCTGCTTTGCATCTTGATTTGCACTGATTGAACAAATACTTAGCAGTGTTAGCAGTGACCTGTAGCTCTGGAGCTCATATTGATTTTCATCACTGCAGATTTCTATGGAAACAAAGCAAGAAAAATAAGACAAAAGCTTGTAACTAGTAACATTTATGAAGGCTCTCTTGCATTTAGATGCATCTGTAAACTATCATGCACAAACATAATGCCCTGGACACATCTAAATACCGCCGTATGACCACCATCATAATGGTCTGTTTCCAGTTTGTGCTGCCATGGTCAAGGCATACTAATCAGTGATATTAGCTGCTGGAGTCCTTTTATTTTGAAAAGAAACCTGCACATCCAGAAACAGGTCAACACCTGACAGCAGTCCATCCTTCCTGTCTGCAGTGTGGAACGCTGGAGGAGGGAGGACCCGGAGGGAACTTGACAGAGCGCAGCCTCCAGGATGCCCAGCGGCTCTTCCTCATGAACGATGTGGTCCAGCCGGTTACCGTCAACCCTCTGCTCACCCAGGACAACCTGCGCTTCTCCAAGATGGTAGTGGACATAGTGCAGGGCCGGGACACCCTCTACCATGTCATGTACATTGGCACCGGTGAGCAAGCGGGGCAAGATGGTGCAGACTTGCATTGCTGATTTGAAATGACAGCAACAGGATCTGCTAGCTCATTTTTAATACATCTTTATTGTCAAAGTACACAGTGCTCAAGATCATTATCATCTCAGAAGGTTTCTCCTTGTTCATCTTGTCCAATCAGAATATGGCACAATCCTGAAGGCTCTCTCCACAACCAACAAAAGCCTCCACGGCTGCTACTTTGAGGAGCTCAGGATCCTTCCTGAAGGGCAAATCGGACCAATCAAGAGCCTGAAAATCCTCCACAGTGACAGATCTTTGTTTGTTGGGCTTGAAGACAGACTGGTGAAGATCCCTTTAGAACGCTGCTCCAGCTATCCCACTGAACGGTACGTTCCAGTGCACCCTCAAAACTGCAGTGCCAAACATGACGCCACCTTCCACGTAATTTTTTTTCTGAAAGATAAACTATGAGGTAGCACATTCGCAGGCTTTTATTCTTGTTTTCTAATTCATTATAATAGACAGATGCAAGGATTAACAGAGATGTGTCCAGTATCACAACATAAATATGATTCGATGCAAATATGTAAAGTATAAAGCCAGTGAAAACCCAACATCTACAGCCGATCACCTAATAAAAATTGCAGTTTAGATCTGGGAGCCTGCACACATTGTGGGTTGGCCGATGCTGCTGGTGAGTGTGCAAATTTACTAACTCAAACTTGAAAATACTTCAAGAGATTTATGAACTCAGTGCCGTTAAAGAGACACGTGCGGGCGGCCAAGTTTGAAAGGCCCACAATAAATGCTGACAAAGATGATTATGTTAAGAGCCCATTTTGTTTTTTTCCCCTGTGAACAAAGTGCTTTTGCAACTGTCAGTCCATATTTTGGCAAGACTCCAAACAGATATTAAATAAGCAGGCATTTAATGAGTTTGTCAACAATAAGTGCACTACTAGAATATATTGACAACCCTACAAAGTACTGTATGATGTGCAGCAGCCCTGCAGTCCCCTTGGCAGCCTTCCTACTCGAAACACTTCAGACTTCAAATAGAGTCCTTTAATACGGAGAAAACAGTTATTAATTGAAAACCCCCCGGTGACTGTAGACTGAGGAAATGTGCAGAGTTCGTGTCATTTTGAATTAGTATTTCATTGCAAAGGAAGACTGTCGCAGAGAGACTTCATAACAATTACAGACTAAATGTCTGCACTCATATTAGTCGCTGCATGGAAGCTCGGGACCCTTACTGCGGCTGGGATCACAAGCAGAAGCTCTGCACCACCATCGAGGAGAGCTCCAACATGAATCAATGGACCCAGAACATCACTGAGTGCCCAGTAAGACACACACACACACAGAGTTAGTCTTGCCCTTTTCTGTATTATTCTGAGTTTTTCTGTAAGGAATGCTAACAAACATATGTCCATTATTTAAATATATACATATATATAATGAACATATACATATGTCCATTTGTTCTTTTTTGACTTACACAAGGCTGTTATTCAATAAAAAACTTTAATGTCAGCAATAGCATAGGCCCAATAATGAATTTCATACTTAATTTCTAATCATTTGTATATAACAGTTTCCAGGGCATTAAGCTCTGCATATTGAGACCAAAGTTCTGCATTTAGGCAAATGTGACTTATTCACATGCATTTGGCATGGACTTTAAGCCCCCCTTAAATCCTCTCTGGAGGTGAGGAACCTGACACAGGATGGCAGTTTTGGTCCTTGGGCACCATGGCAACCTTGTAACCACGATGACGGCGAGGGCTCCGTCAGCAGCTGCCTGTGTCGGTCCCGGTCGTGTGACGGACCAGCGGCCCAGTGTGGTGGGCTTGAATGTAAGGGCTCAACTATCCAGGTGGCAAACTGTTCCAGGTACAGTTTCTTTCTGCAGATATTCATTATCTCAGCCCTAATCCTCGAAATCAACTACACCAGTCTGAATAAACTGTTTTGCCAGACACGCTCTGTGAAAACTGGGAGTAATATGTGACTTCAGTGACCAATATCCACAAGTCACTCATTTTGTTTGTAAAAACTGCCTAATACAACTGAAAATATTGATTTAAGTACAACCATACTCGTGTGTAATACGGTTCACACTTCCCATCTCGTTGTTCTGCTCCTCAGGAATGGCGGCTGGACTCCTTGGTCTTCATGGGGCCAGTGCAGCAGCAGTTGTGGTATCGGTTTTGAAGTGCGGCAGCGGTCCTGCAACAACCCATCGCCTCGCCATGGCGGTCGAATATGTGTTGGCCAGGGTCGAGAGGAGAGGTGAGTTCAGTTTCTGCAACACCATCAATGAGATATATCACCATTAACATCATTATCAATCATCCTAATTACATAATAGGGTTTGATTAGTAATGACTTTATGTGTTTCCAGACTGTGCAATGAGAAAAAACCCTGTCCTCTGCCAGTGCTGTGGACAGCATGGGGGCCCTGGGCTCACTGCAGTGCTGATTGTGGAGGGGGGGTCCACTCCAGGACCAGAATATGTGAGAATAGCAACAGCTGTCCTGGATGTACCACGGTAGTATAATGCTTGTGTATTGAAGATAATAATTAAAAAAAAAAATGTTGAAATGTTTCAAATTGCACTGAAAAGTTTGCTATAAGAGAACTGAAAAAGTGACCAGCCCAGATGATTTATAATTCATTCAGTAAACATTTTGCTGGAGGGGGGATACAATATTTTTGTAATAATTCACACTAGAATAAATTAAATTTGTTTGTCTGGCCAAGAATATTTTAATGCTTAATTTCATTTACCAAACCTGCACTGACAAGGCCGATTTAGTGTCTGGCAAAAATTCTGTATATACTGTAAGATAAATATAGTTTGATCTTTTGTTCTGTTTCTGATTGATCAAGACGTGTCACAGGTTCTCATGAGTCACAGCCTTTTCAAACAAATATGTTAACAGTCTTGCTATATTCATTTAAAGAATTCCAACTTCTCATTCATGTTTCTCTGCTGGGAGAAGAATTTATTTACAAGTTTTATTTTGGATAATAAATGCTGAAGGATTTTTCTTAAAATTAACGGTGAGTCCCTTTAGATTTATCTGTTGCTCTACCCAGCCCTGTCAGCCAGAACTGACTGTGAAAGCATCATTGTGTGTATCCAGCTGGAGGCCTCCATTCTGCCTTGAACTTTGCTCTTCACAGCTGTCACAAGAGTTTCAGTATTCCTGTAAAACAGAGTAATTAGTTGTATGATAAAGTCCCTCCAGAAAGAACTGCAATATTTGTGTTGTTTAGCTAAGTGCAGTAAGGCAGCAGTGTGTCTCTCAAGTGAATTATTGAATCTGTGAGATCCCATAGCTTTGAGATGTAAAGAAAAGTTGCAGTAACAAGTTTCCGCCATCCTGTTTTCCAGGAGTACAAGGCCTGTAACCTGGAGGCCTGCCCTGAAGTGCGTCGCAACACCCCCTGGACCCCCTGGATGCCGGTCAACGTCAGTCAAGACGGGTCAAGACAAGAGCAGAGATTCAGGTACACATGTCGGGCACTGCTCCCTGACCCCCAGCAGCTCCAGCTGGGCAAGAAGAAGGTGGAGACGCGGTTCTGCCCCAACGACGGGTCCGGAGCCTGCCAGACTGACTGTGAGTATTAAGAATGAGCGTATAATGGAAACATCAGCTCTGCAGTGCTGTCTGCAAATGCAGCCACGTTTTTCTCTTTTTTTGTTCGTTGGCAGCAGGTGTTCTTGATTGCTACCATGGAAACGCAGCTGGTGGGGTAATTACCTGGCAGACTGCAAGTGCACTCAAAAATAACAATGTCCGAAATGTTGACTTCAAGTATTTTAGTGACTGTAAAATTTCCATCCAGTTCTATTACATGAATTTAATGTAAAGAGTCAAATTAAATACAGTGTTTTTTTCTGTCATGTTCAGTCAATGTTAATACATTTTTAAAAAATCTAATTAAATTAAATTACTTGCACATATATGTAAAAAAATTCTGTTACATATAAACTTATATATAAAATAATTATTTAAGTGGTTATTGTTCAAGTGGTGCATGTCAAGTTATTAGCCTCGGGTGTTAAATTCCACTCAAGTTATGTAATTGACACACATTGACCTAACATGATAGAACTTTGCATTAAATGTGAGCCTTTACAGTGAATTTATGTAATGAAATTAGATTAGCTGAGAAGCATCTGCAAAAACCTGCAGAGTAGAACTCTACATGACTGGGCTTTAAAAAGTGCTGCTGGTGGCTGAGCTCCAAGTTTGCCACAGTAAACACAGCTGGTCTATTCAAAAAGCAGGATGTAGCCAAACTGTATGTAGACATCAATAAACATGATTGAGCCACCATTACAGAGAAACACATGTCCACTTCCTCCATCCTTCGTGAGACATGCAGGCTTTGTGCAGTCTGTTTCATCCAAGAACAATGATGTAAAAATCACGTCATTTTGGTATCCACTCAAAAATAAGTAAAAAGATAAGGTGAAAATGGGATTTTATTGTTTCATTTTGAGTTCTGCAGCTTCTCTCATCCTCTCTTGGTCTACAGATCAAACAATATTTTCACCAGCCTCATTGAGTGCCTCAGGAAGTGCCCCTCATTCATATGTAAATAATTTGTGATTGTGGGCGCCGATGTGTTCGTGGCTGATGTATGAGAAAACTACTTCATTTTTCAGCGTGACCCACATTACACATCACTAATTAATTTTTTATGACAGGCTGTCTATCTGCCATGTTGGACAGGAAGAAGATGAAATCCTGCTGTTCACGAAAATAAAGATTTTCTGAGCAATTGACTCATTCAATAAGCTGGATCAAAATGGATTGACTTTTAATCTTTTCCTCGACTCAAAGTTATCTAAATCTTTCTCCGCTTCAATGAACTGCTCATTTTGGCAATGGGGTTGAGAAAAAAAATCATATTTATGTTAAATTTTAAATGCATTTGGATTCTAATAAAGCAAATTAAATGTGTTTTCCATGCATCTACAGCTCTGGTTGAAGACTTGGTGAAGACTAGTGGGCGAACACTGTCCCAGCCCCAAGGTGTGCGCTGGGGATCGTGGGAAACGTGGTCCAGCTGTTCTCAGCAGTGTTCCGGAGGCTTCCGAACCAGGAAACGTAGCTGCTTGACAGCAGAGGGCAGGACCAACCCCAGTGCCTGTGTAGGATCCCCAGTGGAGTATCAGGACTGCAACACTCAACCATGTCCAGGTAACACAGGGGTTCTGGCTGTCAGTTTCGTTGCTCTAGAAGATTTTGTGTGTTACATGAATTTGGTTTATGACGTGTGTTCCAGTGAGTGGAGCCTGGTCTTGCTGGTCCTCCTGGTCCCAGTGTTCTGCAAGCTGTGGGGGTGGACACTACCAGCGGACTCGGACTTGCAGTAATCCACCCCCTGCCAGCGGAGGAGACATCTGTATTGGCTTGCACACTGAGGAGGCACTCTGTAATACACATATCTGTGACGGTATGACGGCATATGTAAAGCAGCTTTATAGAAAAAATGATATACAGATTTTTCCTTTCCTTTCCTTTAATCTGAAAATGTGTAGAATGATGAATCCTGGGTCCAATTAGTATTTTCTATTGATGCAATTTGTTCAGGGTGATATCATCTGCAGACATAATAACCCTCTCCACTGCTATGTTGATGACATTCAGCTTTATGTGACATGAAAACTTACACCAGATAGCAGTTTCTGACTGCGTTCAGGCCTGTTTTAGGTAGACAAATGTGTTGAAAAGTCTATATAAACACTGTCAAATTAAGCCTCAAAGTCTTAAATTCACAGTACTACTACCCATTAGGGGTTTCTTAATTAAAACAAAACCAAAAACGTAAGTAGTATAGCATCCAGGGAGTTGCTGTCTTCACTGTTAAATAACAAGCACTGCAGATGAAAATTTTGTCTGACATGACTCTGGCAGAAATGTTCACACTTTTATTCACATTATGTATAGTCACTTGTGAAATACTTGTTTCCAAAAGTGACAACTTTCATTTATCATATAAATGCACTACATGGATTCATACAGTCTCCCCAGATTAAATAATGGTGTTTGTATGAACACTGATGGGAAATCTCCTCCGCACAGCGGGGGGTGAATCAATATTTGGTTGGAGAAGGCAAACAATGTGGTTGTTAGAGCCTATCTCAGCATGAACTGGCTGAAGGACAAAATAAGATTTTAACTTTCATCCCGACATGATGCAACTTGTGTGCAGCTTTAGTCCGTTCAAATCACAGTATCGCAGTCGCAGGAAGCAAATTGGTGTCATTAACTTCTCATCTATTTTACACATTTGTTCAGTAAACAAAGTAACCCCAGTAGGCACACAAGGAGGCTGGACTGTGAGTGGCTGTTGACTGATGACGACCATTGCGCGGTGGCCAACATTTCTAAACCTTCACACTTGGTGACCCTCCGTACAGTTTTTCACAGTTGCTCACTATAAGCTCCTCGGGAAATAAAGGCACTTGAAGCGGTTGCTTGAATTTGGTGCTGCTTGTTTGAATAGACACTGTTCGTTTCGAGATATCTCATTACAAGAAGCGACATGTGCTGCCTTTTTTGGGACATGCAAAACTCAGATGACTCAAAATGTAAAATTTTGTCATGAACTACATTTGCTATTATCCATTATTTATAACCGCTTATCCTTTGGAGTGGATCTGGTTGCATAATTCAGTTCAACTCTAGTTAAATGCCTATTTAATTGATTTTATATTTTTATTTTCGGGGGGGGGCTTTCTTCTGGCTTTCTTCTGAGGTGGCGATACTTAATAGTGACTGACAGTGATGTATTGATGATGCATGTATAGCAAAGCAAATAACAGGATCAGATGTAATTATTATTTATTGGATAAAATCTGTTTCTGTTTCTTTGGCCATCAGGTTGGGGTGAGTGGACAGAGTGGGGGGAGTGTGATGACGAGGGTCTGCAGCATCGCACCCGTCACTGTGGTGAGGATCAGGACGTCGAGGCCATCCTCTGCCAGGGCAACATCACCCAGTCGAGGCCATGCCAGCCTCATGAGGTGCCAGGTAAGCAAATGCTTTCATTAGGAAATGGCTGGAAGAAGTTTGCTGCACATAATACATTTCTGCAGACCGTTGCTGATATAAGCTGGAAAAATCCAGTCATACAAAAGTTTAATCAGATGCAGTAAACGCTGACTTGTTCAGTCTGTGTTGAAATTAAAAAAGATGAATAAATGGAGATGTCAGCATTCTGCCTACCTTGAGAGCAGCGTGGCGTTTGAGAGAAATTAACCACTCTTTTCATTTTTGTCATTTGATCTTTTTGGAGCTGTAGTGATTTTACCTCCCTACATTTATATTTTTTTCTGTCTTTCTCTTTCCATTTCTGCCTGTCTTTCTCTCTCCAGTTATTTTACCTGGACAGGAGGACCAGAACTGTGGAAGTAAGTGAAAACAAGGGATGTCTCTCTATTTAGTCTCCCCAAGTATTCCACTTTGTTCCCAGCACAGATACACCTTCTTTATGTGTGTGCCCCTCAGTTCAAACACAAACTCTGTCAGGTTTTATGCCTTCACTCTCCTGGTGCATCAGCTTGCAGCAAAACAAACTAGTTCTTGTTGCAAACTTACAAGGTTATTGACTTTCTTCTTTACCTGATGTGTACAACACAGCAACATGTTGACTTTTGGTTGGAGCAAAGGAACTGGGCAAAGTATGGGGTTGTTGTTGACCTTATAGCCACATAGTGACATCAAGTCTCAGTATGACTCAGTTTCCTCTTTTCTAGTTACCCTTGCATAATATTATATATATATATTGCAAAGTAGTGCTATTTTTATTAGCATATATCAGTATCTGATAGACAAGCTTAGTGAGTGTCCAGCAGCTCCACAGTTACCTCCTGCAGTCCAGACAGTATGTCGTCTGTCATTTTTAATTGACATAGAGGACGCAACAGCATTTGCTGGGAGCAGTAAATATTAAAGTTTGTCATTATCTTCTGATTTTGGAGTCGACTTCCAATAAGCAGTATAATTTGTTGTCACTTTTGTGGTGATTTTCTGATGCAATCTCCTCATTCTGGCAAAGAAAGACCATAATTCTGACTGCAAACCTCTGACTGGCTCCTTTGTTTTTCCAACCGGTGGAACAGCTGCCAATGAGCACATCACCAGCTCTATTTGAATCACTGAAAAAAAGTGGAGATGTTGGCAACCATTCAGATGTTTGGTATCAGACTCAGAAAGTTGTTGATTCAAAGACCTGTTCAGCCTCTGTGAGTTAGTTAGCTTAAAGTTTTCCATCTTACTGGTATACATTTGTCTCATCGCCTCCAACTACTCTGTTTCCAGCCTTTACTTTGTTCCAGTTGGTAGCTGTGGGCTCAGCCAGTTTCTTTGTAGCAGCGTTACTGTCAGCACTTGCCTACTCCTACTGCCACCACCTGAACCGACCATCAGCCGAGTCAGCAGTCATCCATCCCAGCACGCCCAACCACCTAACCTACAACAAGCAGGGCAACACCACGCCAAAGAACGAGAAGTACATCCCTATGGAGTTTAAGGTGGGCTGCTTCAATCCACGCTACTGTCACCTTTATCAGACAGTTAAAGAAGAGAGAGACAAGCAAAATTAAGAGAGACAAGGAAGTGGCGTTGCAATGTAGCTGAAATGTCTTGGAAAGATGATCATTTTTGTGTTTTCTTTATGTCTCCACACTGCAGACGCTAAACAAGAACAATCTCCACGTGAACGATGAGACGTGCAACCACTTCCCCTCCCCATTGCCCTCCAGCAACATGTTCACCACCACCTACTACCCCACCAGCCTGAGTAAATACGACTTCCATCCAGACTCCCCCTGTAGGACCTACATGCACAGCTGAGAGGTGGCCTGGTTCTGAAAACGAAGCAATCCCTACGCCCGACTTGAAGTGTTTCCTCATTCAAAAAATACACCAACATTTTGATAGATTATCCTGTTGGTTCATTCTTATGTTCCAGCCAAATCAGATCAGATAGCGAGCTCTTAAAGGCTCATTTCACCCAAATTACACTTTTGTGATTTTGCCTTGTAGATAGTTTTGATTTTATTTGCCAAGTCTTTGAGATGTATCAGTTTTGTTTAAGGTGCCAACAGAAATTGAGCTACAGCTCTAACCAGAAACTTTACACTGGATAATCTGCAGACCTCAAACCGTTTAACAGGGACTATTTCTTCAGAAGAAAGTTGTTCTAATTTGCCAAATGTCTGTAGCAACATTGTGGCGGCTCTTAATTCAAAATGAGTAACATTTATGTGTTGCCACAGCATGCAAAGCAATTTCAAGTGAGCACACAGAAATGCCATCTGAAGTTTCAGTGAAGAAAAGAAAACCAAGGGATTTGTCATTGCATTGAGACACTTTGGCTGGCTTTAGATGTTTGTTAGCCAGCTGAAGATTTGGTCACATTGGCCTTCTGCACCAAATCCACACATTCATTCAGCAAGAGTGATGCTGCAGTTTGTATTCTGGTAGTGTTTTATTCTACAAAACAAAGGTCTAAGTTCACAGGAAAATATTGGACGAAGGTGAACTCTGACTCAAACATCTGCTGGAGTCAACCTGAGTGAGCCATCAGCTTGAATATTAATGTGACCGCACCTTGAGGACCTTAGAGTGTTTCAGATCACTGTGTTTTCACTAAATCTCTTGTGAAAATGTTCTTGGTTTTTTTTGCCATCCTTCAGAATTTATTTGTGGTGAAAAAAAGAAGCGACTGGTTAACTGGATGCACAGACAGTTCACAGCCAATCACCAACGAGGAGCAACAGCTGTCCTTATCTTAAAGTGTGGGATGTGCAAGCTACAGTGGCGTGATTGCAGAGGCACACACCAGCCCACACCTTCAAGGAGGACCCATGTTTTCATTTGCTCTTTAAATAAGAGCAGCACCTACCGTTCAGGTGTTCCCATTTCCTCTTACTTCACCAACCCTGCGGTGCTCTGTAGAGCCTCAGAACTGTGGAGCCTCAAAGAGACTTCAGACACTGTATGTACCTGGATTTCCACTTGGCATAGAAGAGTCTCTTTCCTTTTTCTTTTCTTCACTTTACAGTATTAGTGAGTCCTCTGAATCTACCCGCTGAAATTATCTGGCTCAGACATGTAAGTGTGGGTTGCCGTTAATAAAGACTGGCATCTGTGATGAAAAAACAGACAGATAAAATGATGCGTCGTAAGAAACTTCATCCCTCACTGAGTGTGAATGCATGCAGGGGAAGAAATGACTTATTTGCTTTAATTTTCTTGTTTGGCTGATTCCACAATGAAAAACAGATGTGACTGTTTGTATTGTACTGTATCTATATCTACTGAAACAAAATGATTTGAATTTGTAAACTCATGGGGGATTTTTTTTTGTCAGTCACCCTCCTTTTTTTTCCACATGTTAAAGCAGTAAGGTTATTGTTCACAAATCACCAAAAATTAAACAGCTATAACTGTATATTTCAGAGCCTCTCACCAGAACATGAACGCACCATAAATCAGTCACAGGGTCCTCGCTTTCAGTGCCATGCAAGAAAAAGGTAACTCAACAATATGTATAACTGTGATGAACTGACTTGCTTGAGCAGCTTTTTACATTTTGTTTTTACTGAAATGAATGGAGGACAAAGGCTGCCCAAAAGCAGGACAAAATCTAAAAGACTTTTATATGTAGAAAATGTTCTGCCGCCATGTAATAAGTTATAAGTTTTTGATAACATGTGCTTAACACTGGTTTTGCCATTTAAGGAAAACAACATGGACTAAATGTAACAGTGAGCACATTTGGAGAGAACAAAAAAAATATATATTACTTGGCTTTTTACTCTTCTGTGTCTGCATGGATTTCCTCTGGGCGGCCAAGCTTCCTCCCACAGTCCAAAAACATGCAGGATAGATGAATGAGACACTGACTTGTCCATATGTGAATGTGAGTATGAATATCTCTGTCTATATCTGTCTACCCTGTTGTCACCATAACAATATAAGGAATTCAGTGGTCACAGAAGACCTTTAAAACAAATTCATCACCATCTAAGCCACATTTCAGGACAATTTTAACATTTAAGCTGTTGTGTTTCTGAATACCAAGAAATGAATTCAGGTGTCAAATGGTGTCACCACTCACAGTGTTAATCAGCATAAAACAAAGATCTGATAATATACATTCACTTTTGGGTACTTGCATACAAGTGACTGCATGCGCTCTTGGATGAAACTGTACAAACTGTACAACTGTACGAAATATGTCTGTGGATATTCTCATTCATCCAGGTCAAAGCTGTCTCAGGGAGATTGAATCCAACACACTTGGACTTGGTTAATAGCGTTCAAGTCCAGTTGTGTTCAATTCAGTCCCCTTGAGATAACTGTAATATGTTGTTGTTGTGTGTATTTGGCCTAAAAAAATGTAAATATTCATTCTCATGGGGGTGTCCTCACTGTCTTCACATCTCTTCACAGTTTGCAAATGAATTACGAATTTGTTTTGCTCCCAAAACACACTGATGGGACTTTGATTTAACACTGCCTTTTGGACACTGTGAACTTTTGGAACTTTCTATTTTTATATAATGTACACTGTAAAAAAAAAAATGAATAAATCAGTTTTGGTGCCACCATTTTGGTTATCTATGCTAGAAGTTTAGCCAAAGTGTCCTTTTACCACATTACTTTTGCTAGCTTAAGATAAGCTAGCCTTTGATAAATATTTTGGTATCCCACAAATACTGCTGTATCTGCGCAATAGCTTTAACTATCTTAATAATCTTAATAGGGCTAATCAATTACAGTGTACTGTAATTAGTCAAATACTGTACCTCTGATTTACTAACAGGGTATCAAAGATCTGGGAAAAACCTGAAAATATTCACAACTGAGAAACAAACCAGTAAATTTTCAGAATTTTGGCTAAAAATGATGCAAACTTTGATCGACTAATTGATTAATTGGCTAATCATTTCAGCTCTAGAGGAAACTTTAGTCCATCTTGCTTCGATGTATTGATCATTTATTCACAGTCAACTAAATACCTGGAATGATCTCAGAAACTGGTATTCAGGTGTGTATTATTATTTTTTCTTTATGCCGTGACATGTTAGTGTCATCTTTAACCTCCATGTTCTGGAGATAATCCAGAGATGATATCACACTTTGGGTTTCTCCAACTTTCCAGCTCCCAAAAATAGGTGACCAAATATGCACAAAGAACCAAATCTCATTGCTCAAAAGCTTTTTTGTTGTTTAGAGTAGATTTTTCATTTTTTTGAAAGTGTTTTAAGTGGTTTGACTGATGCACGAGCAGGAAGAAGAAGGTTACGAGGGGCTCTTTTTAGCAACTTCACTCCTTCAACTTCCGCCGTGTCTTGAATAAATGATGTTTCTTGAGAGAAGAAATGCATGCAAGGTAAGTCATCGGAACGTTAAGGTCCACTATTTTGTCCTGTATACCACAGTGATTATGTTCTCTATTTTTCATGCATTTTTCAGGTACGAGGGGTCTTAACTTATGAATTATAGAAGCAAGAGGAGCACCTGAAGACGAGAGCTTGAGTATTATACTCGAATGTGGATCAAAAAGTTAGCTGTGCTGTTATTTATCGATTCATTCATTTTAATTAGTTCGTTAGTTGCTGGTCTGGCAGCAATTGGACTGGAAGGAAAAATGTAAAAAGGAACAACAATGAATCTGATTTATCATTTCAATTTGCATACTAGCCCACAGGTATCCCACTTAGAGCCCAATTTTGCCAACATGGGGCCTACCTTTAACAAATCTGTAGCTGCTATTGTAAATGAACACAGAGATGAGTGTCCACATGGACTTCCTGTTGCCCTTCGTGGACTCGTAACACTCACAGAACCCACATGCGCATACATACTGTGTTATAGTTGTGCTCGAATGGGTGATATCTGCACAAAGTGATACAGATTAGTATTAATGGTCTCAGACTAGGTGGAAATCTAGATTTGTGAGGAATTTTGGTACTTTAGTCAGATCTTTTGCCTGCCCATGGTTAATTTCCTGCAGTCTTTTCTGCCAGTGCAATTAATGCTTCTGTGAGATAAAAGGCACTGCTAGGCTCAGTTCCTGGAAATCCTGTTTTCCACTGTCGAGGCTGTAATCCTGTTTGTGTTTCCAGCTGACGCTGGGCAGGCAGGTCAGCAGTGCAGCCTGATCACGACACTACCAGCCGATCCCTGGTAGAAAAGCCCCAGCCTGCTGCCAGAACGTACACAACACATACTTGTATAATTGATAGTAAAAACACAGCTGTTCAGAGTGTACTTCTGTATTTGACACATTGCGCACTGAGACAGACTCCAGGCTTTTTGAACTGGTATAAAGCCATGTGGAAAATGAACAGATTGTATGGTTGCTCACATTTTACGGAAATACCAGTGTGTGCCCATCTACTGCGAAATATTTGAAAGTAGTTAGTTCTCACATCATTGCTCTGCACAGACTGCACTCCAGTGTTTATCGCTCAAAGTCCAGCGAGCATCTCTGCGCCGCTCTCTCGTTTAATCTGCTGTAGTAAAACCACTGGATCACTAAAATAGACGACACTCGTGCCCCGTATTGATTTATTTATTCATGTGAATGTCTTTTTTTTTCTTTCATTTAGTAAATGAAAAAACTGGAGCAAAAGTCCATAAATATTGCACATAACACAGATTCACTCATCAAGACCATTTGCTGCACACATACTCTATATTTTGTTTTATTTACATAGCAGTTGAAGGTTTGTAGAACTTAGTATGAAGGTTTAAAAAAAACATGTCAAGGAAAAATTCTTGGTGGAATTTTTCCTTGACTCAATGACGTTTTTGTTGAGATGAAGAGAAATAAAGAGAGAAACCCACAAACATATTTAAGTTCTATCTGAGAAGTCTCAGGGCAAGACACTTCTTCTCAAAAGAGAACAAAACAACTTTATCCTCCCACTTTAAACTTGCTTAATCCACTACATCCCCTTCTTGGAAGATTTGTCTGATCAAAGTGTTTCTGAACACGTGAAGACTTAAGTCCATGAAACAAAGTGGGTCGTTTCCATTTGTTCAGTGGACAATATAAAAGTCCTCAAAGACAGACACAGAACTGTTGACTTGAAATTTGTCACTTCTGGAACTCTGTATATCACATGCTTCGTCTGTATAAGCCCCAAATAAAGTTCCTGCTTACTTTTGCATGATGTTTTTATCCATGATATTGTCTAAAGGAACTCAGAGTGAGCCAACGAAAAGGTTTAGATATGGACCATTCCTCTATGTACACAGGTTCAAGAGACTGCATGGCAGGACACGGCTATTTATAACAAAGGGATATTTTGAGGCTGTGCATATAACTGCCTTATTGGCCAGGTAAGTGCTGAGACACTCAGGTAAAAGCAGTCCACAGATGCAGACCACTCAGTGTCTAAGATGTTTGAATAAGCAGTGAAAATGGGAGCTTGCCTGATCAACAGCAAAGTGTTCCTGGTTATTTTTGTCCGCCGGAAGGCTTGAAAAGGTAAAACCATGGCTACAAATTGCTCCTGTTAGCCTCGCAGCAAAATGTATCTGTAACTGTTTTTCCGCCGGGGTTTTTGGATATAGAAGAAATTTTTTTGTACCACATACAGCGACAATGTTATTTGCTCCAGATAATGTGAGCAAAGTCGATCGACTACACTTGCATATGACATTTTCTTTAATATTACAACTGACCATCACACAGTGGATTATGGGCTTCCAGATATACAAGAATGCATGCAATGATGACCCTCCTAATGACCTGAAAACTCCTATTATTCTTCTGCAATAAGATGGGCAGTGGTGGAAAATAATTTAGTATATTGACAGAAGTAACGTGCTTGAGTAATTGAGTAAATGTACTTATTACAATTTTTAATGCAAGGATTGTACTTTTCACTGCACTGCAATTATTTGAATTTAATCAAGACATACATTATGATGCAATATTAGAGGGAGTGGTTAAGATAAAACTGTACTGAATTCACAAGCTACTCTGCTGATAAAATATATATAAAGTAGTTAAACCACATTCACCAGTTCCAGCAATAAATTGATAACATTAGTGCATATGTTCATGTATTCAGAAATATGGCATACTGTACTCATTTTACTTTTGGTACTTTAGGTGTATTTTGATGCTAATACTTTTGTACTGTTACTTAAGTAAAAATTTAAATACATGCTCATAACAGAGTATTTCTACAATGTGGCATTGTTACTGAGTACAAGATCTTCCACCTCTGAAGAAGGATTATACCCATGACACTCATTACTAATTCAAAGTCAGTGAGTCAGTAATAAGTTTAAATACTCCAGGAAGCAGAAGTGTAATACAGGAAGTAGAGAGTGGCTACAGTGAAAGTCTTTTCTATCTTTATCTTTAGATAACATAATTATTTGCTCATCATAACTGATTAATAAAAAACACATCACAAAAGAACATTTAACTTGTTATGAAGATGAGTTTCTGGTGTGTGTGTGTGTGTGTGTGTTGAAAGCAGAAATACTGTGTCATTTCAGGTTCACTTAGACAAAAGTATTGGGCCACCTGAACATTAGACCAATGGGGACTTAAATGACATTGCATTCTAAATACATAGACAGCTTCGCAGTGCTGAAGCATTAAGATATCCCTTCACTGGAAGGGGCCAGGCCTGAAAAACAAGCTCCATCCCAGTACTTCTGTCTATATATTGTATCTGTGAAACAACATCGCCTCCCATACCAGCAGTGGTGAAAACACACTTCACGCTGCACATGGCTGTGGAGCCTAAAACCTTCCTCAGGTTCTTTTATTTATGCTTTTATTTTGACAATACTGCCATCTGCTGGGTAAAGGGAGAATCTACATGGAGTCTTCTGACAGGAAGAACATGTTTTGCCTGCATTATAATCTGCATGTAAAGGGTAAAGAAAAGTGCAGGAGGTATTGGGATGACAGGAGTGACTTAGGAAAAATAGACTTTTCATTTTCTTTTACTTTTTGGTAAGGGGGTGTTATGTGTTTTATCCAGTGGCACAGGAAGACCTCCATGTACAGAGGGAAGAATAAATCAGATAAAAGACCTGTCAAGAGTAATGTTTGTGTTTGGTATAACAAGACATACAAACCTTAGCTCAAAACCAACCTTGGACTGCATAAACTAATTAAAGAGTAGGCTCTTGGTTCTGCACCAAGACTTGTGGTAAGAGCTCAAAATACGCATGCCCCAATTGATGTCTGTAATATTAAGTTAAAATACACACACATAATGAGTAATAGTGGATGATTAAGATTTGCATGCACAAGGAGTTGGTTGATTTTTGTTGTTTTCACTGAGTACTTCCCAACCTGAAAGTCCAATGTTTTCCCTTCAAAACTGTAAAAATAATTAATGCAGATAGTCACGTAACGTTCTGGTTCACATTAATCTATAACAACATGCAGGCTTTGACGATGAAAAATCTACATTGCCTGATTTCAAGGGTTCACAATCCAACAAGGCTGAGAAACACGGACTTAACCATTAACAAAACAAGAGCAAACCAAATCCTTCTGGACATACGTTGGTAACCTACCTTCCTTTCTTTCTTACAATAAATTATAGTATCAATAATTTGTGTATGTTACTGGTTTAAGCCTAAAGTCTTTCCCATGTCCACAAAAGTTACCTTGTGCCTCCCCACGCAGCTATTTTACTCCTTGGACTATATTAAGGTCCCCTCCCCCCCCACCGGGTTTCTAAAATAGTCGCGTCCATCATTCAGACGCATCTGGTTTTGAGTAGCGCGAGCGGCAGCAGTGTGCATGAGGAACCTCCCGGCGCGCGCAGCAGGAACAAGCGGAACACCTGTCTCGAGGCGGACAGTTTAGCAAGCAGCGGCTCGCGAGCTCTCATGTTCTGCTGTGTGGCGTGAAGCTGGAGCACGCAGCCCGGAACCCGCCACCCCTCCGCTGGGCTGGACCGGAGCAGCCAGCCCTCTGGACCGATGTACTGGCCGAAATGTCCAGACACATCTACATACGGAACAAGATTGGCGAGGGCATCCAAGCGCCCATCTTTCAGGTAGGTCATTTCGAGCCAAGCTTCTAGTTTATTTCTTATTTTAACATTATGACAATTTCTTTGCTAATCGGAAACAGATATATTCAGGAGAATACTTCAAAAGCTTGAACTGAAACAGGCTACCCGTGTATTTGGCACAGGTAGGCTAGCAGGGGCTTGTTGACATTTTATGTCAACAGAAAGTCTTGGGTAAAAGCTGGTACAATTTTAAATGTTAAAATCTTTCACTAAAAAGTTTTTAAGACACCATAACTCACAGTTATAACGTGTCCTGACTTGTCGGAATTGGTTCGTAGACCTTTTAACACGAATACAGCGACAAGTAGCCATAACTTCTGTTGCTAAATGCCTAGCTTATCTGTGGAACACTTAACCCGTGTCACTTTTCAGTGTTAATTTGTTGATTTTATTTTTTATTTTTAAATATTTGGAATAATGAAGGTTATTATGATTAATGACTCTGTCGAAGAATAACAGACTGAATCAGTCCTGTCTACTTCCCACTCAAGAAAATGTCCACAATTAAAAAAACAAAAAACAAACGAACAAAAAAACAACACATTTGTGGAATTATAACAACGTGTTGTCCTATAAACACTTTTTAAAAATGATCTTTAATCATCATTTCATTCAGCTGAAACACTTTTAATTTGCCGGTAAATGTGTATATGAGGCATTTCAGTTCCTGTAGTAAATCAACCTGAAATTAACTGTTGCAGTTGGTTAAATAGTCACAATCTCTTAGAAATACGCCTTAGAATTACTACCATGGTAAGGAGTGTTAGAATTAGTAGATTTTCTGAAGAGGTTCTGTATATAAAAGGAAGGGCATTTATTAGCCCCTGGCAACTGAAAACTGAATTTTTCTTCACCTTAATCGATCATTGGAGGCTCCAGCCTGATATTAATAGCAGGTTATTCATAGACTTAGCTAACTCTTCTTGGCTTTTGGCTGTTGGTTTGAATTGGGAGACAAGTCAGAGAGACAGAAGAGAGATGGTGACCCAGATTAATGACCCCCTTTTTATAAATTCAGGGAAGTAGGCTCTGACTTTTTAACGGTGACATTGTCATTAACTCTGGAGAATTGAACATAAATGGGGCAAATCACTGGCAGATAATTAATTTAGCTCCTTGGAGATTAACTCTGCTGGTATATTTGGAGTGTTTGTAGAGAGAGAAAAAGTAAGAAAGAGAAAGTCGGGAGCTTGGGAGAAAAGTGAGTAAGCAAGGCAAAGATGTAATGCAAAAGCATACAGTAGAATTCACATTAAGTCGTGTTACATGTGGCATTAATACCTATAATACGTGTCTAAAGTGGATGAACATGAATTTCCCCTTGCTCTGAGTTTTAGCTTGATGTGGCTTTATTGCACTTGCATAATAGCAAACACACAGATAGTATAACAGATGCTCCTGAAGAAAACTTCAAAGAGACATTTAAACAATAAAAGGTTTTCTTGCTGCTTGTGAGCTTGCTTTTTCACCCCCCTCCCCACACACAGGTGAATCGAGGGACTTACTCCAGGAGGAGTCGACTCAAGAGGTCTGATGGCAGCACCACCTCCACCAGTTTCATCCTCAGACAGGTACCGAAATGCAAACGAAGGCGTGCTTTCCAGAACAGAAATCATTAGGCCTGTCACAATAATAAACATTTGATATTCAAATGTCTGAATTAAAAGTTCATCACTGTGTAAGTGGCATAAAATGGTCTAAAACAGTCCAGTTATTTCTGGGACAATAGACTGTCCAACAAAAGTAGCTAAAGCCACTTGCCTAGAAATCAGTGAGCATCTTTGGTTGTAATATGGATTGTCATGCGCATTTCTGACTGTTTACTCCAGTTAAGGAAGGGACGCGTATGCCTTCATAGCTTCCTCTCAAGATTCTTACATACTGCATATCTAATATTGTATATTGCCTTGTATGGCTTTTTGCACAAATGATAACAATCCTCTTAAATTCCTAAGAAAAATCCATGACATTTGGTAAATGACTTTTATTCAACAGTCTCCCACAGTAATGCTGGTAGAGTGTTTCCTCCTAACTGTAATTTGAGTGACCTGAAGCACCCAAAGGTGACAACTACTAGACCAACGTACTCTTAGCTCTAGAGATGCCGCTTGCATGATGTGGGCTGATGTGATGCAGCATCGTCTGCAGAGGGCAGTAATTTGCTGTCAGTATGAGGTAGAGTAAAACAAGTAAAAGAGGAAACAAAGAAGACACCAAGAAGCAAGTTTAAATGGTTTGAAAGATTACTCTAAGCACAAATTGTCCCTGAAAATGAGCCTCACGCATTGGAAGCATTAGAGATAAAATTGTATGCACATTCATTGCTATTTTATCTCTGTTTCAGTGTAAAAAAACTACAGTTTAGGTAACCATTCAAACAAAACTGACACTTTTTACATGAAAAGAAGCTTAATGTAATTTAATTCTGATTTTACACAAGGGCAGGGACGGTTTATCATAGTCCAGTTTTTCACCTCTAATTGCACCAGTCTGGGTGGCAGGGTCCTACTTTTGCCTGCAGAAAAAGTTTGGGAACCACTGATTTACACAGTCATGCCATAAGCCTAAGTTATTTATTAATCAGTATGTCCCCATGAACAACATTTTTTCCCCTGCATTTGATGAGCAAAAAATATTAAACTTCAGGTTTTATGCTGTGACAAATTAGAATAAGATTTAATTTTTTCTTATATTTGGATGTAAGAAGCTGAAATCTGGGATTGTCACAAAAACGTTATGCAACAAGTTTGATTATCTGTGAATTATTTAAGTCGCTTACCGTGCAAAAATTTGTTGATTCCTTCTCAAATGTGAAAAATACTTTGTTCTATTTTATACTTACTATTGGTCTGATTAGAAAAAAAGCTTAAACTTAACATCAGCTTGGTGGTTATTTTACAGGCTTATCCCCCTGTATTTAGGCTTGATATGCTTAAATCTAACTACTTTTTTAGCAAACAAAAACAACACTGTTCACTGACTGATTGATTTTTGGGAATTCTCACATTCTTGCACCTTTATTTCATTTAAGAAAATATAGTCAGTGTTAGATAAAGAGGTTTTGTGTACATAAAGTGAAAAAAAATTGAAATGAGGTATGATACCCAGCACTATATAAGATTCACTATTTCTCCAGCAGAATTTTAGCCCTTGCTGTATGGAAATGGCTTTGAAACAGCGTTTAACCTTCATGATGAGAGGTTAAATTTACAGCAAATATAACTAAACAGTTAACTGAACAAATTAAATCAGGAAAAAAATCCAGTCCATAAAACATGGGTATATTCTGTACTTCTTGGAGTCTGGATTGTATTTCTACAATTTTGGCTATGAACCTGGTCCAGAGTGTCCTATTTGGATACATTAAATATCCATAAAACATAAAGCTTTATTGAATTTTTATTTTAGCAGCATAGCTGTATCACTCATGATTTCATTATCAAGTGGAAATAAGATGCTAATTTGTCTCCATTATCAGAATTTAATTATCAGAACCACACTGAATGTATTTTCTGCTCCCTGTGGAAAATAAATAAGCACATGAGAATGAGAGGTAACAGGGAAATGGAGGATGCTGTTCCCCTCTTTCACTCCCCCTCCCCCGATCCCCCCTACCTCCCCGCACAAAAAAAAAAAAAAAAATCAAGGAGAACGCTCATCCAAGCTGAGTGGACGGCCAGCCAGCCAATCAGCTCCTTGCACACTGACTGTGTCATCAGGCTTAGATATTGAGGAAGGATCCACTGCTCTGCTACTGCTGCTGCCGCTGCTGCTCGTTTTGTATATGTACATGTGTGTGTCTGTGTCGGGGTGTGTGTGTGTGTGTGTGTTGTATGTGTGCGTGCGTGCATGGAAGCCTGATGAAATGAAACACCAGGATTGGGCTACCTCCAGGGAGAACCTCTCCATTCCTATAATGTGAGGCAGCCAGCAGCACTGTGGGATCAGGGAGAAGCTGCATCCATCAAGTGACGGGGCCTCCGGAGGACCAGGCGTGATCCAACAGGAGGGAGGGAGATTTTTAAGGGAAATTATTCTCCTCTGCTGTGGAGAGAAAGGATTGTCGTCATCCCCCCCATCCATCCTTTTTTTTTTTCCTCTCTGTGTGGTGCCTCCTCCTTTCTCCTCCGCCTCCACTCTCATTTTATTTCCCCCCCTCATTCTTCTAGAGGCGCTCGCTGGAATATCAAACCTCCATGTATGACAATTTGTACCTGCATGGATTTGAAGACTCGGAGGCGGTGAGTGTTTGGATGCATACGCGTGATGCTGCTTTTGCGCTCTCTTGCTATACGTTTATTGGAAGAAGCTTAGCTGTGCACGCACGCACACACACACACACACACACACACACAGGAGGCCTTTGATGGGTTAGCCAGCGGTACAGTGTAGCGTGATCGTGGGCTGTGCTTGGCTGGAAGGGGGTTGGGTGGGTGGGTGTGAAAAAAAGCGGGGGTGGGGGGGGGGTCAGGGGGTGCGTATTAGGCAGATGGCTTCTGACGTGTGACATTCACACAGTTCTGTATATATTTGTCTATAATTGTCTATAGCTGTGTGTGCGTGTGATGGGTAGCTCTCTATGTGCTGTGTATGTGGCCGATATCTGCCTTTAAACCTGTAAGAATGGACGTCAGGAAACCACCAGAGCCAGGAGGAGCCATTTAGTGTTCATCACACTCTGTACCTCTAAGAGATGGACCGAGCCGTGACTCAAATAGGAAGACGGAAAGATGTTAATTACCCATTTCTCCCTTAAGGCCACACTCAAATGATAAATTCTAATGTGTCACATTTATCACTTTTACATAAAATATGCAGCCGAGCGTGTCTTATCTGAGCCCGAGACTGCGTCTTCTATAGGCTCTGAGAAACATGCATCGTGATGTCATTAAGTGGATTCTGATGTTGATGAGTCACATGCTGAAGCTACTCCATCGAATAACGGCTCAGATGCTACAGTGCGACGTCAAAGGACTGTTGGAAATGGAGGCAAAATGGTCTTTGGGGGGGGGGGATATCTTAACTATTACTTCTTTTGTGTGGGTTTGCGTGTGTGTGTTATATCACAAATCTGTGATTGCAAAAGTAGTTCTCCAGCAATTTAATGGTGCCAACAATTTAATTTGCATAAAGTTGGTGGACCTGTGAGAGATGGACTAAAAAAAAACGAGTCAAAGCAGCATAGCAGTTGTCCTCACTTTTGGTCCCCGTTATGGTTAAATGCTAAAACCAGTGGGTCCTACAATTCCCATAATTCAACTCAATATTTTCTTTTGGCACAATCTCTTCCTGTTAAATGCCCACATTTTGCCTAGGCTTCGATAATCTTGATGACATCACTATGACATCATGGAAATGGGGGGGGGGCACTTCTCATGACATGCAGACTGATCTTGATGTGTAAAATTGGTGAAATGCCCTTTAATGAAAACAGCTGAAGAAATCATGAACAGTCCAGTGAAAACTTTTGACATTTTTCCTGTTGTAGTGATGTATGCGACCGACCTATTCATTTTTTGAAATCGTTAAGAAACCATTTTAGCCCCCCCCCCCCAGTGCCACTTGGCGATAGGAGTGTGCTGAAGTCAGGCCCTGCTACTGCTGGCTTGTAAAAAAGAAAAAGTGCTTAGCTGTGATGACTAGCTTGATTGATCTCCTTGAGACTAATGGTCTTCCTTAATTGAATCATCATTAGTGGCTGACTATTTAGATTAACACAGCAGAAGGAGGCACTTGGTCCAGTCAGAAAAAAAACAAAAAAACAATGTTGCTTTATAGTGGAATTCTCAGTGTGGCAGGATGAACTACTGCAAGTCTAGCAAGTCTCAAAAACAGAGATATGTAACTGAATAATAGAATATTTTACAGTTTGGGTCCCATTTGAGAACACAAATGGCATCTGCGCAGTGATACAGAAAGAAAATAGTTCCTATGTGAAACTGCTCCTAACGATGTCTGTGGATTATGTTAAGTAACCGTGTTGCAATATCTGGAAAGTTTTTCAAATTAAAAAAAAAGAAGAAATCATTTAATTTATTTTCTTTTTATTTATTTATTTTGGCGCTTTGAGCACCACAAGTAAAATGCCATCTAGTTCTGTTATACATGTATAAGGAAAAATATGTATTTTAGATTTTGAGGCTTAAGGTCAGATTGTGAGTTAAGTAAATGTAAGTAAATATTTGACGTGGTATCTTATACTGTTTCTTTACTATCTTAGAATTTTGTCTTGGTTTCTCATAATTAAAAAAAATAAATATTACAATTTTTATTTTTATTTTTATGGAAAATTGGTCCTCCATATTTTGACTGACTAGGACATTTATGCAGCCACACACACACACACTGTGAGTGAGCAGGGTGTGGATAGACTGCACTGTGTGTGCCACTGTCACATTTGATGATCCTATGGAATGATTGTATGAGACAAGGAGGACAGGGGAATTTTTAAACTCCTGGTCCAAAAAAAAAAAAAAGCAGAAATCCACTCGTCCTTTTCTGGGAGCAGGGATCAAATCCGTCACTATCCAGAATTGTCTGGGAGTGTGAGATTGGCCGTGTGTGGTCGTACAAACTGCTGACAGCACCGGAATGGAAATTCCACTTTGTCTGAGATGCTCCTGGCAATCTGCTCTTCTTCTTTTTTTTTTTTTCTTTTTTTTTTTATTTATTAATTTTTTTACATCATTCTTTTCAATAAGCCTCCACTCTGAACCTGGCACTCTCGCTTCAAGTTGATGTAAACCCCAAGATTTGACCCAGTCTTAATTGGACGTCATTGTTCTTTGGCTGTCGCTGCGATGAAACTGCATCAAATCAGCCTTTTGTAAGATGACATGTCACGTTTGTGTGATCATCAGAGCTTGTTGGTGCATTTTTTTTTATTTGTATATATATATAATAATTGTATTTCTGATTTAAGTCCTTGATATTGGTGTGAAAGGGCCTAGAGATTAGTTTTTCTCATGATTCATGGCCGCTCAACTCGATGGGTTTTCAGCAGTGAATCAGCCCTATTAGGAGCAGAGAATTCATATGCGTTATGCACCTTCATCACATATTTAAAGAACTTTGACCGTTTCCTGTTGCTCTAAATGCAGCTTTGCCTACTCTACTGGCCGGGCAGGGTAACATTTTTACAGAAACTCTGACTAACAGGAAAATCTGGAGTATTTTTAACTGCCTTTAGCAGGTAGTATCTGCAGTATGTGAGTCCGATCTCTTTCTCAAGATGTTTTCACGTTTCAGATTTTGGTGGCAACCAAATTCTCCCAGCTATACAGTTTCATTAACCTGCTGTGTGATTTCTGTTTGTAGGGCTCAGCTGATTCATATACTAGCAGACCATCAGACTCAGATGTCTCTCTGGAGGAGGAGCGGGAGGTGCAGGCCCAGGTCCAGAGCCAGAGCCCAAGCCAGAGCCAAGGACCGGGGCAGAGCCGCCAGGAGAGGGAGCAGCAGGCTGCCATTCAACTGGAGAGAGCCAAGGTAGCCCACCCGTGACATTACTTAGCCAAATTCATCCGCAGCGATTTGCCATGAGGCAGTTAATGTTTCTGCAGTCATTAATGTCTGGAAAATGAACGAGAACTGGATGACTTGAAAAGGTCCACATGAATGAGTTTGTGTTTCCATCCTCCAGACTAAACCTGTGGCGTTCGCTGTAAGGACCAACGTCAGCTATTGTGGCGCACTGGATGAGGATGTTCCTGTACCAGCCACAGCCATCTCCTTTGACGCCAAGGATTTTCTCCATATAAAAGAGGTACATATGGTCTTTAAATAAACTCAACACCCATTATATGTACTGTAATGTTTGTTTTTTTTGATACAAAAGTCTGAAAAACATGAACTCACTGATGACAAGATTTTTCCCCTCTCCTTGCGTCTTTGTTCCTCCTCAATGTTATCGCCCTCAGAAGTTCAACAATGACTGGTGGATCGGCCGGTTAGTGAAAGAGGGCTGTGAGATCGGCTTCATCCCCAGCCCTCTGAAGCTAGAGAACATCCGGCTCCAGCAGGAGCAAAAGAGAGGACGAGTCCAAGGGTAAGTAAGAGAGAAACACACTCGTCTCACAAACTGCTGTAAGATCACACAACAGTTACCGTGAACACAAAACACGTCTGCAGTATTACAGTATTAGAGGTAATCGCTGCACAGTGTTCTTCAAAACAATTGGGAATGAGTTATGTTAACAACTGGAGACTATTTAAGTTACGTGAGAAATTTTGCGGAGAGCAACTGTTAGGTAAAAGTTTAAATCGGCGAAAGGAAATGGATTTCTCCGGCCAACATTTTTACTTCGCTCGCTTTTCAGTAATCGAAGACTGTAGCTACCAGCGGGCATGCTGAGGTCATGTCCTCAGTATTGTTTTCTAAAGATTTGACTACCTGAAGTGGACTTTCCAGAATTTATACTTTTTGAAAAAGCCCTTTGGACACACATGGAGGGAACGGTAAATGAATCAAATTTCCAAAACTTGACTTTGAATTCGAGTTTTAACAGTTAATCGATGGACGGGAAATAAATTGACAAAGACTTTGACAACCGGTTTAATTGTGTGATTAACCTAGTTTTTCCCTGACATTTCAATTTTCAGACGAGGTCGAATGATTAATTGAAACAATAATGATCTGATTAATTGAAAGGAAAGTGATCATTAGCTGCAGCGGGGAAGTTTTTGGTCTCAACTCCAAATCCTTGTCCTGATTTTGTGTTGTGTTGAGTTAAAGAAATGAAGACCCACTGACAGAATACAGGATTCTGCACTGCGGCCAGATTGTATTCACTTGTCAAGCTTTACGTTTTCACATATTTTTTATGTAGAGGCTTTGTTATGTTGTCCCAGACACAGATGCAGTAGCTGAGATTGTGTCCAGCAAGTTCTTAGACTTTAAATTCTACTTGGACTCCGGTCTGCGCATGACTATTTACTCCATCGCATCTACTGATGCCGAGTGTATCAGGGAAACGGTTTCAGTAGCTCTAATTAGCGGTCCTATCAACCTGCTACTTTCCTGATGTGCGTGATGTGTCTTGATGGTTGTGTCAGCCAGGGTTTGTACAGTAACTCGCATGCACTTCCTCAAGCCTCAGCGTTGAATATAATCTTACTAGACTGGAGTGCTTCGACGCTTCACTTACTGGCTCGGTGGCTCATAGACGAGGAGACATTTTTAAACTCCAAGAACCAGGGGTGCAGAATTTCTAGAACTTCTAGATTGTGGTCTTCTGTAACTGTAACTGATCAGCTGTAAGTTTTCAGACTGTTTGGAATTCAGCCTTACATTCGGCCTTTTCACTCCGTGCTGCTCGACTGTGCAGGATACTCCAGCAGTCTTTAGCGGTCCTCAACAGTCATTAAGTGAAACATGGGTAATGTAATCTGGTTTTTAGATATTGTTGACCTGTAGCTTAAAAATGTGATTTAGATGGTGATTGTGGATAGCAATATGGATGGCTCCTATTTTTATCTACGCATGAAATTGCAAAAGGCAAAGAAAGGAATGACTTAATAATTACAAACTGAAGGTTTTTCATGTGTGTGCCGTGACTGTAAATCTTCACTTTTATGCCTATTGGGTGCTGACATCTTGAATTTAATAGCTCAAATATATAGACAGTCTGAGTTAAAAGCACTGTGTTTTTGTTTGTTTTTTGTTTTTTAACCTCTTTGTCCTCTAATAAGCCCTGCAACATAAAAGTACTACATATTTTTCTTCCATGTCTTGCACTTTTCCCCTGCAGTAAATAATCCGTCAATTTTACATTACTTTTTACAGTACATTTTCCACATTAATACCAACATGTGTTTCTGTCTTTCTTTATCCCCCTCTTGTCTTTTCCAGTAAGTCTGGAGGGAACTCCTCTTCCAGTGTAGAGGATGAGGTATCTGCCTCTATCCGACCTCTCATATCCTCGGCAGGTGAGGGCATCGGCCGGGGGTGGGGGAGAGGGCCGTTAATAGCCAGCTGCCAGCTTAGAGCCAAGCTTCCTGAACTGCAACAACATAGAGAGAATAAGACTCTAAAGCCTTCCCATGTCTCTGCATAGAGCATAAGTTCACTGCGTAGAGTTGTTGGTACATTATCCCATGATCCTCCTCTTCCTCCAGTTGAGGACTGCAGGCGCTCTGAGACTGGGGCTTACCACAGTGTGAACCCAACGACAAGACTATGAACCCCCCCCTGAACTGCACTCATGTGACTTTGTGAATATAACCTTAGGACAAATAGAAATACTTTTTATGTTTATTATACCGGTTATCCTTGATAGGTTTCATTTGCTAAGAATTATGGTGGAAAGTGTGTTATGTGAAGCATGTTTGAATGTCTCTGACATATTATTGTGATGCCTCCCTTGGCAGCAGTTACTGACGACACTGTCACTGTCTTCTCTCCCCTCCTACAGGAAAGCAGAAGCAGAAAGTGGTAAGTTGGTGTCGGTAAAACCCACTCATTTTACCATCCACTAGACTGTTGCCATCGTAAAATGACAGCAACTAGTAGCACTGACAGGAAGTTACAACCTCATATCACATGCGAGGGCACAAAATACTTCAGCCCAACTGAAGTATGAAGTGCCAAATCATCACCATTTCTGTGATGTCAAAGTGCTGTAGTGCCAACATTATTTTTTTTTTACTTTTGGTGTAAGTATAGGCCAAGTATAGAGGATAAAGACTGTCTGTGAAGTGGAAGTGATGTATGAAGTTACAAGCAGCAGCTTTTTCCCTTAGCTTAGCATAAAGACTAGAAACGGGGTGGGGGTGGGGTGGGGGAAAGTATAGCTCTGTCTATGCTACAAACGAGCTACAGCTTGTTAATTAGTGAGCTTTGGTAGGAGCTTTTTTGTTGTTTTTTGGACAAAGCCAAAAAATGTCCAAGTATTCCCTTTAAATGCACAACAAAAGTCTAAGGACACTTGTGAAAAATAGGGTGATACTAGAAGAAAGCAACAGAGTCTTTATATTTAAGAATTTATTTATTTAATTTAAGAATGAACTTCCTCAGAAAACGCCATGACAATGAAGATACCTTCAGACTAAGAAAACAACCATGTATGTAATTATGAAATGGAACAAATGTTGAACCTGAAATACCAGTCAAATTTATGGAATGGAAGTTATTTACTTTGAAACATATTTTACACCTAATTTATGTGATGTTAAGTCACACATTCAGATAGAAAATTCAAGTCTCCAAAAAAAAAAAAAAAAAAAGAAATTTCCTCAGAAAGTTCCTCATTTAGATGATGACGACATTCAAGTCACATTAAAGCAGTACTCAGCATTATTATTTTAGCATTTCCCAACTGATAATACAATCAAGTAGTGATTTTAATTACATTTCACTCTTACCTTTTAATATCAAATCCTTTTGCGTGTCCAGTGTGTTCTGGAGCTGACATGTAACCATGTTTGTCTATGAATAACAAAGAGATAGATAATGTATTACATCAACTAGTGAGCTTTTGTTTTGCTTGTCAGGTCTACATCTTTAAGTATATCTAGTATTACTACTTTGGCATGGTACAGTATCACGGTGTTACTGCTGTTGTGATATTTTGCTATGGTATTGTGTTAATTAGACTGGAGTTTTGTGACTATTTTACAACATCAGTGTAGCCATCATACCCATCCATCCATGTAGTAAATGATAGAGAAATTATTAATGGGTCAAAATGAAACATTTTTGACATGTATAGATTAACATAAACATGTATTGATTCCTTGATTGAAGACCGATTGAACTGAAAATATGTGAATGTGCTACACTGTTTGGTAAAATTAACAATAAATAGTTAATAGTCCCACATTTTGCAGGAAATACATCACACTTTGTATTACATTTTGACAAGTTATGTTGTGTTATCATTTGCTACATGCTTCAATATGACAATAAACCATTTGACACATCTGATTGTAATCCAAGGTCAGCTGACTCAGCACTTCCATTACAGCTGTCTGCTGTAATTGTCTTGCTTGTGATGAGCCTGGTGCCGCTGATTAAATAATGTTTGTGTTAACAGACGGAGCACATCCCCCCGTATGACGTGGTTCCCTCCATGAGGCCCGTCGTGCTGGTGGGTCCATCGCTCAAGGGTTATGAGGTGAGCTGCCACCTGATGGCTGGAAGAAGAAAATCAAAAAGAAAAAAAAATGTCCTTTTTACTTTTGTCACTGAATTTGCGCCAGAAATAGAACTGCTGCTGCAGCGTCACTGAATGACACTCAAGAAAACTATGATGTTTACCATCGCAACAAGGACAAGTTCACAGATTAGAGATGAGTCTTGTACACCCCTAAAAGAAAAAAAAAAGAAATTAACAGTAATAATAATAGCTCGCTGTTGGCACAGTTAATTGTGAATGTGTCATCGCCCACATAACATCCAGACTGCAGCCAGACTAACGAGGAGACTGAGAGGTCAGATGAAAATATGTTGTGTAATTGGCAGATTTTGGCATTTCTGTGAAGAGTGTCCTCTCATCACTGTAGTCACATAGTAGAATGCATACAGTACTATAATAGTTATGATATAGACAGACTATGAAGATAATACAAGAGCTATTAATCCTAATAGTCCTAATAGATTTGGCATTTTTAAGCAGGAGACAATGAAGATGTGGACTGTGCAAAGACACCTCTAAAAATACATTTGAGTACATATACAAAAGTAAAGTATTTCAGTTCCGCAAAGAAGTACGTGCAATTGATTTATTCTACTGGTCGCATGGTAACCATTTGTGCCGATGGTCACCATCCTGTTCACTCAGATAAGGCATCATGCAAATCGTGAAATGCCATCTGTCTTGTCCTCTTGGATTTGCCTGATGGACTGGGGGCTTATTCATAAGGCCATCCCGGCATGCATATGGGGCTTATCAGGCTATCACTGTACTATCACACAAACACCCAAAAGACTGCATCCTAAAAACAACATAAGCTGCACCTTATCCTCCTTCTGTTTTTTTTTCTATGCAGGTAACAGACATGATGCAGAAAGCTCTGTTTGACTTCCTCAAGCACCGATTTGATGGCAGGTAAGACTAACGTGACAGTCATATTTGTGCTTTTTCCAAACATCACATACTGAACACCAATGGAGTTTGAATAAACGCCAGCAGAACGACAACATCTCAACATCGCCTTTTTCTCAGTGAAAAGTGACAGCCTGTGGAGATTTTGGGAAGTTCTGTGCCGCATATACACAATCTGTCACCTAAGCTCACGCATGCTGCCATGTTTGAGCAAGATTAGTTTTGCAGCCTCAGATATGCTTGTTTTGAATAGCAGATGGATCTGTTTTCTTGTTTAAAAATGATTCCTACCCACCGTTTTACAGGATATCTATCACACGAGTCACAGCAGATATATCGTTAGCTAAGAGGTCGGTTCTCAACAACCCCAGTAAGAGGGCCATCATTGAAAGATCCAATACTCGCTCCAGCTTAGGTAAGAACGTGTTTTGTTTTGTTTTTGTTACTGTAACACGTGTAGAAGTTTTCTGGAGTTAATACAACCAACTTCTAGAAAATAAATTAAAAATAGTTTAGGTAGGCCTTTGTAAATGCACAAAGTGTTCTTACCAAAACTAAAACTTCAGCAACTGATTTGTTTGCTCCCCCCCCCCCCCCCCCCCCCCCCCCCTTTTGGTGAATTGGTGCAACACTAACATGTTATCATTTTTATCATTAACAGTTTCACTCCTGTTTTAACCCTTTTAGTCTCCACCAACTCCTGAGAGGAAAGTTTTCCACTGTGGTCACTAGCTGCTTGCTAACTGTCTGCTGCTTCATAAAATTTGGGGCATAAACGAGCTAAAGCATGTTAAAATTCTTTATAGAATTAGTTGATAATTCTCTGTAGGTTTGTCCCTACAAGTGACCTCTCATTTGAGAAATGATCACTATTAAAAAGAAATTGATTAAAAGATTTAAAGATGTTTTTTAACCTAACAGCTAAAGCAGCTAGACCAGAGTGATGTTCTTACATTATCCTAAATATTTCCAGCAAGGTTCAAACTTCAAACTGTCATTTTATTCAAGGTAGCGGTGTGTTTCATTTGGATACATATTAAGAATAAAACTTTAAAACATTATCTCATCAGTGAGCCAAATCAGATCACCAGCCATGATAGTAGTTTAACAATGAAGACAACAAGTCCCATGATTCCACACTACTTCACTACATCACGTCAAAGTCTATTGTTTTCATTGTTTTGACTGAGAGAGCCCTAGTGGAAGAAAATACATGCTGTGTGTTTAACATAGAAATGAAAATGGGGGAGAAAAAAAAGCAAAATTTAAATGGAATAAGAAGTTTCTAGTTTTTTTCAGCTTCATTGTTGTTTACAGAGAAATTTGTAAATTTGTAACGTGTATTTGAATTATATCATGTCTCATCAGCTGAGGTGCAAAGTGAGATTGAGAGGATCTTTGAGTTGGCCCGGTCCCTGCAGCTGGTGGTGCTGGACGCTGACACCATCAACCACCCAGCCCAGCTCCTCAAGACCTCCCTGGCCCCCATCATTGTTCATGTTAAAGTCTCCTCGCCAAAGGTACCGAACTTTGGGAAGATTTAGCCAAACATGGAAAAACACAAAGCAATAAGACAAGTTTAACTCTCTGTGGCAAGCTCAGTAGCAGGTTTACCTCAAATTGATTTTTATGGCAAATATGGAAGCGGTTTGACTTAGTCTTTATGTGTCCTTCTGATGCAACTGATCCATCTCATCATGTCAAAATGTGTTAAAACAGGCATAAATGAGGTGGATTAAGTCAAGCTAATCTTACTTGCTTTATATGTATATGTATGTATATATATATATATATATATATGTATATATATATATATATACATACATACAAACCTGTGACTAGCACACAGCAACATCCTCAGTTGTTCTATGTGTCACAAAAATGTTTCCCATTGCTCATCATGAACTAGAATCCCTTCATTTTTGCACTCTTTGTATGATGAGACCCGAAACGAGTCCACCCAAAGCTGGATGCTTCTGGTTCAGCGTAATCGGAGCATCGTGTACTTTCTCCCCCCCTCCTGTCCTCCAGGTTCTGCAGAGGCTAGTCAAGTCCAGAGGGAAGTCCCAGAGCAAACATCTGAATGTGCAGCTGGTGGCAGCTGACAAATTGGCCCAGTGTCCTCCAGTAAGTTGCCACCCTTACATACTGGTTACTGGCTTTTTGGTTACTGGTTCACAAATATGTTTATCAATTCAGTGTAAGATGGGAAAATATTCCAGCATCTTGTATTTTATCTCATTTCATCATGGGCTTCATACCTACTTTCCTCCGTCTGACCATCTGCTGCTAACAGGAAATGTTTGACATCATCCTGGACGAGAACCAGCTGGAGGACGCCTGTGAGCATCTCGCCGAATACCTCGAGGCCTACTGGAAAGCAACCCATACCTCGATGGCCACACCCCTAAACCCCCTGCTGGGACGCAACCTGGGCCCTACCACCCTTACCCCTTACCCGACCACCATCTCTGGACTGCAGGTACTTGTCCACTAGTCCCAGTATCCTTTATGGGAACAATCAAGTCAGTACAGGTAGTTATTGAGGGAATAATAAAGATAAGATAGGAACCTGTGATCATTTTTACACATCCCTCAGGTCATTCAGTCCTTCAGGTGAAACTTCCTGAAAATCAAAATGGCTGCTAGAATTTTGAAAGTCTGAGCTAAGTGCAGACTGCCCAAAGCAGCCTGTTTTGGAGGTCAGCTGGACATCAGTGACTTTAGAGCACCAGTGAGAACTGACCTAGAGGAAAAATCAACTTCTTTTTCAAGGGCACTTTTTGCCTTCTTGATCATGAGTGACACAGCCACTGACATAAATCAGGTTTTACCCTCAGAGGATTGGTTTCCGTATTTTGGAAAATGTGCTTTGTCGCTTTGCAAGAAGTTTCTTTCCGCCTATTTCCAGGCTTTATGCAGAGTTAAAATACATTCTTCAATCTTATTGTCAGAAAGTGAATAAGTATATATATATATATATATATATATATATATATATATATGCGTGTCCTTGATATGTTCATGTGATTAGCAGAGCCAAAGAATGCGACAGAGCAACCACACAGGAGACCACTCTACTCCAAACGAACGACGCAACCTGATGACATCAGACGAAAATTACCACAATGAGCGGGCGCACAAGGGACGCAACCGCATGTCTTCTGGCTCACAGCATAGCCGAGAGCAGCAGGACCCCTACCAGGACTACCAGGACCCCTATCAGGATGCATACAAGCCACATCGCAATCGCAGTTCACCGGGCAGCTACAGCCATGACTCCCGGCACCGACTCTGAGCCCACTTCTATCATCACCAGGGCCCAGATGGCCCAGATTCCACCCAAAATGAACGCTGCAACAGAGCCAAGACGGTCCCAAATTGTACCTTTTTTTTTTGTCTTCATTCACATTAATTTGTTTACGTGGCTATTTTTCCTCTTTAAAAGTCCAACAAAATGGTGTTCAGGTGTTTTTGTTTTTAAATCAAGCTGCCAGGGCGAGCCCCGTCAATCAACAGCACGAGTAGTCAAGAGGTTCAGGATGCCAACATTATCTAATGCTGTAAAATGAATTTGTTAAATTTATGTTTCTGGGACCGTTTGGGATTGTACTAACACAATGCTCAGCGATTGTGCAGCGCAGACTGTGCTTGTTGCCTGTGTCAACCAGCTAACTATGAAAAGTAGTCAGATGGTGATGGTGTGTGGGCTTCTAAGTGCCTGGGACATCACACCAGGTCAGAGGGAAGTCCACTGCACACAGACTCTTGAAGGCTGCTGACCCCTACCTTGGGCCATGTATAAATCCTCTCCCCATTTAGCTTATTGCATGCTGTTAGATGATCAACCTCCGCATCCACTTCATTGATATTTTGTACCTAGCATTCTGGATTCTCCAGTGATGAGGTGTAGATATGGGGGTCCAATTTTCTAAATCACCTGATTGTGAGGATCAGCGGTAGGTGGTTGGTTTACGTGGGTGTGCAGATGATATCTGGCTGCTAGTTTTGAAAACTGGTGCTTCACATTCCCAAACTATTTTGCTAATTGAAAGTCACTTTTGAGCAAGGCCAGCTTTTCTGTAGCATAGTTTTAGGATTTAATTTGGGTGAAGACCCTCACCGTCACGAGCAGAGCAGATTCTGATGGTGCTGGGATCAGATCTCAGTTACACTGTAAGAGAAGGCAATACTGCTTCTGTTCTTAACAGCTAGCACTTAGAGAGTTAGAGAAGGTAACAGCTTTGGCAGTCTATCTGATAGTACAGTGAAATAGCAAAATACTTCTTGAGATGCTGTTTGTTGAGATGCGGCCCAGCATTAAACACAATGCTGAGGACCTTTCGAGCAGTTTGGGATGTTCTGTCTGATATTTTTGACTGAAGGACGGGATTGGAAATGGTTTTTCCAGTTCGCTAGACCTAACAGAGCATCTGCTGATGAAACTACAGGTTGTTTCGCATTTATTAGCATTGAAATCAAAGTTATATAGTGTTGAAACAAAAGTACAGATGTCGGTTAAATCTTGCGATTGGTTCACGGTCACTGAATTTCCTTCCTGTGGTTTTTAGGGGATTAAAACATTACAAATGTGACAGGGCAGAATCGGTTGCATCATGTTCATTCTCTGTGTAGCTGGCATGTTGTCCTGACTGCAGAGCATGTTCCCTCTAAACGTAAAATAGAACCCTACTGTAATCAAGTTGATGTTTGTAGAAGTGTAGGGGCGCCTTTCTCCAAAAGAAAAAGACAAAAAAAGAGAAGAGAAAAAAAAAAACATGGCCCAAATTACAGATGAATGATTTCTCTGGATCCCTGAGGTTTGTAGCTCAATACACTGAACAGCTAAGAGAAAGCTTAAAGTATTTGTTTTATGTCATTTTGAAAGTTTCAAAGAGTTTCAGTGGATTGCATGAAAGTGGAGCCACTATAACAGCTTCCAATAATTTAGAACTGAGTTTGAGAGTGCACTGAAACAGCTGACATAATAGTGACAAAACCTCACTAAAAGGTTCAGCTGTGATGATTTACCTTACCCATACGGCTGGATACAGCTGCTGTAGTTGCTAATAATGTTTTAAGGCTTTTTGTCATTATCATAGTATACTGTACATATCTTACTTTTTAAGATGCCAAATTATCTTATTATATTATTATGATTAACTAGCTCAGATCCAGATAACAGTTTTCTACAGCCAATTGTAAGCCTGAAAACAGGCTTTAATTTTTTTTTTTTTTTTTTTGCATTAGCATTAAAAAGAGCAAATTAAATTGAAAATTTACAAAATGCAAAATAACATGTTATCTGAGTAGTTTGTCATCTTGAGATAATAAAATAATGGGACTTTTTGGCTGCTCATGGCTTCCATAGTTCTGAAAGGAAGCTTTTTCTGGAATGACTAAATCTAAGTAAAGTATATCATCTCATTCATGTGTTCTCTGGCAGTGTGTCTCTGTTATAAACCACAAAAAAAATAAAATAAAAAATGATGGAATTTTTTTACTAATGTAGAGGACCAAACCTAACACAAATGAACCAACTAAAGAATGAAATTAATTGAACAATACATTTTTCAAAGTTAATGGTCAAATAAATTAGATTTACTGAAGAAAGTATCTGAAAACTATGCATAATATGCACAAAATGAGAAGTAACTCTATACATGTCTAACATAACCAAATTATCTTCTTAAAATTGTATTTATTTACACTTTTTTTTTAGTTAAAGTTCAGTTTTTCACAATATATTAATTCCTTCAATTGATTCCTTTGATTGATCATTATAACTTAATATTTCATATTTTGTGACACAACGAGAACACGCCGCCAGGGAAATCACAGTAAAACGCTTGACAGCAGATATGTACAGTATAACAGACTCTTTTTTTGTGAGAAAAATTTTTCTTGGCAAGTTTAGACAGATGTTGATGTTACTTCATTTAGACCTTCTAGGTGTACAGCACTGACTGCTGCAGCATCAGATTATCTTCCTTACAGTGAATGGACCTCTTAACAAAATGCTCAGAAAATAAATCTCTTTTAACACAGGATCCTTTCCCTTAAATATAGTGAATTATGTTTTTTTATCATTAGATCTATACACAGTGCTATCTAAATATTTAAGATTTGAATCATGAACGTATTCATCAAAAACCCTACACTATGGAGGAAACATTGATGCACTGACCCACGTTGAGTCGTGGGTCAGTGCTTCAATTGGAAAGTGTCATGAGACAACTTCCTTTGTGATTTGGCGTTATATAAATAAATTGAACTGACCACTAATGTTCACAAGGTTCATATCTGTTGTGCTTTTGACCCAATATCATGGTTTGTTCTGGCCAGGTGTGGCTTGTTGCACGTTTGACCGCAACCAATTGTGGTGTAGTGGTCAAAGCACTCTGCAACCAATAGATGACAGCGGGATTATTAACCGTGGTCAAGCTGCTCTTTGAATCGACCCTATCACTAGCAAGCTGACACTGGACGATTCTTCAAAAAAAAAAAAATTTGCTGTCCAATTTAATCTGTACAAAGTCTTAAGTCTAAAAACTACAAGTAGGGCTCAATAACTTCCCTAAGTCTTGTGGTTACATGAGGTGGTCAAATAACCAGCAGAGACTTCAGAAAGTTCATAGGCCAAAATATTTTCATTCTGACAGAGCCAGGCTAACTTTTTCCCCCCTTCCAGTTTTTATGCTAAAATATCCTAACCAGCTCCTGGCTTTAGCTTGATGTTTCAAAGCTAGACAGTACAGTGATGGCAATTTTTTCATTTAACTCTTAGCAAGAAAGCAAATAAGCTCATTTCCAAAAATGTCAAACTCAAACACTTGATGAAAGTTAGGGAATGATTATGGTTATGGTTTAGCAACAAAGGAGGCTTTAATTGCAGGGTTGTGACAAAAAACAAGAACTCTTAGACGACTACCCTGACCTGAGCACCCTTACTTCATGATGTAAAGGGCATATGTCAGAAAGTGGACATAAATTCTGTCCTGTATTAGAAACGACTCGTCCACTGTCCCAAAGATTTTTACTGCCTGACACAGTTTCAAAATGTCTTGAAGGGACCTAATTTGCAAGGCCTAATTTAAGAAACTTTCAAAGGAGGGCTGGTCAAACACCACATGCCTCCCTTTTATACCCTGAAAACAGCGTAAAGCCTGACCTGACAATACTGAGCACACGTTTTCAAATGATGCAAAGCAGCTCTTAATTTATTGATTTAAATACAAAATAAGGTGTAAGGTATTTTCTGTTAATAGATCACTTTGTATAGATCTGGATTAAAGGGAGAAATTTTGACAAACTTGTATAGCACAAAAGAATAAGCAAATAAATAAATAAACTGTTCAGACAATGTGAATCTAGTATAAGGGCACATCTTATCTCAAAAGTCAGTTGATTTCTTTGCCCGCATTTAATAATTGATTTCTTTGTTGTACAATGTTTGTTAATGGACTGAAACTGACTGCAAATGGGAAAAAAAAGTGTTAAAATGCATAATGCAACTGTTTACAGGCACGCTTATCTGTCTCATTCTGCCCCATAGAGCAAATCTCATTGGTTGATTGAACAGGGAGCCATTTTCCATTCAGTATCAAACCAACCAATGTTGAGCTGGGCTGCTTGAGACAATCAGAGGGGATTTCTAGACCAGCGACCCACCATCCCTTTCTTTGTGAAACGCCCTAAAATGATAAGAGGTTTGCCCATCTGAGTAACGAAATTGGATCAAAACAAACTAATGCCACACGCACATACAAGGAAACCGTCCCTCCTGGTTTTCAGTTACTTTTGTCTGACCTTTACCCATGGCCAAATGTCTGTCTCAGAATACAACTCCTTACCAATTTTGGGTTTTTTTTTTTTTTTTTTTTTTACAGATTAAACCTTAAGGTGACCACAAAATTTAGAACATCTAGGGAGGACTTTCTTTGGTAAAATGTTAAACAAAAGAAAAAAAAATGAAGCAAAAGAACTAATATTTATTCCAGTAGAAAAATAATAGATGAATATTTGCTGGCAATTATTTTTATAATAAATAAATGTACATAATGTCTTTGAGAGACGCTGTTTGCTGTATACATGTGCTGAGACGGCAACCCATGTGGGACACATGGAACAGCAGCAAGGTCCAGTATACAAAGTTTCAGTAATGTGCAATACAAAACGGCATGCTGTTTTAAAATGAGGAACTTCATGTACTGTACTATGCAACCGCAAACTGTGTACAT
The DNA here is from genome assembly GCF_020382885.2 of Scatophagus argus. Lineage (NCBI taxonomy): Eukaryota > Metazoa > Chordata > Actinopteri > Scatophagidae > Scatophagus > Scatophagus argus. The sequence continues at coordinate 10,982,013 of NC_058516.1, forward strand.
CGCTTCATGCTGTGGCTTCTCCAACCACCCTTTTCCAAGCAGCTTCATCTGGACTTTTAAGGGGTTTTTGTGTTTAACCCTTTTTTTTTTCTGTGGAAGATGAAAAACCTAAGCGGTTAATGCGGTATTGCATGCGTAATGTACCATTCTAATTTATAAAAAGGAATTAAAGAAAAATACATGAAATTGGAGGTGATTGTGTTAAAAGCAAAGCTACAAGTGACTTAAAACGTTTCTTTTTTGGAATAAAAGAGTCGTTCTAAAGTTACTGTGTCTTTTTGTTGTTTTAATAAAGATCTTATCAAAGGTCGGAACGTCATGGAAAGATTTACTCTCGTTTTGCTCCAGTGTGGCATAGTTTGTCGATGGTTTGGGTCTCAGTTTGTGACCTCTCTTGAGTTTCAAATCATTTTAACAAAGAAATGCAAAGAAATTTAATGTTGGGGTACTATAATAAAATCAGTGTATTTTCATATTCATACTTTAAACCTGGACCTGCATAAAGCCTGACACCTAGTGTTGAAAAGATGGTACTTCTACCACCCTAATTCCATATTTGCTCATTCTTTGGGTTAAGGTTAGTGTTAACACTGATGCTGCATTCAGTTTGTACCTATAAGTCATTTTCCGAGTTATTTTGTTTTACTACTGAAGCCGGAAGTGACAAATCGAACGCCGCTTGAAGTTTCCAGCTCATGAAATGAGTCTCCCTTGGAGGACACAGAGTTCGCGATCCAAGATGGCTGCCCAGAGCAGAAGCCGTATATGCAATACTGTCTTACTGCTGCCTATAGGCATGTAGCTATGCTCATGTGAGGCGTGAAATACCACGTAGTGTGCCAGTCGACGTTGCAATAACAACAATACCTACCGCTGTCATACTAGTACAACTGGCAGTGTCAGAAGCTGAATGTTTTAAACGCTCACCCATCGGCCAAATTAGCTGACCTACACTAGCCCCTGGTGACTGCTGAAGTGACAGGGAATCTCCACCAGGGTGAGCAGGCCTGACAGACACGCCACAGACATGATGATCATCACCACTGTCTGTTTCTGCTGCCTGAGCCCAACATCTGACTCTGTGATGACACAGCAGTAGCACCTATGATGGAGACAGTAGACAGGTGGAACCCACAAAGTCAAAGCCTGTCCTAGCAGTGCGTGAGAGTAGTTCACGTACCGCAACGTCAACAGCCACGTTTTTGTTTGCTTCTGGAGGAAATACACTGTGGTATACAGTGGCTACTAAAAGACAAGGCAAATGAAAAATAAGATGCTTACACCAAATTTTTGCCCTGTGTGCATATATGGATTTGTTCCATATTACATACTAAATATGTTAAAAATATGTTTGAATAACTTTATTTAGAAATCACTTTTTCTTTATCCTGTAAAAAAATGAGAAATTGGGTATTTTTAATGACTCATGAATTATCTTGTGGGTGGTTACGTAATTTTGTGAATCCAATGTGGTTTGGGATTTGCAACTACACAGCTGTAGACTTTGTTTCAGGGGCTATTTATATAAACAGGGTCGGGCCTAGTTTTTGGATGGGAGACCGCCTGGGAATACCAGGTGCTGTAAGCTTTTTTCCCATTCCTTTTAACCACCAGCAGAGGGCGCTGTTGGCTCTTCAGTGGAGATCCAGCTTTGATGAAATGAGCAACGTTGAATCATAAAGACCTCCCATCACAGCAGTGGAATGTCACAAAGTTCCAGTTTTCTCAACCACTTGTCCTTCGTTTCACTATTTCACATTAATTAGATTTTATGCTACTTGTCCAATCCGCTTGAGAAGAGAATATTGTAAAATCACACAATAACTAGTCCTTTGGCTGCATCACTGTGTTGCACGGAGGCTGCACCGCCTCATGCCGGAAAGCTCTGCAACGCATAGTGAACATAGCCAGCAGGATCATAGGTGTCCCTCTGCCCTCCATCTTGGACATATTCAACACACGCCAGGCAGAAGGTACTGGAGCCTCCAGGCCCGCACCAAAAGACTGGGAAACGGCTTCATGTATCAGGTTGTAAGGATGCTGAACTCAATACACTTCCTACTCCCTCTGCCCCCTGCAGCTCCACACACACACACACACACACACAACCTACCATCCCTTCCGTGGCCCCCTGCCCCTGCACTACAAATCCAGCCACAACTTCTCATGCAAACTCCTTGCACATAAACTCCGCCATGTTTGCACACTCGAATGTTCACAACTGCACTGTGACACATGCTGCTACCACCACCACATCCCATGCTGCTGTTTGTTTATTTGTACTATTGTCTAATGTCTATATTTACTGTTGTCTAAATTATTGTGCTGTTAGGTTTTATGCATACCTTTTCCTTTCAAAAAAATGTTTTTCACTACTTGCTATCTGCTACTTGTTAGAGAGTTGAGAAACAGCATTTCGACTTTTCTGTATGTCCTCCACATATTGTGAAGTTGGCAATAAAGAATTCTTGAATCCTTAAATTGACTCCTTGGATAAAGATTTTTGGAACACATTTACACACAAACTGGTATGTACAGAAACAGGAGGTTTCTCTTCAATAAAAGCAGGAAAAATAGCCCATACAAGTCAAGTTAGACAAGTCATCAACACATACAATGAGTTCTACGAGTCGGTGGTGTCCAGTGCCATCACATATGCCGTTGCCTGCTGGGGCAGCTGCCTGAGGGTGAGGGACACTAACAGACTCAATAGAATCATCAAGAAGGCCAGCCATGTTGTGGGAGAGGAACTGGACTCTCTGACAGTGGTGTCTGAGAGGAGGATGTTGTCCAAAATAAGAACTATACTGGACTTCCCCTCTCACCCTCTCCACAATGTGCTGATCGGCTATAGGAGCTCGTTCAGCAACAGACTCATACTGCCACGATGCACCACAGAGCGACACAGGAAATCATTCCTGCCTATCGCCATCAAACTGTTAAACTCAGCACTGTGACGGACACACTCATTGTATATATACAATGTACATATTGGCTTTTTACACATGTACATACCTGTATTTTAAATTTTCTTAAAAATTTGAATACAGTTTTTTGTAAATACCTGTACTTTGAGATTTTAGTTTTGTTTATCCTATCTTTATTAAGTTTATCCTATTTTTTATACTCTGCACTTTTCTCCTTTCTTGGTCGGGAATACTGCATGTGCAATGTCTGTAAAAACAAGAATTTCCCTCCAGGGATAAATAAAGGAATTCTGATTCTGATTCTGATTCTGATTCCATTTTCCATTCAAAGTCATTCACTGTTTTTAAATCACCTCAGTGTTATTCTGTTTCTAGTTGTCCTACAGTTTCGTTCTGGGGATTTGTTTTATAGTTGAAGATTACTGTCAGCTTCTTTTAAAATCCTAATTTGATGTACACTCTAAATGTAGTCCTCCTACTGTAATCAGGTAAAGCCCCTGAGTTCTTTTATCTTAATTTAATGTTACAACTAAAGAATACTTCCTTGCGTTTTTCTAGAGTTAAACTTAACCACTCCCAGGGCTATACATAAGAGTTAAGCAAATGACCTTCTACACTGTGCAATTTCAACACACACACACAAAAAACATTTGTTGCAGGCCTGATGCGACGTTTGGGAGCGGAGAGACTCAAAACTAGTTGGTCATTTGCACTCAAAGAGCAACAAAATAAAAGCATCCTACCTTGATTACGAACTCTGAGTCCAGGCTGTGGCTTCACCAGTCTTTCGATCTTCGGTGAAGGTCAATCCAGCAAGCAGGTGTCCAAAGACGGCACGGTCTCGACGGATATCCCTCTCTCAAGCTCCGGTGAAGAGCCGGTGTGTGTGGTTTGTCCCTCGTAGTCTAATGCAACTGACGACTCTTCAATTTCCACGCCGGGAACAATGAACTGAAGCCTTGAGCATAAGCTGGTGTGTGTGTATGAGCGTCAGAAATTGGTACACACACTTGAACAACTGTATCACAAGTTTCGAGCAGAAATATCTCCAGTTGCACCAGAAAATGATGTAAACTGAGCGTCCTAACGTAGAAAGTCGAGCAGCGACTCTAAAGCCAAGACAGCGAAATTTCCCACACTCTCACACCCCGCACACCTCAGCCAATGAATGACCAGTGATGCTCCTATTCTCAAATGCCACTTCCTTCCTCTTACAATCATGAACATTTCACAATAAAACACAATATTTATCACTTCATATCAGTACCGTTTAAACTTATTAATTGCAATATATTCTTTCAACTCTTTCGTGGACAAGCTTTTTAACCACATTTGTGATTCGCTATTAATTTTAGTCACAGCAATACATCAACTGAACATCAGTTCGGTTACAAGGATGGTATTTATTTTTAACCTGGTTACATAAATATATAACCAATGTAAAATGACGTTTTGATAAGAAAAGCGGAGATAAGCAGGATCGGGCCTGGTTAGTGCTTGGACCGCCTGGGTACTATTTTTTTATCTTTATCTTATTGTATATAGTACCTTTGTGTTCTTACTGCTAGGTGCTTGTTTTTGTACTCGAGAGCAAAGTCTAACCGGAGTCAAATTCCTTGTTTGAACACTCAAACTTGGCCAATAAAGCTGATTCAGATTCTGAATACCAAGTGCTGTAATCGTTTTTCACCCCTCTTTACAACCAGCAGAGGGCGCCGTTGGCTCTTCAGTGGAGATCCAGCCTCGATGAAATGAGCAGAGTTAAATCATAAAGACGTACAATGGCAGCTGTGGAATGTCACCAACTTCTAGTTTTCTCAAGACCTGATGCTTGATTGGACTATGCTACTTATCCCATCCACTTGAGAAGAGAATATTGTATATTTGTTCAATATTCATTGTAATCAGAAGAATTATTTCATCTGCAGAATTCAGCTACGTGATGCCACGGCACCTTTAAAAGGCCCTTTTAAATGAGCACATATGGCTTACGGCCATACCACCCTGAACACGCCCGATCTCGTCTGATCTCGGAAGCTAAGCAGGGTCGGGCCTGGTTAGTACTTGGATGGGAGACCGCCTGGGAATACCAGGTGCTGTAAGCTTTTTCACTCCCCTTAGCAACCAGCAGAGGGCGCTCTTCAGTGGAGATCCAGCCTTGATGAAATGAGCAGAAATGAGTTAAATCATAAAGACCTACAATGGCAGCTGTGGATAGGGTAACCAGATGCTCCGCTTTGTGCGGAACAGTCACGCATTTCCATTACTTTTCACACGTCCCGCAAAAAAGTTGTTCCGCATTGTTATTGGCAGTCACACTCCAGTTTTGAAATGCGTGTTCTAATCTGGCGTTTATCAAACAGCTGTGTGGAAAAAGCAGGGAGGGCTGTCATCAGGGGGCAGGGTGTTTGCGGTTCAGTTTACGGATACTTTGAGCCACACCTGTGCGGGAGGGCTCGGTGTCCATGGTTTCCGTAGTGTAGTGGTTATCACGTTCGCCTCACACGCGAAAGGTCCCCGGTTCGAAACCGGGCGGAAACATGTTTCTTTGCAACAGGTTTGTAGTGCTTAAGTTCTTCCGTGCTAACTCCAATTATCGCACCGACCACACAGTGCAGTTAACCTGTTGCTGCCTGTTAACCCTTTCGGTGCCGCTTTTTGACACCAAGACTTTAAAAAGCTGCAGCTTGAAAGATAAAGGCATACTGTCAATGAGAAAACCCTTCCCCCTGTATTCCATTTAGCACTTTATGTAAGCAACTTTCAACTTCGATTTCCTCAAATACTTTGAACGGGAACTTTGAGTTAGCATTAAAGTATTGTCCGTCCGACAGCTACTGGTGGGGAGGGTATTGCAAATCGTCGCATTCACAATGCTCACAATCAGCAGCAAGTACAAAAACTTATTTCTCCCCGTCGGGGAATCGAACCCCGGTCTTCCGCGTGACAGGCGGAGATACTGTCCACTATACTAACGAGGAAGTGTAGCATCACTTTGCAATGCACTGGTGTTAGCCGGGTCTCACAGTTGAAATCTCCCAGATACTGCCTCTTTAATTCTGTTTACTGTCCCCACCCCTAAGCGCTTCTTCTTTTTCCAGCTTTGGCTGTCTGAACTCAAAATCCATGATAGGTATGAATTGTTAATAACAGACCAAAAGGAAAAAGCAAAGTCTAACCGGAGTCAAATTCCTTGTTTGAACACTCAAACTTGGCCAATAAAGCTGATTCAGATTCTGAATACCAAGTGCTGTAATCGTTTTTCACCCCTCTTTACAACCAGCAGAGGGCGCCGTTGGCTCTTCAGTGGAGATCCAGCCTCGATGAAATGAGCAGAGTTAAATCATAAAGACGTACAATTTCAGCTGTGGAACGTCACCAACTTCTAGTTTTCTCAAGAACTAATGCTTGATTGGACTATATGCTACTGGCACTGGCACATACTGCACTGGCATGAGAAAAAAGCTTGTGGTTTAGTATACAGTTGCTTCCTTGCAATATGCTCGTAGTACTCAAGCTTTTCCATGCTATCTCTAACTTGTTTTTCTTATTTGCGGTTCAGTATACAGGTGCTTTCTGTCATGCACGTGCAAGCACTTGTACTTCTATGGACAAAAAAGGGGTCCCTCTATTAGACTCTATGCTACTTATCCCATCCACTTGAGAAGAGAATGTTCTATATTCGTTCAATACTCCTTGTAATCAGAGGAACTATTTCATCTGCAGAATTCAGCTACATGATGTCACGGCATCTTTAAAAGGCTCTTTAAGACCAGCATGAACGGCTTACGGCCATACCACCCTGAACACGCCCGATCTCGTCTGATCTCGGAAGCTAAGCAGGGTCGGGCCTGGTTAGTACTTGGATGGGAGACCGCCTGGGAATACCAGGTGCTGTAAGCTTTTTCATTCCTCTTAACAACCAGCAGAGGGCGCCGTTGGCTCTTCAGTGGACATCCAGCCTTGATGAAATGAGCAGAGTTAGATCATAAAGATCAACAATGGCAGCTGTGGAATGTCACCAACTTCCAGTTTTCTCAGGCACGATTGTTTCGTTTCACTAATTCACATTGATTAGACTCTATGCTACTTGTAATCCACTTGAGAAGAGAATATTGTATATTCATTTAATATTCATTCTAATCCGAAGAATTATTTAATCTACGAAATTCAGATACATGATTCCACGGCATCTTTAAAAAGCCCGTTTGTACCCAAAGTGTTCGCTTACGGCCATACCACCCTGAACACGCCCGATCTCGTCTGATCTCGGAAGCTAAGCAGGGTCGGGCCTGGTTAGTACTTGGATGGGAGACCGCCTGGGAATACCAGGTGCTGTAAGCTTTTTCATTCCTCTTAACAACCAGCAGAGGGCGCCGTTGTCTCTTCAGTGGAGATCCAGCTTTGATGAAATGAGCACAGTTAAATCATGAAGACCGACAATTGCAGTTGTGCATAGGGTGAAAGCAGGGAGGGCTGTCATCAGGGGGCAGGGTGGGCTGTTTGATCACGCCAATCAAACTGGGACGCGGACACAGGTTTAGGGCGCGCCCAACAACAACAAATCAGGTCAGAACGGCACCGGCATACAACACAAGGCATGGAGGAAAGCGCGGCCCATACGGCTAAGAAAAGAAAATGCAGATACAGCAAAGACTGGGAAACTATCTATCCGTGGGTGAGACCAGTGCATGGCGAGTCTGGTAAAGTTTTGAGTGAAGTTTGCCTGAGCCATTTTTTTCCGTTTCACACGGAGGTGAATACGACATGAAACAACATAAACAGTGCGAGATTCACAACAGACGTGTTACTCAAACGGAGGCTTACCCAGTCTATGCATGCGTTCCTGTGCATCCTCCAGGTTGGCTTGCGCTTGAACGCGAGCCAGTTGTTGAAGTGACAGTGAATGCAGTGGGCGGGGAGCAAAGAGATTCAGATTGACAGCAAGCAATGAAGTGGCCCTGTTTAGTAGCAAATTTAAATTATAGGTCACCGCTGTGATATAGTAAAGCCTGCTGCATCTCAAGACCAAGTGGAGCTCCCGTGTGTTGCTTCCCCAACTGCTGTGAAAGTGAAGGGGATTAACCTCAAAGTTAGCAACATCAACTTCAGCCCTGGAGGTAAACAAGCCTGTCGTGAGCTTTCTGACCATGGAGGAACGGTTAACACAGCGCACAGGACCCAGTCATGACGAGGGAGAAGAAAACTTTGATTGGATAAGCAGCAGAACTGTTGATGGCTAAGAATTGTACAATAAAAAACATCCTGAACATGTAAAAGTGCTTCCGGTATTAAAAATGTTTGCGGTTCAGTTTACGGGTACTTTGAGCCACACCTGTGCGGGAGGGCTGGGTGTCCGTGGTTTCCGTAGTGTAGTGGTTATCACGTTCGCCTCACACGCGAAAGGTCCCCGGTTCGAAACCGGGCGGAAACATGTTGCAATAGGTTTACAATACTGAAGTTTTTCTGTGCTAACTCCAAATATCGCACCGACCACACAGTGCAGTCAACCTGTTGCTGCCTGTTAACCCTTTCGGTGCCGCTTTTTGACACCAAGACTTTAAAAAGCTGCACCTTGAAAGATAAAGGCATACTGTCAATGAGAAAACCCTTCCGCCTGTATTCCATTTAGCACTATAAGTAAGCAACTTTCAACTTCGATTTCCTCATATACTTTGAAAGGGAACTTTGAGTTAGCATTAAAGTATTGCACCTTCGACAGCTACTGGTGGGGAAACAAGATCGGTGGCTATATTTAGTTTGATGTAATATTGCAAATTGTCGCAATCTGGGGCTTCAGCACTCACAGGGTCAACAGAAAGCTCAACCTAACCGCCACTTGGATGCATTTGACGCAGAAATGAATGGTTTTTACTTGAACAATCAGTAGCAGATATAACTTCCCCGCCACAGGCGGAGATACTGTCCCCTATGCTAACGAGGAAGGTTATAATCTGCATGCGCTGCCTTGCACAGCTGTTCCAGCCATTGCACGAGGGGCTGCAGAGACACCATGGGAAGTATTTACCTTGGTGACGGAGATTGCGGAGATGTTAGCCGGGTTAATGACAGACAAAAAGGAAAAAAAAACACATCCTTAACATGTAACATTAATATGTCCACTGGCATTAGAAAAAAGTTTGTGGTTTAGTATACAGTTGCTTTTCAGCCATGCACGCGCAAATAAGGTGGCTGACAGCAGTTTCTGTAGTGTAGTGGTCATCACGTTCGCCTAACACGCGAAAGGTCCCCGGTTTGAAACCGGGCAGAAACAGCTCTCTTTGTTTCAGTTTACGGTAAATATTGGTGTCAGTACATCATTTAATTTAACCCTATATGAGTTACTCACGATATATGAACAAGATGCCGCTTCCCCTTGCTGAGTCACCGGACGGCTTGCCAGGTTTTCTTCAAGGCCCACCAAAAGTCTTTCTCCGCCTTGCTAGCTCTAATTTGTTTTCTTATTTGCGGTTCAGTATACAGGTGCTTTCTGTCATGCACGCGCAAGCACTTGTACTTCTGCGGACAAAAAGGGGGTCCTCTATTAAACTCTATACTACTTATCCCATCCACTTGAGAAGAGAATGTTCAAAATTTGTTCAATATTCATTGCAATCAGAGAAATCATTTCATCTGCAGAAGTCAGCTACATGATGTCACGGCATCTTTAAAAGGCTCTTTAAGACAAGCATGAATGGCTTACGGCCATACCACCCTGAACACGCCCGATCTCGTCTGATCTCGGAAGCTAAGCAGGGTCGGGCCTGGTTAGTACTTGGATGGGAGACCGCCTGGGAATACCAGGTGCTGTAAGCTTTTTCATACCTCTCAACAACCAGCAGAGGGCGCCGTTGGCTCTTCAGTGGAGATCCTGCCTTGATGAAATGAGCAGAGTTAGATCATGAAGACCTACAATGGCAGCTGTGGAATGTCACCAACTTCCAGTTTTCTCAGGCACGATTGCGTCGTTTTACTAGTTCACATTGATTAGACTATGGTACTTATCCCATCCACTTGAGACAAGAATGCTGTATATTCATTCAATGTGGGGTTAATCTCCCACAACAAGGAGGAGGCCTACAGGAAGGAGGTCACCCACCTGGAGAACTGGTGCCAGGAGAATAACCTCCTTCTGAACGTCAGCAAAACTAAGGAGCTGATTGTGGACTACAGGAAGAAACAGCAAAAGGACACCCGTCCACTCTGCATCAGCGGGTCTGAGGTGGAGAGGGTGGACAGTTTTAAATACCTCGGTGTGACCATCACACGGGAGCTATCCTGGTCACTGCATATTAACAAGACTGTTAAGAAGGCCAGGCAGCGTCTGTTCCACCTCAGACGCCTCAGAGACTTCAGGCTCCCCCTCAAGGTGCTCAGGAACTTTTACACCTGCACAACTGAGAGCATCTTGACTGGGAGCATCACCACATGGATGGGCAGCTTCACAAAGCAGGACCTCTCGGCCCTTAGGAGGGTAGTCCGCTCAGCTGAGTGGACAATCAGAACAACTCTACCCAACCTGCAGGACATTTACATCAAACGATGCAGGTCGAGAGCTGAGAAGATCCTCAGGCAGCCCCATCACCCCGGACACTCACTCTTCTCCCTGTTGCCATCAGACAGTCAGTTCCGCTGCCTGAGAACCAACACTGAGAGGATGAGGAAAAGCTTCTTCCCCCAGGTCATCCGTCTGCTCAACAGTGAGCGTTGATCTGGACAATCCTGCTCCCACCTGCACGACATGCACTACATGTAAATACTGCATATGTAAATACGGCACATTCTCACATTTTATAATAAGGTTTTATTAATTATTTATTATAATTATTAAATTGTAATTTTTACTTACCTAATTTTTGGTAGCAGGGACATAAAAAAATTCACTGCACATTGTATGTACAATCACACATGTATGATTGTGTGTGTGACAAATAAACCTATCTTGTATCTTCTAGTATTCATGAAAATCAGAGGAATTATTTCATCTGCAGAATTCAGATACATGATGCCCTTTGCATCAGTAGCATTCGCTTACGGCCATACCACCCTGAACACGCCCGATCTCGTCTGATCTCGGAAGCTAAGCAGGGTCGGGCCTGGTTAGTACTTGGATGGGAGACCGCCTGGGAATACCAGGTGCTGTAAGCTTTTTCATACCTTTTAACAACCAGCAGAGGGCGCCGTTGGCTCTTCAGTGGAGATCCAGCCCTGATGAAATGAGCAGAGTAAAATCATTAAGACCGACAACGGCAGCTGTGGAACGTCACCAACTTCCAGTTTTCTCAAGAACTACTGCTTCGTTTTACTAGTTCACATTGATTGGACTATGGTACTTATCCCATCCACTTGAGACAAGAATGTCGTGTATTCGTTGAATATTCATTGTAATCAGAGGAATTATTTCATCTGCAGAATTCACATATGTGATGCCATGGCATCTTTAAAAGGCCCTTTTAAATAAGTATCAACGGCTTACGGCCATACCACCCTGAACACGCCCGATCTCGTCTGATCTCGGAAGCTAAGCAGGGTCGGGCCTGGTTAGTACTTGGATGGGAGACCGCCTGGGAATACCAGGTGCTGTAAGCTTTTTCATACCTCTTAACAACCAGCAGAGGGCGCCGTTGGCTCTTCAGTGGAGATCCAGCTTTGATGAAATGAGCACAGTTAAATCATGAAAACCTACAACGGCAGCTGTGGAATGTCACCAACTTCCAGTTTTCTCAAGCACGATTGCGTCGTTTCACTAGTTCACATTGATTAGACTATGGTGCTTATCCCATCCATTTGGTATTAACGAGAGTAACACAGCACAGCTTTCATCAATGTCCTTGATTGCTGACAGGTGTGTAAGAAGTAAGTTTGTCTGGCTTTTACATCTGCTACAAACTAGTGAACAACAATGGAGAAAAAAAGAACAAGAAAACCCAACTGGACCGAGGAACAGTGTTTGCTTTTGGCTCAATTGATCAATGAGCATAAAAGTGTTTTGAGGGGTAAATTTAGCCCCAGTGTCACAGTGCAAGCCAAGAAGCAAGCCTGAGACACTATAGCACAACAGATAAATGCCTCCTTTCCTTTGGTTGTGCGCACAAGTGATGATGGCAAAGTTAATTTAAATGTCTAATTATTGTGTATATGTTGATTTTGGGAACTCCTAAGCTGCTTAAAAGTCCTCTTCCCTGCTCCTAACAGATCTCACCTTAGGAACACTCTCAGGAGCGAGGATTCTTTTGGAATAGCTTTTATCTTTACTAGGATCTACTCTTAATTTTTAGGAGAAATTCTAAGAAAACACCAAGATTCTAAGAATTTTCTTAGAATTTGGTCACTAGGAGCAACTCTTCGCACTAAAAATCTTTCGGAATACGGGCCCAGATTGTGATCAGAGTAACTATTTCATCTGCAGAATTCAGCTACGTGATGTCACAGCATCTTTAAAAGGCCCTTTTAAATAAGTATCGACGGCTTACGGCCATACCACCCTGAACACGCCCGATCTCGTCTGATCTCGGAAGCTAAGCAGGGTCGGGCCTGGTTAGTACTTGGATGGGAGACCGCCTGGGAATACCAGGTGCTGTAAGCTTTTTCTTTCCTCTTAACAACCAGCAGAGGGCGCTGTTGACTCTTCAGTGGAGATCCAGCCTAGATGAAATGAGCAGAGTTAAATCATAAAGACCGACAATGGCAGCTGTGGATGGGGTAACCAGATGCCCCGCTTTGTGCGGGACAGTCCCGTATTTCCTTTACTTTTCACACGTCCCGCAAATTGAGATGTTGTTCCGCATTGTTATTGGCAGTCGCACTCCAGTTTTGAAATGCATGTCTCCATGGTTTCCGTAGTGTAGTGGTTATCACATTCGCCTCACACGCGAAAGGTCCCCGGTTCGAAACCGGGCGGAAACATGTTGTAATTGGTTTGTGTTGCTGATGTTTTTCCGTGCTAACTCCAATTATCGCACCGACTACACAGTGCAGTCAACCTGCTGCTGCCTGTTAACCCTTTCGGCGCCGCTTTTTGACACCAAGACTTTAAAAAGCTGCAGCTTGAATGATAAAGGCATACTGTCAGTGAGAAAACCCTTCCGCCTGTATTCCATTTAGCACTATAAGTAAGCAACTTTCAACTTCGATTTCCTCAAATACTTTGAACGGGAAGTTTGAGTTAGCACTGAAGTATTGCCCGTCCGACAGCTACTGGTGGGGAGGGTATAGCAAATCGTCGCCTTCACAATGCTCACAATCAGCAGCCGGTAGAAAAACTTATTTCTCCCCGTCGGGGAATCGAACCCCGGTCTTCCGCGTGACAGGCGGAGATACTGTCCACTATACTAACGAGGAAGGGTTGAAGCTGTTTGCACTGCCTTGCACAGCTGTTTCAGCCATTGCATGAGGGGACGCAGAGACACCATGGGAAGTATTTACCTTGGTGACGGAGATTGCGGAGGTGTTAGCCGGGTCTCACAGTTGAAATCTCCCAGACACTGCCTCTTTAATTCTGTTTACTGTCCCCACCCCGAAGCGCTTCTTCCTTTTCCAGCTTTGGCTATCTGAACTCAAAATCCATGATGGGTATGAATTGTTAATAACAGACCAAAAGGAAAATAAACATCCTTAACATGTAAAATGACATGTCCACTGGCATAAGAAAAAGTTTATGGTTAAGTATACAGGTGCTTTCAGCCATGCACACGCGAGCAAGATGCTGGTCAGCAGTTTCTGTAGTGTAGTGGTCATCATGTTCGCCTAACACGCGAAAGGTCCCTGGTTCGAAACCGGGCAGAAACAGCTCTCTCTGTTTTGGTTTATACTGAATGTTGGTTTGGGCATGGTTTGGCCTGTCTGTGGCAATCAGCTGCCTCAGGAGTCCCCCAAGCTTACTTGCACTATGCTCGTAGTACTCAAGCTTTTCCATGCTATCTCTAACTTGTTTTTCTTATTTACGGTTCAGTATACAGGTGCTTTCTGTCATGCACGCGCAAGCACTTGTACTTCTACGGACAAAAAGGGTGCCCTCTATTAGACTCTATGCTACTTATCCCATCCACTTGAGGAGAGAATGTTGCATATTCGTTCAATATTTGTTCTAATAAGAGGAATTATTTCATCTCGAGAACAGAGATGAAATAATTCCAATGCCAAGGCATCTTTAAAAGGCCTCTTTGTATCAGCAGCATTTGCTTACGGCCATACCACCCTGAACACGCCCGATCTCGTCTGATCTCGGAAGCTAAGCAGGGTCGGGCCTGGTTAGTACTTGGATGGGAGACCGCCTGGGAATACCAGGTGCTGTAAGCTTTTTCATACCTCTCAACAACCAGCAGAGGGCGCCGTTGGCTCTTCAGTGGAGATACAGCTTTGATGAAATGAGTTAAATCATGAAGACCTACAATGGCAGCTGTGGAATGTCACCAACTTCCAGTTTTCTCAAGCACGTTTGCGTCATTTCACTAGTTCACACTGATTAGACTGTGGCACTTATCCCATCCACTTGAGACGAGAATGCTGTATATTCATTCAATGTGGAGTTAATCTCCCACAGCAAGGAGGAGGCCAACAGGAAGGAGGTCACCCACCTGGAGAGCTGGAGCCAGGAGAATAACCTCCTGCTGAACGTCAGCAAAACTAAGGAGCCTATTTTCGGACTATAGGAAGAAGCAGCGAAAGGACATCCATCCACTCTGCATCAGCGGGTCTGAGGTGGAGAGAGTGGACAGTTTTAAATACCTCGGTGTGACCATCACACGGGACCTGTCCTGGTCACTGCACATTAACAGGACTGTTAAGAAGGCCAGGCAGCGTCTCTTCCACCTCAGACGCCTCAGAGACTTCAGGCTCCCCCTCAAGGTGCTCAGGAACTTTTACACCTGCACCACTGAGAGCATCTTGAGTGGGAGCATCACCACATGGATGGGCAGCTGCACAAAGCAGGACCTCTCGGCCCTTAGGAGGGTAGTCTGCTCAGCTGAGCAGACAATCAGAACAACCTTACCCGACCTGCAGGACATTTACATCAAACGATGCAGGTCGAGAGCTGAGAAGGTCCTCAGGCAGCCCCATCACCCCGGACACTCACTCTTCTCCCTGTTTCCATCAGACCGTCGGTTCTGCTGCCTGAGAACCAACACTGAGAGGCTGAGGAAAAGCTTCTTCCCCCAGGCCATCCGTCTGCTCAACAGTGAGTGTTAATCTAGACAATCCTACTCCCACCTGCACTACATGTAAATACTGCACATGCAAATACGGCACATTCTCACATTTTTAATTTGATTTTTAATAAGGTTTCTATTTTACAATGTTTATTTTTTATTTTTACTTGCCTAATTTTTGGTAGCAGGGACATAAAAATGTCACTGCACATTGTACCGTGTATGATTGTGTGTGTGACAAATAAACCTATCTTGTATCTTGTAATATTCATTATAATCAGAGGAATTATTTCATCTGCAGAATTCAGATACATGATGCCACGGCATCTTTAAAAGGCCCTTTTGTATCAGCAGCATTTGCTTACGGCCATACCACCCTGAACACGCCCGATCTCGTCTGATCTCGGAAGCTAAGCAGGGTCGGGCCTGGTTAGTACTTGGATGGGAGACCGCCTGGGAATACCAGGTGCTGTAAGCTTTTTCATTCCTCTTAACAACCAGCAGAGGGCGCTGTTGACTCTTCAGTGGAGATCCAGTCTTGATGAAATGAGCAGCGTCGAATCATGAAGACCTCGTTGAAGTGCAAGAAGAGAAGGGAACCAGATATCTATAGGTTAGAGTTTTCTCAACCACTTGTCCTTCGTTTCACTATTTGACACTAATTAGCCGATCTGATACACTTTTAGCATGTCGCTGACAGAGGTTAAATGAGCGTACTTCCGGGAAACGACTGTGTTTTTTGTTATTATTATTATTATTTTATTATTTTATTATTTATTATAATTATTTCATCTCGAGAACGGAGAAACGTGATGTCACAGAATCTTTAAAAGGCCCTTTTAAATAAGCATGAACGGCTTACGGCCATACCACCCTGAACACGCCCGATCTCGTCTGATCTCGGAAGCTAAGCAGGGTCGGGCCTGGTTAGTACTTGGATGGGAGACCGCCTGGGAATACCAGGTGCTGTAAGCTTTTTCATTCCTCTTAACAACCAGCAGAGGGCGCTCTTCAGTGGAGATCCAGCCTTGATGAAATGAGCAGCGTCGAATCATGAAGACCTACAACGGCAGCTGTGGAACGTCACCAAGTTCCAGTTTTCTCAAGAACTACTGCTTCGTTTCACTAGTTCACATTGATTGGACTATGGTACTGATCCCATCCACTTGAGACGAGAATGTTGTATATTCGTTCAATATTCATTGTAATCAGAGGAATTATTTCATCTTCAGAATTCAGATACGTGATGTCACGGCATCTTTAAAAGGTCCTTTTAAATAAGCATGAACGGCTTACGGCCATACCACCCTGAACACGCCCGATCTCGTCTGATCTCGGAAGCTAAGCAAGGTCGGGCCTGGTTAGTACTTGGATGGGAGACCGCCTGGGAATACCAGGTGCTGTAAGCTTTTTCATTCCTCTTAACAACCAGCAGAGGGCGCTGTTGGCTCTTCAGTGGAGATCCAGCCTTGATGAAATGAGTAGAGTTAGATCATAAAGACCTGCAATGGCAGCTGTGGAATGTCACCAAGTTCCAGTTTTCTCAAAAACTACTGCTTCGTTTCTCTAGTTCACATTGATTAGACTCTATGCTACTTATTCAATCCACTTGAGAAGAGAATATTGTGCTTTCCTTTGCCCTGCATTGTTATTGTCGGTGGTTATTGCACATATGTGGTGCTGTGTTTAGTTCAATGGTCTGGTTAATGCAGTAATGCAATTAGTCGCAATTCTGCGGTCACCAGAGAAGGCAACCATACGGCTCTTGCTGCCGTTGTTGTTTTTTATTTTGACAGTGAGAGGGTTTGAAACAGGCTACAATGGAGCTCTTTCAACAAATGGCTGTTTCCAGCATAATAAATGTTTATGGTTCTTGTCCCTGCAGCTTTTACTGTCCGATACACAACTGCTCCGACACACAAGACAACTGTGACTGAGTCCACTTAAAAATCTCTCATCGAGCTCTCGTCCTGGTCGTTGGCACAGTCGTTTCCCGGAAGTACGCTCATTTAGCCTCTATCAGCGCCATGCTAAAAGTGTATCAGATCGGCTAATTAGTGTCAAATAGTGAAACGAAGGACAAGTGGTTGAGAAAACTCTAACCTATAGATTTCTGGTTCCCTTCTCTTCTTGCACTTCAACGAGGTCTTCATGATTCGACGCTGCTCATTTCATCAAGACTGTATCTCCACTGAAGAGCGCCCTCTGCTGGTTGTTAAAAGGAATGAAAAAGCTTACAGCACCTGGTATTCCCAGGCGGTCTCCCATCCAAGTACTAACCAGGCCCGACCCTGCTTAGCTTCCGAGATCAGACGAGATCGGGCGTGTTCAGGGTGGTATGGCCGTAAGCCGTTCATGCATATTTAAAAGGGCCTTTTAAAGATGCCGTGACATCACGTAGCTGAATTCTGCAGATGAAATAGTTACTCTGATCACAATCTGGGCCCGTATTCCGAAAGATTTTTAGTGCAAAGAGTTGCTCCTAGTGACCAAATTCTAAGAAAATTCTTAGAATCTTGGTGTTTTCTTAGAATTTCTCCTAAAAATTAAGAGTAGATCCTAGTAAAGATAAAAGCTATTCCAAAAGAATCCTCGCTCCTGAGAGTGTTCCTAAGGTGAGATCTGTTAGGAGCAGGGAAGAGGACTTTAAAGCAGCTTCGGAGTTCCCTAAATCAATATATACGCAATAATTAGACATTTAAATTAACTTTGCCATCCTCACTTGTGCACACAACCAATGGAAAGGAGGCATTTATCTGTTGTGCTATAGTGTCTCAGGCTTGCTTCTTGGCTTGCACTGTGACACTGGGGCTAAATTTTCCCCTCAAAACACTTTTATGCTCATTGATCAATTGAGCCAAAAGCAAACACTGTTCCTCGGTCTTGTTGGGTTTTCTTGTTCTTTTTTTCTCCATTGTTGTTCACTAGTTTGCAGCAGATGTAAAAGCCAGACAAACCTACTTCTTACACACCTGTCAGCAATCAAGGACATTGATGAAAGCTGTGCTGTGTTACTCTCGTTAATGCCAAATTAAATTGAGATGTTGATGTTGTCCAGCTTTTAGGATCAGGACCAATCACAGCTTTGGAAATGGTGACTCATACCTAGCAACGCTGTCAACCACACCTCCTTATTAAGATAGGAGTTTCTGTCCATTCCTTGCTCAGAGTTCTCTGAGAATGTTCTGGAATCACTCCTTGCTGGGAATTTTTAGGCTAAGTTAGGAGCTCTCTGAGAGGATTCTCAGAATCGTTAGGAAGGACTAGTCCCAGCTTAGTCAAGCGAGCCTTGAAGAAATCCTGGCAAGCCGTCCGGTGACTCAGCAAGGGGGAAGCAGCATCTTGTTCATATATTGTGAGTAACTCATATACGGTTAATTTAAATGATGTACTGACACCAATATTCATCGTAAACTGAAACAAAGAGAGCTGTTTCTGCCCGGTTTCGAACCGGGGACCTTTCGCGTGTTAGGCGAACGTGATGACCACTACACTACAGAAACTGCTGTCAGCCACCTTGTTTGCGCGTGCACGGCTGAAAAGCAACTGTATACTAAACCACAAACGTTTTTCTGATGCCAGTGGACATATTAATGTTACATGTTAAGGATGTTTTTTTTCCTTTTTGTCTGTTATTAACCCGGCTAACATCTCCACAATCTTCGTCACCAAGGTAAATGCTTCCCATGGTGTCTCTGCAGCCCCTCGTGGCCTCGTGACCCTGTTGACCCCGAGATTGGACGAGATCGGGCGTGTTCAGGGTGGTATGGCCGTAAGCCGGTCATGCTTATCAAAAAGAGCCTTTTAAAGATGCCGTGACATCACGTGGCTGAATTCTGCAGATGAAATAATTCCTCTGATTACAATGAATATTGAACGAATATAGAACTTTCTCTCCTCAAGTGGATGGGATAAGTAGCATAGAGTCTAATAGAGGGCACCCTTTTTTGTCCGTAGAAGTAAAAGTGCTTGCGCGTGCATGACAGAAAGCACCTGTATACTGAAAAACAAATTAAAACAAATTAGAGATAGCACGGAAAAGCTTGAGTACTGCGAGCATATTGCAAGGAAGCATGTTTCCACCCGGTTTCGAACCGGCTGAAAAGCAACTATATACTAAACCACAAGCTTTTTTCTAATGCCAGTGGACATATTAATGTTACATGTTAAGGATGTTTTTTTTCCTTTTTGTTTATTATTAACAGTTCATACCCATCATGAATTTTGAGTTCAGAGAGAGTGTGTGGAAGATTTCAACTGTAAGACCCGGCTAACATCTCCGCAATCTTCGTCACTAAGGTAAATGCTTCCCATGGTATCTCTGCAGGCCCTCGTGCAATGGCTGGAACACCTGTGCAAGGCAGCGCGTGCAGCGTATAACCTTCCTCGTTAGTATAGTGGACAGTATCTCCGCCTGTCACGCGGAAGACCGGGGTTCGATTCCCCGACGGGGAGTGTTACGTTTTCTACCTGCTCCTGATTGCTCAAGCTAAAACCACGCGCCAGCGCCCAATAAATCCAAGTGGCGGTTAGTTTGAGCTTTCTATTGACCCTGCTGAGTGCGATAATTGGAGTCAGCACAGAAAAACTTCAGCACTGCAAACCTATTGCAAAGAAACATGTTTCCGCCCGGTTTCGAACCGGGGACCTTTCGCGTGTGAGGCGAACGTGATAACCACTACACTACGGAAACCACGGACAGATAGCCCTCCCGCGCAGGCGTGGCTCAAAGTACCCGTAAATTGGCTGGTCTTGAGATGCCGCGAGCTTTATTATATCACAACGGTGATCTATACCGTAAATTTGCTACTAAACCGGCCCTGTCTGTCTGATATTATCGCAGGCAAGAACAGCCATTGTACCATTGGCACCGATATTCAAAATTATGGAAAAACATACATGTTTGAATGGACATCTGGCAAACCCCTGAAATTGAGAACATACGTCAGAAGAAAATGGTAAAATGTTTTATTGTATCAGTAAAAATCAACAGAAGGCACACAGACAATATGTGAGGGTAGACACAAACCAGTGTCAGTGTCATTATCCAGTCCCCATCAAGGCCCACCTCCCCAAGTCATACCACCAATTGATCATATCACGAAATATACCATTACATCCAGTTTCTATCTGCAGGACTGAAAGAGTCATTATCAGCCAATATTCCATTCCACCTAAGGGAGGCTGAAACTGATCCAATACATTAGCAGGCTAAACTCTGCAGCTCATGGTACAACATAAAGCAAATACAGCCTTTTGAAAAAATATATTCATATATAATTATACACCTTTCTACACAGTGAAGCTACTCAACTATACAAATCGCAGTACACTATCTCAGTACAATAACTGGTGAGCTGTTTGTAAGAAAGTCCATGCTTATCATTAGCATCATGGTTGCAGTGTTACAGAATCAAAAATAGGAGTAGTACCTCTGTCATAAAACAGTTTAGGAAAAACTTACAAGTCCATATAATGCCAAAAATATTAGCTTTGAAGACAAGAAAAAAAAGTACACAAAAGACATTTGAATATACATGTTCATAGGAGGACCATAACATCAGGAAAATATAAGAGTCCCTTTCCTTTTCGGTTTACCCAAGAAACAATTCAGCATAAGAGTGCCATGGCTTTGAGATAATTCTTTTTGGTTGAAATACAAATCCCAGAGTTCACGAACGCAAAGCACAACAGCGAAGAAATCTGAGAAGAAAATTTCAATTTTGAAACAAAAAAAACCTCCATAATTACATAATTAATGTTTCAAACATAAAGGTCCTAAAAACAACTTACAAAAGAATAACTGTAAATTTGAAAAAATAATAATAATAATGTAGATATTCTTTGTGTCAAAGTACAACTTTATGCTCTTAATATTACGCTTGTAAAATTATGACCATCACAAAATGTTATGACCTTTAGTGGCCATATTTTCTCAAAAAACAAACAAAAAAAAAAACTACATTTTTACATTTTTCTCATTAAATTTGGACTTAACCTGTAATACTTTTTTCTCATAATATTATGACTGTTTTATCATAAAAAATTACAAAATAATTTGAAATATTCTAGTTTTTTTATTACAATATAATTCTTTCTTTTTACAAATGTATGGTTATTGCTTTTTTTGTTTGCTTTTTCCTCTTTTTTTGCCAACTCTGATCTTAATCGGATTGTAAACAAACAAAAATAAAACCAAATCACAATTGCAACATTCAGTTCAAATTGACAATCTCAGAGATTCTTGGATTTTCAGCTTCGGGTCAAATTACAATTTTGCAGACAAAATTTTTGATTGACAATGACTTTTGATTAAAAAAAAAAAAACAACTCATAAATGAAACTTTTCTGTGCCATGTGAGCATACATCTTGAAAATCTCAAACATCTCTGCTCAGTAAATCAGTTCCCATCTGTTTTAAATATTTCCTGATTCCTGTGGTCACTAGTACGGGTAGCTGTCGGGAAGAGCCAGTCCCTGGATGCACTGCTCCCCTCCTTCAGTCAGGTATGGACCCTCTTCCTCATAGCCGGGCAGAGGGAAACAGTCCTCCTCACTGGGAGGCAAGATGGCGTCCGGATCGGTCTTCAGACTCGGCCTCTGGTTGTCTGGGAAAGCCATGGAGAAAAGCGCCTCGGGGTTGCATACAAACTTGTACACATACCTTTCCCCGGCCACCTGTAGAACAAGCCAATCAGAGGTGAGACAAATTGATGTTTATTGAATGATTAAAGCTAACTCATAATAACTATACAAGCAATTATAAGATCACTACAGGAGAGAAGTGAAACACAAGATGCCTTTACCTTCTGCATGATGCCCTTCTCGTAGTAGTATCTCAGAGAGCGGCTCAGCTTGTCATAGTTCATGGCCGGTCGATTCTTTTGGATCCCCCAGAGCCGAGCCACCTGAGCCCAATTGGATCCAAAATGGATTCATTTATTCAAGGTTAGTCTTTTCATTCAACATCAGAATCAGAATCAGGAGCCTCTATTGTCATTGTACAAGGAATACAACGAAATTGTAAATCTGACTTCTTTGTATTCACTCGATTTTATTTCTGTTTCTCGCATGACGCCTTTTGAAATGGGGCTGTGTGGGGTTTGTCAGTGACTGACCTCTTCGGGATCGATGAGTTTAAACTCCATGTTTCTTCCCGTCCAGACAATCAGGTGTCCGTTGGCCGGATTGTCCAACAGTGTGAGCAGGAACTGCCACAGCTGCAGGGAGCCACGACGCTGATACGGTAAACCCTCCTGCTTTGCTTTACCTGTTTACAAAGCCAAATAAGACACAATGAGTACATCTTTCACTGCAGCATAATTAAGTAGGTGCAAAAGTCATCGAAAATACAAATAATCCTACCTTCCAGTCTTTCTGGCACAACACACGTGTCATCATAGTACAAATGGGGCTCTCTGTCTCGACCAAACCCTGTGTGGGGGAAAAAAAAATATTATTAAAAAAAAAGTTAATATTTGACACACATTTGATGATTACAATGACAAACACGAACTCACCAACATTATTATTCTGGCACAAGACTGAAGACTTCCCAAATAATGAATGGCAGGTTTGAATCTCTGGAAAACACAACAGAAGTCATCATAAGCAACCTGAAAGTCTTTCAAGTTTTCCATAATGTAAGTAGGTGCAGCAGGTGACACACATGCACACCTGAGTCAAAGCCGAAGTCTCTTGGCTCTTGTTTGACTGTGACATGGTTGAAGGCAGTCTGGGGTGGTCCTGGCTCTGGGTAGCGTGGATCCACCAGCTCCTGTTTTAAACCGCGGGGGCCATGGGGAACCAGGGGCTCGGACAAGTGGCGCTGGTAGAGCGGCCGCCCATCACGGCTCGAGGGTTGGTACGGCCCCTTCACCATTTTGTCCGGAGGGAGGAAAGACAGGCAGGGCTCAGACAGCTGCCGCTGAAATCTACAGCGTGGAAGAACACGAGTGGATGTTTAAGGGATTGAACTGTTTCCACCTTTAAAATTTTATAAAAATATTAAGCAGGACCCACCTTTGTTCTGTGCTGAAAGATGCCCCGGAGCATCCAGTGGGGGGATGCGGCAGAGCGAACTGTTGGCTTTGGTTGGCCTGTGGGAGGCTGTGGTGGTGGGAGGAGCCAAGGGAAGGAATGTGGCTTGCTGGGCAGTTATTAATTAGCTGTGGGACAGGATGTTGTACCTGCCTGTGTACAGGTGGTGGCCCAGCAGGATGGGTGGAGCCACACTGTACCGTTCTGGAGGCTGGAGTCAGAGCTTTGAGTCCAACTGGCTTGTGGTCACAGGCACTGAGGACGAAAGAGAATAATTCAGGGAGGAGCTATGAAGCACCTGTATGGCGACCCAAAATTTGATCTGAAACACCGATTTTGTACCTGTAACTATAAAGGCACATGTCAGCATGAGGCGTCCTACAGGGAGACAAGTCTTCAGAAGGACTGGGCTCTCGCTTCACTTTGTTGACAGGCGGTCCATGAATCATCACTGCAATAAACACACACAAATAATAACCGTTTTATTCTAAATGCGAAACGGACGGGAACAGTTGAAATGAGAGTAGATTTTTTTTCACCTGAGCAGAAAAAAACAACAACGCCTGACAGAAATGGGAAAATAAAACCAGTCTCTGACAGTTTCTTTGTAGCACTTTTCAGAGATATGACAGTAAAACAAGGCTTTCGTTAAATCAGTGTGTACTTCCTATCTGATCTCAGCCTTCCAGGAACACACAGCGAGATTTTCACCAGAGCAGCGCACTGACGAAACCTCGCCGCTAATGTTTCCGTTGGCAACGCAATCGTCACCAGATTTATTGTCACAGCCGGGAGTCGTTCCACTGAGGCAGCTATGAAGCAGCAATAAATACACACTGTACGTGTTTGGCAGCACAGACATTGTTTTCAAAGGGACTAGTAGAGTCACTGGGAGTTCTTTTACAGCCCCCCCCTCCCTCATTTCCTGTGCTATATGACTATTATCATTTAACTGGCGCAGATCCACTGCTCCTGTGTGTGAGGGTCATATACTGTATTGCCCGTCAAACTGAACATCATAAACACAATCGTATTAGACCATTAGACTTGGGTAGTACACGGATTTTACTCATCCACACTCGATCATTCGAAGGCTCTGCGACTCGGCTCATTCACTTACGGGCCGAGGCGGAAAATATTCAAGTACATTTACTCTGACGCTGTACTTGTAGAGAAAATTGGAAATTTCAAGCCTAAACGACGTGGCTCACTGATGCGGTTTTTCAGTTTTCGTTGACAACGGAGCTCTGAAATGCAGCGGGAGAAGACAATGATGTAACAAAGACGACTTGAAACTAGCAACCGAGACCATAAACTCATTAGGAAACTGGTGAGGTGATAAATCAAGTGAGAAGTAGGATCATTATTTGAAACCAGTCGTTTTTATAGACCTAGAAGTTCTGGAGTCCACATTTTACACAGTCAGTGGGCATAAATAAAATACGTGTGTTATTCTCCAACGTGAAAAATACATTTTAGAGAAGAAACAGCTACTCACAGTTATTGGACTGGAAATCTGGAACAAACTGCTCATCATCAGGAACCTGAGCTGTGAGAGGGGGGGAAAAAAAAATCATCAAACAACAGGACATTTAAGGACTCCCTTCATATTGTGGATTTAGCGTTAATTTTTTTTTCTTCTTTTGACAATTCTGCAGATCTTACCTTCTGCGATCCATATTTCCTGGAGTCGGCTCAGATCTTGAAAGAGCTCTGCAAGAAAGTTACGAAATGACATTAAAATATGTATAACAGCGTTTAACGCGCTTCCCTCGGCGAAATAAAATACTTTTACAGAATTACCACGTCAGATTTCCAAAACTCTAATTTATCTATTCTTCTAAATCACAAGTTCCTGCTCACTTCTGAAAGTACAGATTGTAGCACGTGCTGCATTTACTGTAGATATTTATTTTTAATTCTGATCATTCCTGAACAACATTACATCTGTATCAATGCTTCAACTTCTAAATAGTAACAGGTCAATGAGCGGATAGCAGAGCCGCACACACTGATCACATATAGACAATCTGTCCAGCCAGACAATAATTTACACTGAATGTAACATCAGTAAGTCAAGACTTAGTGGAAATGGCTGACTTGGTTTATATCTCAAAATCACAATTTGCTCCAAGAAACGGCATGACGAGCCAATACCTTCTGTGTCCTGATCGAGTTCGGCGTCCATGAACTTCCTCTTCCTCTCGCCGAGACATCTCTCCGGTTTCTCTATGCGACATTTCTACATGTTTGACAACAAAATCATTTCGTGAACAGAAATGGTATAAAAAAACAAAAAAAAACCAAACAAAATCAATCCTCGGTTGACCTCTTACACGGGATGTGATAAATGTTTGAAAACTCACGCTCTCGGGGACCACAAAAGGGACCTGTTGATCATAAAAGCCATCCATGTTGCAGGAGTCCTCACCCTGGAATAAACAGGCAGGAGCATAAAAGTAAAGAAAACAATAATACAGCATAGAAATACAGCTTGCCAACCGCTTTGGCCTAATATCTCTGTTAACCTGCCATACTGTAAATGATCATCTCCTTCATGTATCTTGGCGTGTTTGTGTTTTTGTAACCTCCATGACTCCACAGCAGCGTTTACAGGGAGTATGGCTGCACATACGCCGACCTCGCTGTGTATGTCATCAGTGGGGTATCGCTGCTGTATTCTGAGGAAATCTTTGCTTTAAAGATACGAAAACGTGGCATGAGCCACAATGCACAGCTGAGGGACACGAGGGTGTAACAGATCAAACTATGGGAGTATAATTGAAGGAATTGCTTGATATTTTTTGGAGAAATAATAAAGCTTTGATTAAAACAAGTGTGCAAACGTTTTCAACAGTTGGACCTATTTACAAATCAACACAGAATAGCATTTCAGATTTTTATTATTATTTTGTGTGCGGTCACTTTAAAAGCCTCCAATAGAGTGATAGTACGTTTGGTAATTGATAAATGACAATTGGCAAATGATCTTAATTTAACTGCTTTAGGCTTCCGTACATAAACAACGTCACTTTTTTGACTGAAGAATATCGTTAATAACAAGCGAAAGTTGTTACTGAAGTTTGATTAAGTTGCTGGTGTTTTCAGCCTGATATGTTGACAATAAACAGAACCCA
Organism: Scatophagus argus; assembly: GCF_020382885.2. NCBI lineage: Eukaryota > Metazoa > Chordata > Actinopteri > Scatophagidae > Scatophagus > Scatophagus argus. The sequence goes on from NC_058516.1 coordinate 11,008,266, forward strand.
TGAATAAATCAAAGATCTGTCAATGGGGATATGCGTGACGCACGAGAGGAGAACAACACGTATCGCGGGACCTCCTTGTTTTTCTCAATGAAGTGAAACTTGATCCTCGCGGGGTAGGAGGGGAGGGGGGGGGACGGGACGGGACGGGGGCACCAGTTCACCATTGAGAAATTTGCCACAGAGCACGGAGAAAGATTCACGGTGTTAACAGGCCATAAAGACAGCTACCGAAACGGAAATGCCATCTCTGCAAAACCGACACATGCGGGAAATGGACGCAATGTTTGCCTTTGATATTCAGAAAATGGCGTTCGCCTCTTAACCCGCATCTGCTTCCCTCACTGCTAGCAGCAAATCGGGACGATTCGGTTGAAGTTTATGTAACAAAAGAAAGCATAACAAACCCATGCATGCCCTACGATAGCTTTTATTTCAAAGTGAAAGAATAATAACGCAGGACTCACTTGACAAGTGAAGTTTCTTGGCAGCGTGGAAAAAAAAAGGAACTCGACGCTGATTTCCTCCCCTACATCCCCTGCAGACCCTCGAATAAGAATTCTGCTGTGGATTTTTCTCAATGAAGAAGAGCTCTGATAGCTGGATCTAACCGCAGCCCTTTGCTGCCCTCGCATTGGCTAGAACACAAAGTCACTCAAAAAGCGATCCAATCGTCTTCAAGGCTGCTCTGACGTCCGTCCCTTGTGTTTTTTATGAATGGCTGCGTTTCATTCATGGAGCCACGGCTCTCTTAAAGGGCCAGAGCTGCCATTCCATTAAATGAGTGCCTAAATAAATACATTCAAATTAAGTTCTCAGTTGTACGTGTATACAAACAAGTAAAAAATAATTAAAAGTTGCTTGAGAATATATCATAAAAGTATTAAATATATACCCAATAATACAGTTTATTGCTTTTGGGCATTCATTCATATGTCATAATTTACTAGTTTTACTTTTAAATATGATTTGTCATGAGAACACAATAATGAACATTATGACATCAAAAACACTTGAAACGTTATATTAATTTTCATACATATATCGAATCGATGCTTTTGAAAGACAAACAATGACTTCTACTACTACTACTACTATGGATGGTATTATTCACTGTTATTATCAAAACTCAAAATACATAAGACCAGTGCTTAAATAATTAGTGGATTATTCAATTTGTCAATCATTAATAAATCAAAATTAATCATCAGCTATTCTATTCATCAATTAATTATTTAAGTCATTTACCATGTAAAAATGATTACATTGTCTCTTTCCAGCTTCTCAGATGTGAGGATTTACTGTTCTGCATTATGATAAAGCAACCATCTTTTGTTTTTTGACTGCTGGGTTGGTCTGTCTGGGCTATGAGAAATTATGAAACACATTCTTTCTTTGTCGAAAAGTAGGCACACTGGATTACATCTCCTGAGACACACACTTTGTAGTTTTGTAACCGTTACATGCTTGATAGATTTAATTGTTGATCACGCACGACTGCTTCAAAGTCCATTCATCTCAGTTAATTCCACTTTGATCTCTTTCCACTTCATTACCACTCGTTGTGGCGAGATCAGTGAGTGTCACCTGATCATGTGCTAAATATGGTATTTTGTAAGTGAGCAACAAGAATTTCATACAGTAACTCTAATTGATGGCTCTTGATGATGGAATGAAATTATGCAAACAGTGAAGTTACCAACAATCTGGTCCAAAAATTAATAAACACAAGAAAGCAAGAAGTTCTCTACTGAACACTCTAAGTTTAGAACATCAGCCCTGCATATGAATAATCAAGTAAACTATGGTGCAAACAAATGTAAACATGATGCAACATCCTCAACCTTTGGTGCAGCTCTTGTGTCTCTATACTGTCTTGAGAAAGTTCTATAGACGCTACACTAAATATAGACTCATGCATTGTTTTAATACACCAAAAAAGGTTCTTTTTTTTGGACCCCAAAACTATGTCAACTTTTATAAACTTCTGGTCCTCACAAAGAGACTCATCTATCCCCTCTACGCAAGTGAAGGAACATTCAGAATTTTCGTCAAATATATTCATAAACTCATTTTTTGCTAGGAGTTTAGGAGAAATTTGATAGTGTTTTAAGAACAGCAGCCTGGGTGCATTTGTTTAATAAAATGGGGGGTATATGTTGTTATATATAATTGTCTGTCTAAAGCTTATTCACCTATGACTTCACAACAACACCATCAAATAAGCATCTTTGAATTAGCTGATTAGGAAAGTATAGCACTTATTGTTTATCTTAAGTTGTCAGATGTTATTTCATTTCCTCTTGGTACTTCTTGCTTTTCCAAGCAAAAGTCCCACCTTATGACTTCAGACTGAATGACCTGTTCAGGTGGACGGTGATTGTTTGTGTTCTACTTAGAAACTGCTTGATCAGCGTTGGGGGGGGGGGGGGGGGGGGGGGGGGTTGCCAGAACAGATCTGGGTGTGATAAAAGTTCCAGTTCAAACATCAGCTGAGCTCAGCACAGCTCTGTTACTGATTGGCAAACTCTCCTGTTTGCCGAGCTGTCACGTGTCTACTACGACATTCATATCACATCAGAGATTTTTATTCTTCCGTTCTGGCAGATCAACAAGCATTGATATAATCTAACACATCCTGTGTCAGGAAATTAAACCCTGCAGGCTTGTGGTTTCTTATCACGTGTGGCTGCAGGTTGTGTTTATGAGACTATTTTTCTTTTGCTCCTAAGTGTAGATCTATTAGCTTACTCTCTGCATCCATGGTTTTGGTTTACTTGATTATTTTTCTAAAAAAAAAATAAAATGTTGATATATTATTTTTTTTGTATTGACTACATTTAAAAATGCATTTTTAGCGATAAATAATTCAGTTACAGTGCTGCAATATGATGTGAATAAGTGACAAGGGAGAAGAAGAAAGGGAAAAAATGAATAAAATAGGGGGAAGTATTTTTGTATGATATATTATCTAAAAGCTTTGACTCCTAATTGTAGGTCAGTATCTCAAGAGCTTTCTAAAAAGCAATGTAATAGTTTTGACCTCTGGTAAATACGACATAAAGGGCCTTTCATGGATTGTAGTGACTTACAAAAACATAATTAGTACATACTACTGGATAAAGTGAAGTTACAAAGCTACTGCGAGATGACGGTTTAACAGACATAACTTTGACACAAAATATTGATACTCAATACTAACCCATGTTTATATGTATCAAAATGTTTGCTAAGTCAGTTTAATCAGATGAAATTTGTTTCATCCCAAACTTTTTCGAGTGAAGATTGTTCATGATAACATGACCGTTGGTGTCCAGCCCTGTGTAATAAAGCTCTAACACCACTAGGTGGCTCTTACGCCTCCATCCTGCTATCCTTTGGGTTGATGACTCTGATGGAGAGGAGCAGGCAGCGAGGCAGACATTTATGTCGTAAAACAGTGCTATCTGTTGGCCTTCACTTCCACATCAAGTTGCAGGCAGGATGGGATTCTGAGCTTTGTACATATCAGATGCGGAGATGTCTGCCCTCTCTTGAACATAAGATGGTACTTCACATGTGGTGCTCAGTGCATCAAAAAAAATACCTTTGAAAAACAAGATGGTTTGACCTTTTATCCTCCTTGATGAGCAAGTTGGCACAGAGGAAGTCTTCTAAAATCTGCAAGAAATATGTCATGTCCATTCATGCGTGCTCCCCAGAGGATGGATTGTAATGCTTTGGGTGACTTCCTGAGCTTTCGTCTGGTTCTGACCTGTTTTGTAATCACAAAAAAACTCCAATGTCCATTGTTTGTATGCTTTTATTTGCAGGCAGGGTATTGACAGAAGGAAGGTGAGAAACAGTAAGTGATACGGTTGAAGATACAGCCTACAATTCCACAACACGTCTAATGGAACCGACAGACGGATGAAGGGCCCCCCACTCTGCATGCTGTCTGTATTCGCCCTTCTCTAGCAAGTACTGACGTCCCCTGTAGTTTGGATGCTCATAGAAGACCCAGCTGCCTTCCTGGACGTTAGCCGACTGAACGTCACGGAAGCGCCAGCGGTCCCACAGGTTTTGGAGGTCCTCGCTGAACTCAATCATATGGCCGCTGAAATCTGGACGTTCGTAGATGCGAATCCTGTGCCTGTTGTAAGGCTTGAATGATATACAACCAAAGTGTTAATGAGAAACCAACAAGGTCTTCTGTCTCTACTTTCATATTTAACAGACAGGTATGAGAGTTTGGTATCAAACTTGCCATGTATCATCAGTTTAGCTCAGGAAAAACTGATGATCCACGTTTTTCCTTGACTTACATGCCTGATGAGGCGACAGGAACGGATGGTGTCACTGAAGCCGTTCCAGTTCTGGTAGTTAGGGTACTCCCCTTTCATGAGGATGTATTGGTACCCCATGTAGTGGGGTCGTTCATAAACTACCCAGGCCCCGTTCTCCACCCGGATGGAGTTACAGCGGCTGATGTGGGAGCTGAGCTCAGGACAATCACTGCTACATTCGTAGTAATGACCCTGGAAGTTCTTATCCTCATAGAAGAAGATCTGCAAGCAGGACCCTGAATTAGACATGTACATGAACTAGATGACTGCACCTTCTGTCATTGTTACTGACCCTATTTTTACTACTACTGATATACTAATACGACTGCTAAAAAATATATCGTTACTAATAATAAAACTGAGACTGCCGCTGCTACTATTAACATCACTACATACCAGTTTAAAGCTGAAATGCTGGCAGGGAGACTGTGCACACTATGCCAAATTCAAACCAGGAAGTTGGTCTGTAAGCTGTGGGAGACAACTGCTCATGTTTCTTGTTTCATTCACTGTCTCTTTTGATGGCTCATCTCAGCAGTTCACTTGGCGGGCACAAAGTCGTAGTTACAGATCAAAATAAGGACCAAAATTAAAAAAAAAAATACCCAAGTGGTGATAATACTGCATTTTGTTATAACTTTATAAGGTATGTTACATGTTATGTGTCAGAAGTCATGTTTTGACCATGTTATGATGCACCCAAGTGGCCAAAAGCATATTGCATTTCTAAGGGTTTTGTCCCAGACTTTACTGGTAACAAAAGAAGCATTTTTGTTCAAATAAAAATATTTACCCAATTGATTCATCTTGGACTACTAAAGCAAAGACTTTGCACATGAGAACTGAATACATGTAAAAAGTCATATGTGATGAGGAAAATAATTTTTTTTTTTTAACTCAAAGCAAATGCATGTGTATAGGGACAGTTACCAACAACTAGATGGTATAAATTGCAACACGTTATCATTGTGCTGAACAATTACAGTACTCACCTTTCCCATGCGCTCCATAATCACCTTATGTTCCTCCTCACCCAATGAAATTAAAGCTCCTCGTTCACCCGGTGTTACTGATGGTCCATGTTCATATAAAGGCTGATGAAATGCAGTGCAAGTAGATTCATTGTTATTCAAATGAGCTCCAATTAGCATATTAGCTGATGCTGCAATTGCATTAAAGTTCATGGCTTTTATATGCTCTGTTTGATTGCTACTGGGCTGATGCAAATTTTGACTGGATCATGTTCAACTCTTAGACTTGGCTGCGTTAAGGATTACAGCTACAGCAGCTCGTTGATTAATCTGCCAATTACTTTTACAATGAAATGAAATGAAACTAAAGCAAAGTTCTTCCCTGTAAAATGGCATAAAACGTGAGAAAAATTAGTTGATCAACTAATCCTATTACCAATCTAATAAACATTCCAAAGTCACTCATAGTCATCTAACTTTGCATAATACTAATAATAATCTGCCCTCAAGGATAATAATTTCATTTTAATTTCATACTACTACATATTACAACCCCCAAATCCAATAAAGTTGGGACTCATGGAGATTCATGATATTAAAAATAAAGCATAAAAGTGAATTTATCATTAGGATGGGTATTGTTTTATTGTTTTAAATTTGAGCTGTATTTGTTTTCTATGTTTTGTTTTTTTTAAATCACATCAGTCCTCTGTAAATATAATTCCAGTGGCTTTCACTGTAGAAATTCCACATTAATAAATACCTCCAAATGAAGACAGAAAATACAAAATACATTTTATGTTCAAAGAATGAAACGTGTCTGACACACACAAATATGTCACACCTGATGTTTCATCGTGCAGTTTTTTTAGTGATAAAGATGAAGCAGAAATGTGTTATTCTGATCATGTCTTTATTTGTCAAGATGTATGTTCCACCCTTTTACACTTTTTTTTTAAAAATTACAATCTTCCTGAACCTGGCGGATGGATCCAATGGAGGGCTGCACGCCCCTGACTCAGAGTGTCACCTGTACTGGCGCCCCCTGCAATTGGGATGCTTGTAGAAGATCCAGACACCTGGGAACACCTTGCAGGACTGGACAATACAGCTGTGACAAATCAGGCATGCTGACCTTCAAAGTCTGGCTTCGCCCAAACTTTCAGCCTCCATGAATTTCCCACCTTGAAGAAAAAATAAATAAATAAATAAAAGATACTGAACACTGGCTGCAATTAATGCTTGTAGAAGATCATCTTCATGTATCTAAGTTGTCCTTGATTATGAGTAATAATTTGGGGAAGAGGGAGTTAAAATTGTACATATGACTTATAGTAAACTGGCAAAAAGACTGATCTGGTCTGGTGTTATTTATCTTTCTTAACTTCTTAACTTAAATTCCACCTGATGGTGTCGTTGCTGCCCAGCCAGCACTGTTGGTCTGGACTCTTCAGGGCTCAGCACATACTGGTAACTCATGTAGTTTGGTCAGTCATAGATTACCCAGAATCCTCCCTCCACCCTGATGTAGTTGCCGCGGTTAAGGTACGTGTGCAGGTTGCTGGAGCCATTGTTGCACTTGCAGAATCAACCCTGGAAGGTTTTGTCCTTGAAGAAGACAATCCGGAAAGAGAACAAAAACAAATAATACCTGTTTAAAGCTGTGAACATGCACATAGTTTACAAGCATTTATGTTTACTTTTGTGTTGCATTAAATATATGGCAGTAAACATGTGTCATATCTATGTGAAACACACCTTCTCCATAGTTAATCAATAGATTTAGTGTTATATAAAACATCAAAGCAGCCATTTCCCATATTTTCTTTATATAGAACAAGAACAGTAAAACTAAGCACATGGTTTGCTTTGTGTGAACTGGATCATTCAATCAGCCGTTCAAATATTTATCCAGGCTTATCACATTGTTCTGAAGCAATGAATCCCGTTTCCCTAAACAATGCAAACGCAAAGTGCAAAGCATCCTAAAACCACTGGATGCAGCAAAGCGGGCTAACAAAAACAAGGCCACTGCAGGACATCCGGTTTGATATGAAACGCTGTGAGCTGAGTCAGTGACAAAGCAGGAAGGCACCAGAGACTTTACCAGAGAGGCTTAAACACAACGCTAACTCAAGTTTCACTCACCATTATCATCACATAACATCACTGATGTTGTTCTGCATCTGCCTGTGAAAGCTCTAGAAACGACAGAAAAAATCCTCTAAATGAAATGATAAAATCATTGTTGAAATTGTATTTAATCCAATAGTGCTAAGTTTAAGGTTTGGTTAGGCTTAAGCAACAATTAGAAGTAGAAACATAGCACTGATATAGAAAACAAGCACTGACTGTATTCAGTATTTGACAGTACAATTTGTCTGGTCATTCAAAATGACTACCTAGACTTAATGCTGCAGTTACAGACAGATAATGGTTTTGATGACCCACCTGACCTTGTCTCTAATGCCACTGTCAGACAATATTCCCACTCGGACATAGAAATGATAGTTTAATACACAGAATGCCATGTTTATACATATTCCTGCTCCTCAGATGACACACCTTTTCCATTCTGGACACTCTGTGACCTTTAACCTGACGCCCCCTCAGGGAAACCATATATTTTTAGAAGTGGTAAGGTACAGGTATAGATAAACCCCTGTCATGCTGTTAATTTTTTTTTTTTTTTGAGTGTAATGAACATATAATGTATCTTTGTTACTTTTTTCACTTTTTCAGGGTGAAATGATACATAGTAACTGTATATGTGTATATAGAAAAACAAGCAAGATCAAGAATTAAGCGAATTAAGTATCTTTTCAAAAAAAGTAAATACTAAGCATTTATTCAGAATAAATTTATACCTGGAAAGATTTATTAAAAAATTATTTATAATTGCAATAATCAGCTTCCATCTCCACATGCTTACAAGAACATGTACAAGGTTTTTAGATTTAGAGAAGCCACAGGAAGTTCAATTCAAAGTTATTATGTCTAGTTGTATCCTCTTCTGTCATTTTGTTCTGTTCTTCACGTTCTTATCAGGACTCATAGAAATACTTTAATGACTAAACTGCTTAACAATCTTGACTGGAGATCTGGCGTTATGACCTGCAGTTTAAAGGTATGTTCATGAATATGTATTGGGCGTTAATCAGTCTCTAGAAAGTTCCCCCACTTTTATGGGATTGAAAAAAAAACTAAATTACTGGAGTGCCCTCTTCAGGTTGTGATTACATTCTTAATATTACATCACTTATGTTGTATTTAAAATTTCATTCCACAAAACTAAGTGTGAGGACCATTACAGCTGCTATAATCTTCCATAAAAATGATCCATAATTTCAAACCAGTTGTTGATCACATATTGACAGAAAATCCATACGAACAGTCAGAGTTAGTTTCTCATTTATTGATAGTGTTAAAGGTCTTCAATCGCTTTTGCTCAAGGCTGAAGCCAAGGTTCAATTAAAACTCTGTGATCCTGCGGAAGGAGCCTATACCAGGCGAGGAGGCCCCCCAGTCACTGTGCTGCCGGTACTCGCCCCGCTCAAGGAGGTACTGGTGCCCCCTGTAGCTGGGGAGGTCGTAAAATACCCAGGCACCATCGGTCACCACGCAGGAGTAAGCCTCACGCATCTTGTAGGCATCATACACTGAGGGACAGTCATCGGAGCACTCCACCATCTGACCTCCGAAATCCGGCCTCTCGTACAGCCTCAGCTTCCATGAACTGCCGTAAACCTAAAAATATATCGCACAAAGTCTCCATGAAAGTTATCGCAATGGCTAGCTAGAGTTGGGTGACATTTTCAATACCAATGCTGATAATGGAATTTTTTTTGCAGCAATACTAAACAAAAAACAAAAAACTTTGTTAATACCTGACTGGAATATTGGATAATTTTTTTATCCAAATTGTAACTCTGTAAAATGTTCACTTAACTAATTTTTTTGATACTCTGTTATAGACACTGGTTGCTCAAAAAATTTGGGGCTTTCATTTCAACTGATAGACCAGTTGCTGGTCCAATAAGATCATTCCTTTTTCCATAGGCTACACTATTTTGAGGTTGAAGTAGGTTCTCTGTATTACTGCACAAGACATACTTCAATAAAGTTCTTTTTAAGGTGTAGTAACTATTTTTGTGGTCACTTGGGTCCAGAACTCCACATCAAGCTAACAGTTTGTTTTTTCTGGGGTTTTTTTTTTCTGTCTTTACAACCAGCACAGAGCAACAGTAGAATATGGAGACATGTTTCTGAACTTTGAGTAATTAGTATGATTAATTTTCACTCTCCTTTTAGCTTTGTTTGTTTGGTGATAAGTCTCCATGGCTTTATCGCTACATGTGATATCTTTGATATTATTCACTTGGCCATTTGTTAAATAATCTGCTTTCCTTTTGGGGCTTACAGAGCTTAGTCTTGTGCCTTGTTACACCCCCACTCTTTACTGCTCAAACCCAGTTTTAACACTTATCTTTAACTATTCAGAATCATAATGTGTCAAACCTAAAATCCTCCATTGCATTTGCTGTAAAAGCCTGAAGACTCTTACATTCTTGATGGCACGGCAGGATTTGACGTTGTCGTTGAAGGCCATCCATTGCTGATTGTCTGCATACTCCCCAGGACTGAGGATGTACTGGAAGCCCTGGAAGCTGGGTCTCTCATAGATCACCCACACACCACTCTCCACCCTGATGGAGTTGCAGCGGCTGAAGTACGTATGCAAGTCAGCACAGTCACTGCTACAGTTGTAGCAGCGGCCTTGGAAGTTCTTCTCCTCAAAAAATGTGATCTGTTGAAAAGGTAAGAGGAAAAATTGGATTCACACTATGTGAGTATTTTATTTTGAACTGGAGTATCTTAAAATGAGCACATTTCTTCTAAAATCATAGCAGCTGTAATAGGTCTTTTTCTTACCTTCCCCATTTGGATGCACTGTAAACCTCATTCTTTGCTGCAGCCCCATCAAACTATTTATTGATGAACAAAATGTGCAGAGTGTGGCAAGTCTTTGATACCCAAATGAGGGAGATTTACATATCAGCAAAATGGCTTGGTGCTGTTTGATTTGCTTTTGTTCCAGTCTGATGATGACTCTGTATCAAACACATGCTGGAACAGTGTGAGACAATGATAGGAAAAAAAAAAATATTTGGCAATGTTAAATTGGCTTCTGTATTTCCATGAGAGCTGCAAACAGCCTAACTAGAATAGCACTACAGTAACACTGAACCACAGATGCTTTTATTTTAGATTTTTCCTTATTTTTTGCATCCTCTTCTTACGTTTCAGCATTCAGAGTCGATCGATGTAATTGTAATCTTGTTATTTCTGTTATCTGTCAGAGTGGAGTGTGGAGGTGAGTTGGCAAAGGAATATATATTGTTCACGGCTTCTTTCATGTAGTCTTACACGTGCGCATCAACAGGAATCTGAAATCATTTCTTGCAGCGATAAATATGATTTTATTTCTGAATTTACTGTCTAAAATTGGACTATAGCCACTGCAGTTTTCTCATATTGGGAATGAGGCTTTATAGGTAAGTGTAGCGACAGCAGTTGCCCTGTGGATTTGCAAGAATTGTAATTATTAGTTTCAAGAATCACACACCCTGCTTAACCAGCTGTCACAGTTTTGTTTTGCCCTAAATGTGCTTTAGCGTTTGCATATCGCAGAGGTCAGTTTGAGCAAAGCAAGGAATGTTTTGGGGGTCATTAGGTGCAACATAAAATCCGAGCCATTTGGCTGTGATAGATGAATTTGGCAGCAGAGATGCAAAATCTCCAAAACAATTCAACTGATGATAGGTCTCCTATGAACCAAGAGTACATTCTGTGTGAGGTTTAAAACAATCGGGTTTTCAATTAAAGCATGAACTGAAACGATGCATAAAGCAGCAGCGTAACATTTTCTTACAGCAGCAAATAGACAGTTTGGTTGTTTTTACTGTTGTGCTTTTACATGAATTTATTCTTTTCAAAAATGGCTGTGAGACAGCAAAATATTATCTGCATTCGCCGACTGTATCATATCTCCATCTGCTTTAAATGCTTCACTTTCAGGTCAAGCCTTTTAGAATGACAGACTTTTCCCAAACTATCCACATGCTGAGCGGTCGGAGTGCCTTAACTCACAACTTCTGTTTCTTTTTCTTCTACTACAGTTTTCAGGCCTGGTATCAACCTGGTAACATTGTCTCTGTCCTCTGCCATTAAAGGATAGGCAATGTTTTGCTCATTTTGGCCCATTACAAATCCTGTTCAATTGCAGAGACTTGTCCTAAAGCTGGGAGTATTGGGGGGTTTGGGCAAAAAATTCCAGAAGAAGTGTATTGGAATTCAACTGGCTGACATAAAAGTAGACCTATGCACCTCCTTTTGGCTGTTTAAAGGCAGGTAAGTGCTATGGAAGACGAGTTACAGTGAGTGGGCCCGAGATTCCTCATGAAGCTCATTCAACGGAGAGCAAACACCATGAGGCATGTTGTTTCTCTGGGCTCTCGTCACCTTCTGCTGTCATTTGAACTTGTGGGTTTGGTTTGTGCTTTCAGCAGAGGGACACACGGCAGCAGAGAGAGAGAGAGAGAGAGAGGTAGAATGTTTTGCATTGGTTTGCAAAGTTTTTTTCCCCTACTGCAGCTTTAAATCACAGAGTTGTGAATCGTTTTGCTTGTGGGGAACTTATCTGATTCCTGAGAGTGAGCTAGTGAATTCGTTTAGAAACGACCTAAGCAGACTTCTCGCTTCTCCTGCGGGCTTGAATTTCTAACAACAAAGCTTATCATACCTCACCTCAGTTCCTGCACTTCATTACCGTGTAAAAAATGTCAGCAAAAAAATGACTAATTGTCCACTGATAGATTGTGATGATCTATGAGTTTCGTAACAAACTTGAAAAATGGCTATTTTACGCTAAAATGACAGGCAGCAATCAGAAACTTTAGATTTCAGCTTGCTTTATTTTCCCTCCAAGTTTATTTAGAGCTTGAGTTAACAGGAGTCCATGATGCGCCTGATGGAGCTGAACCTCGTCACATCGCTCAGACCCATATCTCTGAAGTTCCTGTATTCCCCTGGCCTGACATACAGCATTCGGCCTCTGTAGCTGGGCTGCTCGAACATCAGCCAGTGGCCGTCCATCACGTTGCAGGACTGGCAGTCAGACATGCGGAAACGATCCATCATATTGTCACAGTCATCCATCAGCTCATACATCTGGCCTCCAAAGTTCTCCCTCTCATAGATCCTCATTCGGAAGGGTCCCCTGTACTGTGGGGTGAAGAAACATCAGGCTGAACGACTGTGGACCTCAGAACAGGAAATGAAATTCAGCCTAACCTTTATCGTGAATGGCGTAAATGATCTCATTGCTTTATGTGTTTTCAAGATACTAAGATTTAGTAATCTTCACATAATGATTACTAAAAAGTTATTGCAAGCACAGCTGCTGTTTGCCTCTATACTAGTGTTATTTAATTTTATAAAACTGACCATGTTTAAAACTGGATGTTCCCATCTTATTTTTTAATTGCTAAGTTTGCAAATACCGATGCAAAATTTACCAAATCCTGAGAAGAATCAATGTATCTATAAATAAATACTCCACAAGCTTTTCCAGGATCTTTAGGTCAGCTCAAATGCTGGTAAGTGGACCTAGAATTTTATTAATTTTATTCAAATATTTGTAGCGATTCATGCTAGACTTTTGTATATGCTCAGCTTAAAATTTTGTCCTGTCAACCTGTAAAAAAGCCATGCGTTAGTCCAACATGGATGACGGTGTCCTTTTAGCTAATTCAATTTGCAAAAATCCCTCTTTAGCAGATTGAAAACTGCGATGTGAAAGATTTGCTGCAAGGTTTGTAAGACTTTTTTAGGTGGTGTCATCAGTGCACCAGTCTTTCAGTATTGTGCACTCATAGATTGTGATGGTCTTAAACTGGAAATCAAGTTTTGTAACAAACTCGAAATGCTACATCATTCTGCATGTTTCTGGGTTTCAATGCAGCGATAAACAAATCCACCTACCATGGGAATCATACGACTGGACCTGATGCAGTCACTCATACTCATTCCCATCAGGTGCTGGTTGTCTGGATACTCGCCCCTCCTCACCAGCATCTGATGGCCCATGAAGTTTGGCTTCTCATAGACCATGAAGAGGCCACTCTCGACCCTGCAGGAGTTACACCTGCTCAGGTAGGAGGTGAGCTCGGCGCAGTCGCTGCTGGTCTCATAGGAGCGGCCCTGGAAATTCCGGTCCTCATAAAATATGATCTGCAAAGAACGATGTGAACAATTGAATGATTTTGCCTTAAGGCTCTTTTGAATTTTTGATTTACATTTTATGCCTCAGATGATTTGAAAGTTTTACTTACCCTCCCCATGGTCATGATATTTGTGAGCTAATCTCAGATGTACAGCTTCAACATTGACCCTTTTCCCTTTTTATACATTACACAGCCATAGTATTTCCACATGGCTTGTGCTGAAACCTTTGAGTCATCACTCTATATTGTGGCACAGTGCAACACCATAGGATGACAGATTTACTGCATGTCAGATTCTGCAATAGTTATTGTGAACTGATTATTGTGTTTTATGCTTGCTTCCAGCAACTTCAACTATTTAATTCGTATCTCTTCTGTAAAAATCTATGTGGTGTGAATACCAGATAAGAAGGTGAGACTGAATGTCATGATAACAATAAAAGGAATTCGACAAATGGCAAGGTACACACACAGACACCATAAACCCCTCTTTGGCCTGAAAGGTGAAAATGGAATTAATAATACATCATTTAAAAAAAAAAAGTTTTCCTTCTGTTATGACCTGACATGACCTCCCAAAACTACATTCAACATACAATAATAACTATTGAGGTGTAAAAAGTGAAAGCGGGCCCACGTGAACCTTGTGATGAGTCGTGATGTTTCATACAAAGGTGTGCAAGGTGGTCTGTGGCTGATTCTATATAAAAGTGAAACTGGGTTGGCATCAATTATAAAAACCAAAACCATCACCATGGGCAGGGTACTATTCATCATGTTTGTATAGTGCTGAAAGATCTGATGCTGTAGAAATAATAATATATTGATTAATAGGTTAGATATACAGTATGCAAACTGCTGAGCAAGGTTTCTCATTAGAGCATGAAATGCATTGTTCCAACAATCTTTTCCATCAAAAAAAATAAATAAATAAATAAAATAAAACACCCAAGACTCCTTATCTTTGAAGGTTTTCATGTAACGACTGTAAATTTACTATATGTTTTTTTTTTTTTTTTTGCTGCAGATTATTTTCTATGAGGACAGGAACTTCCAGGGTCGGTCCTATGAGTGCAACACTGACTGCTCTGACATCCACATGCACCTGAACCGTTGCAACTCATGCAGGGTGGACAATGGGTGCTTTGTGGTGTACGACCGCCCCAACTTCACGGGGAATCAGGCTTTCTTGAGGAGAGGGGAGTACTCTGATTTTCAGCAAATGGGGTGTGTAGTAGGCATGATGGGCTTGGCGATGATGGATAACATTCGCTCTTGTCGCATGATCCCCTTGGTAAGACGTTTTAGTAGTTGTTTATACCTTTTAGATTTTTACTTACTGTATTTGTATCACAGTATGGCTTAGCAATTTTTTTTCCCCCCTTAGACTTAGGATGTCTCATCTTCTTTCAACAGCACAGTGGACAGTTCAGGATGAGGATCTATGAAAGGGAGAACTTCGAAGGCCAGACGCATGAGCTCATGGATGACTGTGAGTCTCTCCAGGACCGTTACTATATTGCTGACTGCCAGTCCTGCAATGTGATGGATGGCCACTGGCTGATGTTTGAGCATCCCAACTACAGAGGTCGAATGATGTACGTGAGGCCAGGAGAGTATAGGAACCTCAGAGACATGAGTGGGATAAGCAACCTGATAAGAATCCGTTCCATCAGGCGCATCATGGATTTGTGCTGATTATCATTCATTAAAAAGGAACTGTGGGGAACTTTATTTTGATTCCCAAATAAAGTTGGTTGTTATTGGTTGTTTTGTCTTAAGTGAGCTGGTCTGTAGGTTCATCCGGCACAGAATTGTTTGGAGTGAGTGAGAACTTCTTTGAGAAGAGCAGAATCATTTTACCACAATAATGCCAGTCAAAATTAGGACCAAAAACAATGGAATAACATCCTTGTGATATGGTGGATGATCTTATTTTCTGTAGGAGGGTTTGGAGCCTTGTGTAAGGCTCCAAACCCATTTTGCAAATATGTTTGGTTGCTTTTCTTCTTCTTGGAGCTTGCTGCTAACTGCAGCAAGCTGCTTTTTATACCTCCAGATTGTGGGTCACATGCATAACATGTTGACAAAATGTCTCACCCTCAACTGTCCCAACCTTGTTACCTTTCCAGCTCACTCATTTTATACAGATGTCGATTCAGCACTGTTACTTCCACCTCTGACAGCTCAGAGGCAGAACAACAATGGCCTCTTTCTGGCCTTCATTCTGTTAATACAGAATGCAGAAGTGTAATGAAGGATCAACAGTCCCACCTTGACCAGGCTGTCGTTTTTAAACGTTTTTACCCTCTTGGCAGTGTAAACATACTCAACAATTTGCATGTTCCACAGTATTATGAGCTATCTGGTGTACAAAGTTAACATTTTGGTGTTAAAGTGATGCTTATAAGATTAAATTAATGTGCACTGGTCCCTCACCTCATTGATATTATATGCTGATCTGTAAGCAACAAAAAGCATTCTGATTTAAGTGTTGGAAGTCTAAGTGGAAGTCAGTGGAAATGTCATCCCCTGCAGATCTGTTGGTTCTGAAGGCAAACTGGTGTCTAGGCTGGTTCCAAAGTGTCGGACGAACATCTCCTGGGGCAAAAATGTTGCTACACTTTTATTATTCAGAATGCTACATGAGTTTAAGCAGACATAGAACAAACCATCAGCACTAGTCTTTGTGTGCAAAACCTCAAAGTGAGACTGTGAATTTGGTGGTAATTGCAGGATAATGGAACAAAATGTATGTTTACGTCTTTTGTATCAAATTAAATGTTTATTGTCTAAATGTCAATCTGTTATACATTTTTCTATAAATGTGTTCTGGAATAAAAAATTATGGTACAAAGATACAAAAGTAATGCAATATCTAGAGTTTGCTTTGTCAATGTGAAATCTGCACCACCACTGTTTAATCTAGTGACTGCAGTGTTCACAGCTTTGATGTGTCATACAGTAGGGACTTCCATGCTGATGAGCTGACTCAGTTATTGTGTACAATTGAGAGGCAGATTCTTTTGATGTCACATGATGGATAAAAGGCAGCTCGCCAGCAAGAAGAACAACAGAAGTCAAATAGCGTGACCATGAGCGGAAAGGCAATGAAGGGCACAGATCGCTGCACTAGTCAATATAGGAGGCAGAAACTAAGTGATGCATATCGGTATCATAATTGCATGCAGCATATGCACAAAAATACTGTAGTACATAATTTTTGTCATTCAGCACAGTGTAATTTGTATTAATACGTTATCTTATGATCATCACATTTAGCTGGATGTTTTCTAATGCTTGACCCAAACACAATCTAGGTCTTTCTCACGACGTCGTCTTCTTTGAGGAGAGAAACTTCAAGGGTCGCTCGTATGAGTGCATTAGTGACTGCTCTGAAATTGCCTCTCACTTGAGGCAATGCAGCTCCTGCAGGGTGGAGAGCAGGACATTCATGGTCTATGACCAGCCCTACTTCTTGGCTCAGCAGTACCTCCTGAGTACCTAGAACACCATGGGCTTCAACGACAGCATCCAGAGATAAGCAATGATATTAGGTTCCGTTCAATCAAACGCATTACAGAGTGTCTCTGATGAAGCTTTGTTTTATATATTAACAAATTGTCAAAGTGAGAGGCTAAATGAAGGAGCCTTGTTTTATCCTGAAACTGTAATTTGTACGTTGTTTGCACGTAGTTCCATTTGTACTGCGAAATCCAGCCGCAATGAATTTACCTCTTTAACTGTGTGATGCGCACAATAAAATGATTTGCTGTATATTTGTGTGAATTATTTCAGAACGCAAATTACGCACACAATAACTGACTGTTTTGCTAAATTAAAGTGTATTCATTTTCAGAAACAAATTAACATACAGGGCGGCACGGTGGTGCAGTGGTTAGCACTGTCGCCTCATAGCAAGAGGGTTCCAGGTTCGAATCCCGGTCTGGGCCCTTCTATGTGGAGTTTGCATGTTCTCCCTGTGCCTGCGTGGGTTTTCTCTGGGTACTCCGGCTTCCTCCCACAATACCAAAAACATGCACATTAGGTTAATTGGCTACTCTAAATTGCCCCCTAGGTGTGAGTGTGAGAGTGTGTGGTTGTCTGTCCTTGTGTGTCAGCCCTGCGATTGACTGGGGACCAGTCCAGGGTGTACCCCGCCTCTTGCCTGTAGTCAGCGTTCAGGGTCGCAGGGGAGCTGCCTCTATAAGTGGTATAGAAAATGGACCCTTCTATGAAATGGATGGATGGATGAAATTAACATACGGTTCACACACCTGAACCCAGTAACATGTAATATTTAATATTACTGCTGTAACACAGACATTATAGAGACAAACTATCAGATTGAGGCTCAAGGGTTGGGCTAGTCCCGTCACTTCCAGTGAAGGGAAACTTTAATACTTTAGTATACCAAGACAATGCTATGCTTCAAACTTTGTGGTAACAGTTTGGGTAAGCCCTTTTCTACTCCTGTGCCCCAATGCATAAAGCAAGGTCCATAAAGACATCTTTGGATGAATTTGGTGTGGAAGAACTTGACTGGCCTGCATAGATCCTTGACCTCAACTCCATCCAATACCTTTGTGATGAGCTGGAATGAAGATTGCAAGCCAGGCCTTTAAGTCCAACCTGACCTCACAAATGCTCTACAAACAATGGGCAAACATTCCCACAGAAACACTCCAAAATCTTGTGGAAAGTCTTCCCAGAAGAGTGGAGGCTGTTATTACTGCAAAGCTGTCTTTATAAAATGTTATATCGCTGAACTCCCTGTTTTGTGGAAGCCACCCCAACACTTTTGTCCATATAGTGTATATTGTTACATATTTGCATAGCATACCTGTCAGGAATGTATGTTTTCTACTATACTTATATATGATTGATGAAAAATGTACACAGTTTAACTAGTTATAAAGACTGCACTGCACTGCAGCAGACATTTATGAGTCAGTATGTGTATTGGTGGTGCTTAAACTGGCTTTTCTTTGTTGTGTATGCTAGACTTGAATTAAATATCAACCGCTTACACTTGTTGCCACTGCTCTTTATTGAGCAGCTCTGTTCCAGTCTATCTCGTGCAGTCTGTATTGAAAAAAACATTCTAGAGCTTAGTCCATATCACAATACAGGCTGATTGAAGGCAAACAAAAGCAAAACCGAAAGAGCTACTGGCTATGTAAAACAAGCTGTTACGCTGACATGAAGAAAATAACTGTTTCAGAATTGCAAATCATATAAAAGCTACTGCTGCGCAACAGAGGCAAGGCAGTGGTTGTGTTCACAGGATTTTGGAAAGGAGCAGTAGTCACTCCAGCATTCACAGTGTTAAAGTCAAAGTATTGCATTTCAGTGCTATGAAATGTGTCTCTTTAAAATGGAATATTAAAGAACAACACTTGTGGCCACCATTTTTCTGGTATGGGTACTTTATGTCAGAATCACAGCCTTGGCCATTCAGTTTGTAAAGTACCATAATCATCTGAATTAAGAAAATAAACAAGATTTTACATCGATAATTATTGTGTTTTCTATTGTACAAAAATGTACAACTGAAAAAATAAACTTTGTACAAACAAATTATCATATGAGTTGAGTTTCATCATTTCATATCTTTGATTTCCAATAAAAATGCATGTTTGGAGATTTATTGATGTTACATTTTGGGACTATTTGTAGATTTTGAAAGCATTCCACCATCAACCAGAGCAATTCAAAGTGAGCTTCCACTCAAAGGAAAACAGCTGATTTGCTTCACTGGCCGCACAAAACGTAAAGAAACATTGTTCTGTGAGAAAGAGCTGACAAGTCTGGTCATTGTTATGAAAAACAATAACACAGGTCATCCATGGGTTATAAAGGCAGTGTGGAGCCCGTGGGTGCTGCTAGTGTGACCAATGTTAGCCAACACAATGGGTAAGGTAAGGCTGCTTGTTTTGCTGTGTCTTTTTCGTGCTTCTGCATATCTGTGTGGATTATTTACCCGCAACCGGTGAACTGGAAGCCTTTTTTTTGATCTGGTATAGTATGTATATCTCTTTTAAACTGAGCCAGCATTATCAAGACCTTTGAAAATCCCTTGATTGATCCCTCCAGATTATCTTCTATGAGGACAGGAACTTCCAGGGTCGATCCTATGAGTGCAGCAGTGAATGCTCTGACTTGCATTCCCACTTCAGTCGCTGCAACTCCATTAGAGTGGACAATGGTGACTGGATGGTCTATGAGAGACCCAGCTACATGGGCTACCAGTACTTTCTGAGGAGGGGCGACTATCCAGACTATCAGCGCTGGATGGGATTCAATGACTGTGTGCGATCGTGCCGTATGATCCCCATGGTAAGCCTGAAGTGGGTGGTTACAGCAGGCATCATCTTACAACAGCTTTTTCTATTGATAATCCTTTAAAAAATAACCCTTCCTTTATGCAGCACCAAGGCTCTCACAGAATGATGATCTACGACCGCACAGAGTTTGGAGGTCAGATGATGGAGCTGACTGATGACTGCCACTCCCTGTATGAACGTTTCCATTTCAACGACATCTACTCCTGTAAAGTGATGGATGGTCACTGGATCTTCTATGAGCATCCACATTACAGGGGACGCCAGTACCTGATGCGCCCTGGTGAATACAGGAGGTTTAATGAGTGGGGAAGCATGAGCTCTAGGGTGGGATCCATCAGACGTATCACTATGTGAGAAAATCTAATGTCCACACACTATACTGTCAATAAAATATTGTCAATAAATCCATCCAAATATCACTGTTCTGTGAACTGCTTCTTTTGTTTTTTTTGAGGTTCTCTTGAGGGGTTCAGTGAGTTGGAAGGTTCAGTTTGGGGGCAAATTGGCTCTCACCGCTGGTGTTTTGAAGTGGATTTTTGATACAAACACACACACACATAGTAGAAGCCCAGCATGTTTATTGAGAACAGAGAGAGTGGAGGAAAGTTCAAAAGACCTCTAATTTAAGTCAGTGATTCGCCTGAGTGAGCCAATCCTTGGACTGGCGCCTCCCCAGTCGCTGTACCTGCGGTATTCCCCAGGTCTCAGGTAGTAGGTTCTTCCCCTGTAGTTGGGCTGGTCATAGAGCAGCCAGTGCCCATCAACCACATTGCAAGAGTTAATGTCAGACATATGGAAGCGGTCCTGAACGTTGGGGCAGTCATCGCTCACCTCCTGCATTTGGCCGCTCATGTCTGGACGCTCATACAGTCTTATTTTGTAGGAACCACGGTACTGCAGGAAGAACATTTACAATTTTTGTTTAGTTCTTCTAATGTGCTATTAGTTGTAGTACTTTTTGGTGATTGTGAACAAACAATATGAACAATTATGAATCCCCTACAATTTGCAGGTTAACACAAGTCGTTACACCAAGACCAAAGCAGTCTCAACCAGAAGTTTAATCAAAAGTCCCTGGTTCATGCTGATGTGCTAAATCTAAGGTAATCTACCTAAGCTAGGAAGGATGTTTGTGTTTGGGGTGGGGGGGTTTCCTGTTTGCGTTGTTCAAACTAGTCTTAAGACAAAGTTCTGTTACTTTGCGATGCCAAAAATTCTGGGTAAAGCTGTTTTCACCAATGTTTGTTGCTGAGTTTCAGACTTTAGGGTACTTGGTTTTTACAGGAAAGAATATTATTAGTTATTTTCCTTGCTTATGCCTTTACATATATTTCCTTTCCTTTGTTTTTCTTGCATGTTCTTTATCTAAATGTTAAAATACAGGTAGAAGTATGATCAAATGTTAAGATTTTGTTTAATTGCTTTTTAACTTTTTCCTGTTTTACTCCTTTCTATATTCAGTTTTAATGCTGGTATTATATAGTTTCTTTCACTGCCCTATTACTTTTATGCTGTGATAAACCAGCTTGTCCATTTGGATCCATAATTTTTAATTAATTCCCTTTGTAACATCTCGAGCTTACCGTGGGAATCATGCGGCACGAGCGGATGCAATCATTGATGCCAATCATGCGCTGGTTGTCAGAGTACTCCCCCCTGCGGAGGAAGTACTGGTGGCCCAGGTAGTGTGATCTTTCATACACCATGAAGCAGCCACTCTCCACCCGGATGGAGTTGCAGCGGTTAAAGTAAGGGTGAAGGTCAGCACAGTCGCTCATGCACTCATGGTGCCGACCCTGGAAATTTCTGTCCTCGTAGAATATGATCTGCAAACGTTTGTCAAAGCACTATGTTTAAACATCTCAAGGCTTATTATGTTTTCATTCTGTATTTTCAGTAACAACACATGATAAACTTACCTTTCCCATTGTTATATTGGTAGGGCCCAGACTGATGGTCAATAGATGCTCTCTGTGCTGCTGCTCTTTTATATTAAGTAGCTGTGTGATGGCACAGCATAAAGTATTGTCATCCAAATAGGTTTTATAAACACAAATCTGTTTATGTGTAGTGACGCACTGATGTGATGAGTTATCGTTGTCCACTTTTCACATGTTCATCACTATTGATCAAAACACCACAATGTGCTGGTGACCCGGGGGGGGGGGGGGGGTCACTGCTCACAGAATCAGCAAAACAACAGGGGCTATATGTGTCCTTGTCATTCAGAAAAGGGACACAAAACACTGTACCGCCATATAGAAAATTATTGACTGTACGCAAACACTTAAGGACTTGCAATTTTTAAAGTTATTGCATGGAATTCTTTTACATAAAAAAATGTAATAAATGTTATCGTAATAAATTGGACATTTAGTGTATATAGGCTCCAATGCAGCAAAACTAGTTTATACCTCAGTCTTGTCAACTGATTCTCATCCAAGGTCATCAGATACCAATCCTCTGTCACACGCATATCATGTGTAAAGTGACTGTCTCATACTGACACAGATGTGTTTACGCTGTAGGAACATTAAACCTGGCGAGTCTCATCCAGACACACAAGGTACCTTTTGCTACCTGGATGAGGATGAAGGATGCTAGGGAGGACACTAAATTAGATGAAGGATGCTGGAAGGATGTCTCCATAAATCTTTATATGCAGACTCTATGAACTCTTCTAAGCCATCTTAACTTTGAAACACACAGCTGTAGGTGAACGTTTACCACACAAATATTACTGTCTGTTTTATTAATCCCACTTAGGATGACACATCATTGTTTGCCTCTGGTTTTGGGTAGGGATTCAGAAACATAACAACACAAACCTAAAATTGTATTTGTTATTCATGTAGTACATACATTTCCTCATATAGTTCTCATAAAACCACTGGGAAATGTATTTATTTGCTTATAAATGTCAGTTTAATCTTATATTGAAACCAATGCAAATCTTAAATGTCTCCTTTTTTGATGGGCATATCTATTCTGAATAGATATTTTTCTCTATTGTGTGGGCCTTACGGTAATGATACAATATTCAGGAGCAGGGAAATACACTGTAGATGGACGCAGCACTAAATTTGCTGTACTTGTAAAGTGGGTTTCGGAAACTATTTAAATATGTAAAGTCACTCAACAATAAATCTCATCATGCACCGACAGCTGACACAGAAACTGTTTTATAAACCTCAATCAAAGGTCATGAGATTCAACCTTTTGTCATTATAATGAGCAGGCATTTGGTGCTTTTGCCACCCTGCCAAGGTCTTGATCCCATTCATACACATAAAAACCCTGATTCATCAATATCCATGGCTTACACTAGCACATGATAGACCCACCACTCTTATTATACATAGGATGCCCCCTAAATACATTTAGAAATGTTTAGAGCTTCAGTTCATGTCTCATTTTAACCTCTTTAGCTTTAGCTTAAAAACAAATACATTTGCATCGAAAGGCCATGACATAATAAAACTGCAGTCAATATTTGGCTTTGAGGCAGAACTCTTGATCAATTCTGAAAAAATATCAAACTGGGGCTATTTTGGCTTTGGCATCGTCAAAGTATATTTTTGACAGAAGCCCTGGGTTATAAACTGGGCGTATAGTTAGAAAAATGAGTTAGTTTAATGTAAAGGACATGGAAATTTTGCTTAAGAGATGAGGTTGCTCTATAGGAATGTGCTATTTAATATTTCTGTAGCATGACCCAAGAAATTCAAGATGTCTGACTCTGCTGATTTGATTCTGACTATTCTTATTTGAATCCCGTTCTTGTGAGTCCTCTATCTTTAATATGGAGGTTCAATACAACATAACTTGAATGTTTCAGATCCGTTTGTGCCTGTTTTAGCATATTTAAGGCAAAGCGAATAAAATACACATTTTTCAAAACATGCTGTAGTAACTGATGTATGTAAAGAAACGCAGCCACTATATCAAAGGAAACATTTATTTCCAAGAACTTTTCAAAAACTGGAAGGACACTGTATTAGATGTTAAAACAAAACATTTCTTATGCAGTATTATAGTTAAGAGTTAAACAACTACTGCACATTTCTCTTTAACAACACCTAAACAAATAATAAAAAGCAGTTTGGATTAGAATCTTTTTTTTGTTGTACAATTTGCCATTTAATCTCAATAGCAGAATCGCCTCGCCTGCCATAAGACAAAATACAAAAAGTTAAAACTGCAATTAGACCATAGCAGCAACATAAAAGCGCAAAAATTAATTTCAAGACTTCTAGGGGGTTTTTTTTGCCCAAATGTTTAGCACAAATTATTAAAAATGTAAAAATATGAATTTGTGTAATTAAACAAATAGAATTGAGTAGTTTTGCAAAGACAAGTAAAAATGTGCAAAAATTGTGCCTTGTACCTTGTTCGAACTCCACAACATAACCATAACTGATCATAACAAACACAAACAACACTGGCATTGGCATTTTGGTGACAAAATTTAAATTTCATTTTTTTTCTAACTTATCTGTTGTTCGTCTGAGAAAAGCAAGAAGATCCCCAAATCATAACGAGACTAACGAACGCGTCACAGCTCATTTGTATTGAATCTTATTAATTTAAGACATGTGTGCTCCAATAATATAAACACGTAAATCTGAATCCATGAAACTCAAAGATGTATTGTTTACCTGTTACCAAGTTATGCTCACCAACAATACAGTAAATATTTGATTTGCTGAAAAACTCACCATAAAGCTTGTGTATCAACTAAGAAATTAAGTAAAACCATTGTGAATAACACAGGCATCAAAACAGGAACGGATCTGAATGCTGCAAGCTGAGTGAGTCCTGCCAGGTGAAAGTTGGGCGGGAACAAGTACAACAGACAAAATGTGTCATGAAAAACACTGTTGTAAGGTTAAAACAGTTAATAGATTATGTGTGTGTTAAATCGATGGAGAAAATCAAACTGACAAGGAGGCCGTAATGCAGATCCCTTGAGTAGCCTCCTGTGGCTTTAGTCTACATGAGAGGTCGGGACGGGTGAGACATTGAGTCGTCTGCCGGCTCTGCTGCTTCTGGCGGGTAGTGTTGGTCCTTCCAGTTGACGCGCTGGCGATACTTTGGCTTCAGACGGACATGCGAGCATGGAAACATTTGATTCTGTAGAGAGAAATGTGACATTTAAGATTCAGCGAAGGTTTGCAGGGGTGAAGAGGAACAAGAGAAAGGGTGGTCCAGTCTAAAACACAGATTTCTAGAGTTAACTCTAGTATCTCTCCTAGTATCTCTCCTATAACAAAATTCATAGTCAATGAGGCTCAATTATCATATCTAGTTTTGCAGTGTTTCCCCACTGTTTGGTTATACGAAAAAAGGCTCTTCACCTTTCCATGACCATGTTGCAGAACAACGGGTGTCATTCCTTCGGTTCTCTGAGGATGCAGTGGGTAAAGCTGCTGCATTGTGGGCTCTATAAACTGCACAGATATGAGGTACTAGAATGAAAGCACTGCCAGCATTCAAAAGTGACCAAAACATCTGCCAGAAAGCATAGGAACTGTGTAGTGGTCTGTGGTCACCACCTGCAGAACCACTCCTTTATTGGAGGGTGTCTTGCTAATTGCCTATAATTTCCACCTGTTGTCTATTCCATTTGCACAACAGTGCAACAGTCAATCAGTGTTGCTTCCTTCTGTTTGTTTCACAGAAGTGTGACTGACTTGGAGTTACACTGTGTTGTTTAAGTATTCCCTTTGTTTTTTGGAGCAGTGTACATACCTCTTGAGTCGTGTCCTCTGTGACGGGCAGAGGAGGCTGGACATCAGCGGGCTGGTACAGATACTCGGACAGCTGGGAGTACATGAAAGGACTGGAGGGCATCGGAGGCTGGACAACAAAACACTGACAACAGCTGAACAACTGGCCAAATTTTCCTGACGTATAAAAAAAGGAAGAAGGGTTTTGTTTTACCTGGACGATATTCCACTGATACTGGTTTGGGACACACTGGACAGAGGGTGAGGTAAAAAAAAAAAAAAAAAAAAAAGCAGACTGTTAGCTGTTCACAGTTCAAACCCCGGCTCTACTTGCTAAATGGTGACACGGTGAGAGATCAATGGATGGCTGCAGGGCCGAGCTGACCTGGTAGTGGTGATAGGCTGGCTGCCGGTACACAGGCTGATGGGACTGAGGAAGCATCGCTGGAGGAGCGGGCCGCTGGAGAAGAAACATATGGCAGAAACTAATCACACATTAACAGGTTAGTTGTCTTGGTGCTCACTCACCCACCCACGTTGTGTGTGTTAACCCTTCTTGATTTAGCAAAAGAGCTATGCAGTATGTATTTGTGAAGTATATCAAAACTACTAAACCAACAATGAGTTTGTTGTTTGTTTTATCTCTTAAGTCTGTAGCAGATGTTGAGCCACACAAGTGGGTGCTTGCTCTTCACAGAGGAATTCATTTTTTAAATACCCAAGATTAACTTTGGTTTGGAGGACTTTAAATGTCAGCTATTGCGGGACTTGAAATGACAGGTGTGTTTTAACAGACCAGTTGTTAAAAACTGCTACACAAGTCAAGATATCAGTGAGAACTGACAGGCCAATGGTGCAGGGGGTGGTTCACAGGGGGGCAGTGGAAATAGGCCACTCCGTAGTTGCACCAGTTGCCTGTGGACGTGGTCTGGTACGGGGTCCCACAGGACATCGGCACAGCCATGGCAGAGTCAGGGCTAGTCACATGGGCACTCTTAGCTGGGGAAAGTGGACAGCAGTAAACAGTGAACCAAGCTAATCAACTTATGGATCAGTAACAACTGGAGTCGAGCTAGTAATCAGTGTCCTGGACTCAGGATTTTTCAGGATTTCTGTTGTGGTCCCAGTGGGAAAATAGTTTCCCATGAATTTATTAAGCTCTGTTTCACTAAAAACATGCCTTAGTATTATGAAACTGTCACAATCAGGACCAAAAAGTATCAAAACTTGACATACTGGAGCTTAGCCACGCCACTGTGTGACCAGGACAATGCCTAGTATCACAAGGGTTAGCCAGTTAAACTAACTAACTAATTAAACAATTAAGCCATGTGTCAAAGCACCTTCAATTTTACTTACTTTGTCCCGAAGCCTGCTGCTTGCGGACAGCCTGACCAATGCTGAGCTTCTTGTCTTTGAAACAGATTCCATTCCCCTTTGACATAGCAGTTGAGCGAACAGACGCCACATTAGACAATAAAGTCCAGTGGATAAGCTCGATTATTACTTAAGTGAAGTTGTAAATTTAATTTAATGGTCTGCTTTACTTACATCATGAAGAATTTTCAGTGCATCATCCTGGGTCTCAAATGTAACAAACCCATATCTGCGCAAAGAGACAGCCTATTCTTTAACAGTACATCTATAAATAATGCTCATATTTGGAAAGCCATGGCTACATTCATTATTATTCATTATATAAAAAAAATGATGCAATTTACTCACCCCTTTGACATTCCTGAACGATCAATCACAATCTTTACCTCTTTCACTGCACCGTGTTGAGAGAAGACACGTCGCAGGTCGCTCTCATTAACCTTCACAAACACACACACGCACACACATTTTTGACTGTTAGCGACCCCGAAAGAAGATGCGGTGGTTGCGGATTTGGTCAAGCAGGCCCAGCTGGAGCTTTTAGAACAGGACGAGGTTCAATGTCTAAATGTTTAATGTTAACGTTAAACATCAATTTCATATGGAGGAACGCTGCCTCGTTTCACTGTTCACTACTGTAAACAGCTGAAATGACTTGACGCTTGACTAAATATGTAATTTGACAATAAAGAAAAGACAACATAATGTGACACTTAAACCTCAGCGAAACCGATCAATTTCATCATCGCAATGATAGTTACACAAGTGCAAGTCGACCTACAAGTCACTGTCAAACTGACAATTGCATTTTAACTGTGGAGTTTCATAAATTATGTACAAATTAGGTTTGGTCTTGACAAATACATTTCTTTTGGAATTTTATGTCTTTAATAATTGGTAGATGACGACAAGAAACGGGCAATAACGCAACAGATATTCGATATTGTTTTTGACTACTAAACTGTTCTATAAATCTTGTAATCACTGATGATTCTAACTTGATTTCTGGACAGATTTGGAATTATTGTTGAATAACAACAGGCCTCTTATGAATTAGGTTCAATCGCATCCTGACTTTAGCTTGCTGCTCTCCAGTGTCTAACCATCTACAATAGGACAGATAAGCACAAACACACACATTAGCAGCTCTCACCTTGTAATCAATTCCCCCAACAAAAATCCGATTGGGGATGACAGTGCCGGGGCGAGGGCTGTGGTGGGTCGGGGCATCCTCGTGGTTTTCTGGAGGTAAAACATCAGGGGTGGAGGAGGAGCTGCTGCTGTTCTGAAATGGACAACAAGATGTGAACTTGAAATCAAAGAACATCTGGGGCCAGTAAGAAACAACACACATCACCTTGTTGGTCAGCAAATGGTGACCGTATTCAAATTGATTCCTTCGCAGCAGGAATTAGCAGAATGCATTTTTTTTTTACATACACAAGAAAGATTTTAAAAAATTGCATGTGGGTAAGGACATTTAGCTTGCCTAATATGATATGAAAAGAAAAGCATCATCCATTCCGAACAGATAAAATTTTAAATCTTTTGTTTGTTTGACTAGTAAACCACCACCAAAAAAACCCAAACAAAAACAAAAAAAAAACCCATCAAAGCAAAGATGCCTTCTAAGCCAGACAAAGTTGACGCACCTGCAGTGCAGCCAGCGGGTAAAATCAAATACTCGTGGCTAAAAGTTAACAATTTTATATAAAAAAAATGTCTTCTATATGAGCCACTGTAATGTCCTTACACATGCATACAACTATTTTTGCCAACTAAGATGTCAACTTAAAACTAACGACATCTAATAAATCACCATCTTTATTTCCCCACTTGGCTAACACCTGAAAAACTCATGCTAACCTTTCCTTGCAAGCTATTTCCAATAAGCATCACTGATGTCCAAAGCCTTACTTGACTTAGCTACTTAGCTATCATTTCAAAATTCACGCTTTCTTGACAAAATGAAACTCTGAACTTAACTTAACTAACATTACAGTCAGGTTAGCATTTTCGTGCTTATTGCTCTTAGTAAACTGAGGTAAAGGAAAACAAAATGATTCCACCTAGCTAATTCCCTTCAACACTGTTGCTAGCTAAACGCGTTGAGAGCAGACTCCATAGCTCACTCACCGCGTTTTGGTTCTCCTCTTCCATGGCCACGTTCATCTGGTTCAGCTTCTATCTCTAAATGACTGGTTCTGATCACATATTAATCATATTGGGATCTTGCGGTGTTTTGACAACAACTCTGTTTGTAACTATGTAACTACTGTAACCGCACCCCCCTCCAGCTGTTTACTCCGTCAGCCCTTGTCCCGTTAACGACCTCATACTAATTCGACCACAAAGCATTCCCATCGTAAACATTCAGGTGAAAGTAAATATATTTTCTTTTTGTTTATTTGTTAATCTATCTATATATGTATCTATGTATATCTCAAATCATTTTTTATAAGTAATGTATAAAGTAGTAATATACAGATACTGGAAATAAAGACTTTAATGCCCGCTATGGTTTCCATCGTATTGAGAAGTCACTGGTCATTTTTGTGTTTCCTTTTAACTCAGTTTGCAGTTAACGTTTATAATATTTATAATACATATGAAAAGGGCGCAAAATATAATAAAGAGCAAAGAATTCCAATTTGAAACTGTCTTTTCGGGCCTAAGTTTGAGACCTAGATTTGTGCAATAATAAAATTATCCACACGGGGGTGCAATTTCTCTGTGAATAAAAATGTCTTATAGGGATAATCTTTTGTTGTCCATACATCACAGCAAAATGAAAGGTAAGATGATTTTAAACTATTCACATATTAAATACTTACACATTAAATCCAAAAGTAGCAAGCCTGTGAGTATTATACCTCATTTTAATGACATAACTGACCTACCAATATTAACCACAAATATCAAAAATACCTTAATTGTACCCATAGAGCAAGCTACAACCCTTGCATTTTCACTCAAGACGCACACACACACACACATATATCCACAGTCAGAGCAAGAAGCCACTTTGGATGTTAGCTACAAGCGTCATGGAGCTATAATTTCTCTATGATTGGTGAAAAAGTGCTCTGAAACACTGTCACCCCCCCGCCACAACCACCAACCACCAATTTATCCTCTTCCCTCAGACCACAACAAAGCAACAGTACAAAGCTGGCAAAGAGTCTCCAGCAGAGAGAAAAGCAGCTGTTTCATAGCTGGTAATATCAGTAATGAATGAGCAATACATAACAGGGGCAATGAAATGAAAATTTTTCTTAGGTTTTCCTAGGACACACCCATTCTTTTGCAAAATAAATTTGCAAACACCTTTTCAAATCCTGTTTCAAAACCTCATGACGTGTGCAGTGCGTATTTCCTCTCTGCCTGTCTTGCACGTTTTTCCCATCATCACAAACTCTTTCCTCCACACTGTTTGTCCTCATCTGACTAATGTGGGCCACAACATTACTTGTCATTCATTTTCAGCTTTTGTTAATTGCCGGGTGAATTTGCCAACGAGGTCTGACTGTGCAAATTGAGAAGGGCATGTTTGATAATTACAGCAATTTACCAGCTAAAAGTGCTTTTATACTCCCCGAAGATCATTTAAGACACAAATGCTGTCAGGGCAACTTGCCTGGCTGTTGAGTGTGAGACTTTTATATTTTTTGGCTGTTTTAGTTGTGCTCTTTGCAGGCTTTTGAATATTGACTATTGACAATAATAATAATAAACAAAACTAATTACATTACCATGATGCAACAAGGTATACAGCATTTATTTTGTGATAAAATTAGCATTTTTTTTTTTTGATCTGCCACTTAGCTAAGCTGCGCAAGAAATGTGGTGCAGAAAATCGTGAAGCATTTATGGTGAAACAGTTAAAAACTCTAGTTAAGATAAGAACTGTTTTATTATGTGACTCATATTACACCTCACGCAGGGAATTATTAACTATTTAAGCATTTAGAGGCATACACAGGTAAACTAGTCTTCTAGCATGCAGGGTAGCCTACACACTGCATTACATTTTTCCACTGGAAGGGCACCTCTAGAGGACATTGTGTTACGTTTTAATTTTAAGGGCACCCTCAGAGTTTTGTCAATGTTTTATTATCTGGAAGAGCACTTAACTATATTTTCTTGACTTGAAGGGCAAACTTGAAGGCAATTGATCGCATTTTCTTCACTGGAAGGGCACCTCAGAAGGCTTTTGGCTATGTTTTGTCCTTTGGAAGGGTACGTTAGAGGGCATTTTTTATGTTTTATCAACATGAAATGCATGTAAGAGGGCACTTCTGCAGTTTTTTTTTTTTTCAAACATGGTGACAATTGCTAAATATACCAGGAAACAAGTTGTCCTGGGTGAAAGTCATTTGCCATTTGTTTCTTGCGAAATTATTCTTCCCAAGGTCAAGCATGACAAATGTTGTTTCTCTTGTGAGGGCATTTTTGTCTCAGAACCACTTCACAGAGATTAAACTGCATCATCTTCTTTTTCGGCTCTGGGTTTGTTGACACACAAAAAGAAAAAAAAAAAAAGTCAACTGTCAATTGAAACTCACAGAATAACTGGAAGCATATATAAAAGAAATAGAGGTCAAATATCAAATCAGACATGCATGTCCCATCGAGAAAACTGGCATTTTACCTCAGTCGGTCAGTCAGTCAGACAGTCTTGGAGACAGAGGTTGATGAAAAATGAGCCATAACAGAAGGGTTTAACTCTGGCTCTGTAATTACTCTACAAATCTCTGATTTCCCCTCCTTCATCTCCAGACTATTTATAGCAGCTGCATTCCTCTCAGAGAATAAAATGA
This sequence comes from Scatophagus argus, assembly GCF_020382885.2. Taxonomy (NCBI): domain Eukaryota; kingdom Metazoa; phylum Chordata; class Actinopteri; family Scatophagidae; genus Scatophagus; species Scatophagus argus. The sequence goes on from NC_058516.1 coordinate 11,040,117, forward strand.
TCTCTTTGAGACAGTACAATGCCAGAAATAACAGGTTTGGACAAACATTTGCTGAGGCGTGGTGGGCCTGGCTGACCATTACTGAGTTCCACTGTGGTTTCAGTCTACTGTTTTTCCCCTTAGTCCATTTATTCATCTGTTATTCTAAATGGCAGCGGGTTTGCTGGGGGAGGTGTTGGGGATGGTGGCGCGTAAGATGTGATGGTTCAACAAAAGAGCTTGTATGAATTGAGATGAAATGACTTTGGAGTCTGGCAGGCATGTGAGAGAGCGGGCAAAAGAAAACACACACAGGCACACGCACACACACGTTACATAGACTTACATTAATTTCCTGGAGGGATAATCACTGCCTAACAATAAACATTACTTGCCTAATCCTCTCCCTTACTTTAACCTAACCCTAACCTCAACCTAACCTTAAAGCAACTCTTCACCCTAATATTTAATGATTTATGTTGTGGGGATTTGCATTTTTCCCCATAAGTAAGGCAGGCCCTCACAATGTGACTGTGTAAACAGAATTTTGTCTATAGGACTACAGGAATCTGCATCCACACACACGGACACACACACCTTCATGTCTGTAAATACTCAGGTGACTACAGGGCTCAGACCTCCCTCTTTGTGCTCCCTTTTGTTTAGATTACAATCACAGGACTTCACTGGCAAATGTGAGCGACTAAGACATGCGGCTTTGAGCGTAAATATGTGTATATGCAACCATGTGTGTGTGTTTAGGTTATCAGAGAAAGAAGGTTTTCTTATTCATTGTGTTTCTTGTCAACTTTTGTTTACACAGACAAAACAAAGATCATATACTCTATGTAGCATCCAGAATTCATAGTCAACTTATTCCCACCAGTGTTTATACAGCATGGTCTTGTTCCCAGGGCATCACTGCTGTTTTGTCATGTTTCTTGGCATCTTATCCAGGTGCAAAAAGGACCCGAAGACCAGGAGGTTTGCGAAACCAAACGTCACTGATCTTTCCCTAAACCAAACCGAATAATGCCATACACAGAAGATACCCTTTAGGATCTGTGGGTGATGTACAAAATCTTCCTGCCACAAGCCTTTCTAACACATGGTTAACATGAAATGGCACTTTGGTTAGGTTTAGGCACAAAAACTACATGGTGAGGTTTAGGAAAAGGTCAGTGATGTGTTTTTGGTTTCATGCTGGATGTGGGGGTGGTGTATGTGACCTACCACTCAACCCTGACCTCCACTCCGCTTGGATCTCTTTACACTTTGTAAACTACGGTTCTTCTGATCACCTCAGAACCCAGATGTACAATGGATGAGAGAATTGCAACGTAAGAAAAGACAAGACAAAATCAATTCATCAGTTTGGAAGCATATGCACTGCAAACACAAACAAAAGTGCTGCAAATTCTCACAATGTAAGACAGGGCTCCATGCTTACTGAACTGATGCAAAGGTGGTATCAACCATTTTTTGTTGTCTGACTCTCACAATATTGAACTGTTCCTTTGAGAGTCATCACAGTTAGTTTATTCTAATTTATTCAGTGCACTTCCATCCATCTCTTTATCCTTATTATTTTATGCTGGTGTATGACAGTCTGCTGTGTTCTCAGTGCCTGACAGATGGCAGTGTAGCATGGCTGTGATATGATGCATTTTGAAGGGTTCTGTCCTGCCTGGACTTTAATTTCACAGGTTTAAGAGAGTCAAAAGAGTCTTTTCACAGGAAACATTTTAACTTTAACTTAATGTCTTGTCGAAAAGGATGAGAATCAGGGAAATAATCTGCCTTTTTCTCTTGAGCTTTAAAGCATATTCAGCCAAATTATGCTTTCATTGATCAAGCTGACTTTTGATTTTACTGTCCCAGTCCAATTCCAAGCGTATAAAACATGCAATGAAACTAGTGTTCGGTTTTTCCCCCTCTAAAACTGTTTTTTTTATCTGGGAAGAAGGCATTCTGAAACAGCATTTAGATCAAGATATGTGTCAATCACATTTTAACCGGTCAAGGCAGACTAGGCACCCTAGAGCCGGGGTCTGATCTGAGGTTTCTGCTTCTTCTGTTTCTTCTAAAAGGCAGTTTTTCCTCTCCACTGTCGCCAAGTGCTTGCTCATGAGGGGAATGTTGGGTTCTCTGTATTACAATTTAATTAAAGTGTTTGGTCTAGACCTGCTCTAATTGGAAAGTGTCATGAGATATCTTTTGTTGTGAATTGGCACTATATAAATAAACCGAATTGAAATTGATTTGAATTGAAGTATATTGTTTTTTTTTTCTCTAGTGTTCTCCAGTTGATGTTTGCTCTTTTGTCAAAGTACTTCACCACAATGGTGTCACATTCCACAGCGACAGCCGATGATTTCTCTAAATGTAGACATATTATTTATGGTTTTAAATGCTGGGGCCCTGGCTATAGTTAGTGGGTGTGCACAGACTGACCGACAATAAAGTAAACACACTTCAATGGGCTCTAGCCAGTGAACTGAAAATGAAGCCAAGTCTCCTTGGAGTTTCTTTCTTTTTTTTTTTTAATCTTCTCTAAATTCATTTATTGGATCTAACAGGTGCATAATTGTGATATGGCTGCACATTTAGTATGCTGAGCTGCTCATTTTATGGTATTTGTCAGCTTCTAGTAGTCATTGGAATATTTCATCTCAGAAGATGTAGTGTAGTGTAGCAGCTAATTCCTTCTTAAAAGGATCATTATGTTCTGTCACACTTCTCTATTGACACAATACCGATCATTCTTTAAAGTCTTATTTTCACTGACCTCCTCTGATTGAAAGTATTGAGTACGTTGTACCAGAAGCCTAAAAAAAATGCAACCTCTTCATTCATTACATTGCGCTGATTTAAAGAAAATGCAGCAAAAAAAAAAAAAAAAGTTAACTGCATCGGTCACACATTGCACAAGGAATTTCTACAAAGTTAGAAATTGTCTTACATATAAAAAGGAAAGGAAAATACTTTTAAACTAGAGATCTGATTGCTGGTATAATACACTGCTGATGGTAACTGTGTGCTAGTTAAGGGAGCGTGGCCCTCGCTCCCTTAACTAGCACCTCAACCACACCCCTATCACCTGTCAAGCCCACTTATACCTGGTAAACCCAATGTGTTCAGTTTGTCAGAGATTTCTCAATGTACCCTCCTTTTCATTCGGCTTCCTACCTCATCCGAATGAGGTCTGTAATGAGCTTAGGAACCCCCACCTACCCTTCAGTACATCTTCCCAGACCAGCCTAATAGTTCCATCCCTCCCTACTACATCCATTCAGCTGTCCTCAACGTAAAACACCCCCCCCCCCCCTAATTTCTATTAACCTTTTAATTTCATATTATGGAGTCGTGTTTGCTCTATTAATATAAAAATCGGGACATAGATCATATTTCATCTTCTCAGCATTACACCAAACAAGATGAACTCACTAATGGAGCCCTTTTCCATTTTCTATATGAACACCCATTTCGGTTCCCATCCACCAGTGCCAAGGTTCAAGGTTGATTCCTGGATTCCTTTCCTCCGTCTTGCTTTTCTTCACAAGTGGGATCATCTATATTGCTACAACAGTAACTCTTTTGGAGGTAAAAGTAAGGGCATGTTGGTAGCACATTTCAGTCTACAGCAGTCTGCAGCATTGCAATGAGATGAGAACAAGATATGTTTTGGATTTTAAACTGTGTAAATAAATAGCCTGGTTCAAAAGAAGTGTTTCACCGCCCTGATTGGATGAAAGTTTCAGATGTGTCGCACTTCTAATGGTTGGTTGTGGTCAAAAGTGTAGTCTCTGTCAGTCACACCCAATACATACCACAGTGTATGGACACACCCTAGGGTACACTTCTACATCAGTAATGTAGTGGAGGTTAAAGGCTGCATGAATTCAAATAAGATCTCAATTGACACATGATACCTGAGTTTTCAGTCACTGCTTTTTTCACATTCAGAGCTGTGTAATTTATTGCACTACATGAAGCATTTTGCACTACAAAACCGCAGAAAACCTCGTACGTAAGCCTGGCTGATGCCCCTTCCTTTAATAAAATGTGTATGGCTCAAAATTAGGTCTAAAGATCACTTGGGATCATACCAGAGAACTGCCAATTGTGGTTGTACTTATTTACTAGTTTCTGCTCTGTGTGACATTTTGAATAAAACATGGTTCATGGGGGAGAGTGACACAGACCGAGGGGATGACAAGTCGAGTCATTCTGTGATCATTTCAGATGCGGAGATCATGAATTATTTGGCAGGAAGATAACACTAATTTTGCATTAGATTCACGGCCCAGTGCACCTGCAGATTTTCACCCCCCCAACACACACACACACACACACACACACACACACTATTTGTTGCTTTGCCCCTCCTGACACCCTGTTGTTTATGTATACTGAATGTAGGTCAGAAATGTGTGTATGTGAGTGTTTTTCTGTCTCTGTGTGCGTGCGTGTATACTGTATGTGGCAGCAATGGACACAGTGTGCTATGGAGGTCTCCTGACACAACTACAAATGTGAATCTACACACACACACACACACACACACACACACACACACGTAATCCAGCGGTAGGTCAGTTTAATATTTCATTTGGCTGATGGACGGCGTCTGCTGCTCTGTGAGCCAAACATCATTACAACACACTAAGTGACTTAACTCTAATTAGAGCTGAAAATCACATTAAAGCTGCTCTGTGATACAGAAAGTAGCTCACCTTTTCCCATCACTGGTTCTGGTTTCGGTTTTTTGAAATGGACGGGGCCCTTGCGGCTACATTGTTCAATATGTAACTATAACATGTTAAATAATTACAAATCGAGTGTCGGATATATTATTAACATATCACAAACAAATAACACAACAGAAATTTATATTATAGTTAGTGTTGAGTAAATGCCTTGCTTCAATTAATATTGTGAACTTCAGTGCGAGTGTATAATTCTTTTAAAGATTTGATTCCGAAATCTTTTGTCATTTTCACTCATAAGTTTTTTTTTTCTTCATATCTAAACTTGGCTGTTGTTGTTCAGTATTCATTTTCACAACACTAATAACCATTTATCATATTTCATACTACCGTTTGGCCAGCACAACACAGAAGTAAAACTAAACCATTTGTCATCCTGTGCATCCTGTGTGTTTGTGTATAATTTATGAATGATGAGGGAGTAAACAACTTCTACTTTGGTAACATGCTTTTGCACTTTGAATGCATGTGTGCATCAGTTCTGGTGTGGACGAATTAACAGCCTGTTTATTTGTATTCCGTTTCTTTGTTTCCATCTTTCTTTTTTTGTTTTGTCGGTGAAAAACACAAAATAGACTGTAGACGATACTGCATATGGCATATGGAAGGTACATTTGCAAAGTGAAACAAAACTGGCGAAAGGAAAACTAAGGACAACAATTCCTGCAGTGAAGGAAAACCACAGAACAACAAACTGATTCAAAGCCTGACTGGATACCTTTTTCTGTTTAAATAGAAACCCTAAGAAAAACTTATTACCTCATGAGTTCTGTAAAATTTAGTTCATGAGAATTTTATTCATTTCCAGAAATGGAAATCTGTTTGACTTGATATGTCTTAGAGTTCCTTCTCAGTAAAGGTTCTTTTCTTGTGATAAAAAAAAGACTACATATGATAAACAAGTGAAACTCAAACTTGCTACAGAAGCCACCACAGAATCACACACTCTCAGTCTCAATGAAACAGTCTTGGATTGGTACCTTAGCACCTTGTTGGAAAATGAACTTCTAAAACCTCACCGCCCACCTCCTGCCCCCATCCCGTTCCCCTGCTCAGCACCATGCTTCACCCATGGTGGGAGTCAGAGATGTCCTTGTTTTCTCCTCCCTCCATCCCTTCATCCCTCGCTGTGTTTGTACTGAACAGATGCCAGCGCTGGGTAAAGTCCTCTCCAGAGGGGCTGCCAGCAGCATATTGGTTTATAATTAATGAAATTAGGGCCGCTGTCTGCCGAGGAGGCTTTGGTCCCAGTGTAGAATAGACTGTTGCCTGCCAGGAAGACAGACGACTGGAGAGATCGAAGAGGACAGACAGAGAGAGACAGATGTAGTTGGATCATTGTTGATCCAGTATAAGGCCATGGTGGTTTACCGAAAGCATTAAGAATCTTCATGTTGTCTTAAAAGTCGGAACTGGTCCCATTGATGACACAGGTAGCTTTAGACTTTACACTCCCTAATTTTTCACTGGCACCCAATAGTGGTGGCAAATCCAAACTCAGCATACCCCAAATTTGAAATGATGACTATAGCATAGCAAATTTTTTTCGTCGGAGCTGACCTTTGGGGAAACAAAGAGCCACATGAGCTATGTTAGCTTTTTAGCTTTTCTATTTTTATTTAGCCCCCTCTGTCAGGGAATAAACTTCTCCAAGAATGGTTTGCGCACAGTTATTAAACAGAAAAGGCATAAATAATATTTTAAATAAAGTGTGTGAACTCAAAGTTTTGGTAGCAACCAAACTAACAAGCTTGTAAGCTGGTTAGCTTTTTTCCCCACCTCAGTAACAATTAACTGAATAGGATAGGAAAATAAAAACTTTTGTAATAAAGTGTTGGGTATTTGTATTGTAAATTTTGTATTTGGCCTCACCTTATCATTCACTTGCAAAAAAATAATAACGCTTGCTATCCGCTGTTGCAGTCATTAATGAATCAACAAATAAGCTGTTATTCTTGAGTGTATTGTGTGGAAACGTGTTGACATGATTCAAAGTATCATTTTTGGAATTAAGACTTATGAAGAATTATGAAGTATGGACACACAGCATAATAACAAAGCTAACATTAGCTATATAAATTAGCGTATTTAGCTGTTTTTGTCCTGCAGTACAGGGAAATCACTATTCAATCAAATCACTACTCTTTTCAAAACTTTAAATAACTATTTATTCATGAAAATGTCTCGTCATATGCTTTTTGGAAACCCACAGAAACACATAGCCTTTGCGTTTTTCATTCAGTTCTTAATACAAAATAAGTAATGGCCGGACATGTGAGCCGAAGTTGTGTCAAAAGGAACACAAGAATACCCCATAGACGACTAATAAAATGAAATCATCATGCAATACAAGCAAAGATGCATATATTGATATTTGAATTAATGATTTGGTACATTTTGAATGAAATATTCAACATTGCTTTGTGCAGATTATCTGACATTTATCATCTTAAGTCAAATACTAATGTAAAAATAATGTTCCATATTCACCAATTTGAACAAAGAAGATGCGAGAAACACTAATAAGAACCAATAAGAAGAAAAATAAAAGAGTGGAGTCACAGCTCAGACATAGGCCTATTTCACAGCAGACATTTTGATTTGGGAGGGAAGCACAGGTGTTTCTAATAATATTAATGATGGTTTTATCCTGTGTCCCATTCAGTGTCCCAGTTACTCATGACTGTATGACAGTGAGCCAGCTTGAATAAACTCCAGGTACTCCAGGTAAACCAGGCCTCATTATTTATTATTTACCTGTGCTTTTCTTACTGTGACATGTCAAAATGTGCACTATGAAAGGGCCTATTGTATTTGTTTGGAAGTTTTTGAAAAAATAATACTTAAACAAGGCCATTTTTGATCCGTAGATAATGGTATGTTAACGGTATGTTAAACACACACACACACACTCCTATTCATGCCCACTAACCTTATTTTAGTCACTTGTGAGTTCTCCTCCCCCAGTTAATCCAGTTAGTGCTGCTCAATCCAGCAGCAGCCGTTAATGTTCTCCTGGTGTGTCCTGGTGCAGCTGAACCACCTGAATGCGACATGATACTGTGGCCACACCACACACGTTGAGCTGCAGTATTACACACACACATTTGACCTTTAAAACGCTTTTTTTTGGGGGGGGGGGGTCTAAAAAACAAAGTTTCTTGACTGAGGGGTTTGAATGTTTTTGTTGACCTTTAGACATTTCCTCTGCCATGGATTAGAAAGAGCATGATGGATTTAGAACCGGAAAACATGCACAGTGAAATTGTTCAGGTAGCAGGTAACAGAGGACAGGTCCCAGGTCCATACACTGAGCCTGAACCAAAGGTACTTTACAAAAATCTATTGTTAATAAACAGGCACTATAGTATTTTCAGCTTTAAGGAATTCAGCATTTTTGAGGCTTGTGATATTTTGCTGTAATAACAGGGCTCAATTGTTTATTTATTCATATCTCAATGGTATTCAAGGGTCTAAATAAGGCACTATGCTGTGGAGGTGAGCCAGTTTCCACCAAATCAGGACCCTGAATCTGAAGCTGCTTAATGGAATTGCCATTATTAATTTTATTATTTACACTGCTGTTGTTCTAGTGTGGCATGTCTAAATGTCTAAATGAACTTCACTGTTTTGTCAGCTCTTCAGATTCCACCTCTGCATGTCAAACTTGGGAACCCACCTGTGCGGCCCCCCCGCTGGTAAGTATTTCACTTTACTCTCGTCAAACTGGAAGCAAAAGTGAGCTCTTGTTACAATGCAGACAAAGACAGGGACGAAGAAAGAAATTTGTGCCTTGGTTAACATCCAGAAGATTCTATAAAAGTGCACACTTCCTCTCTTTTCCGGCACGATTACATATGCGCTGTACCCTCTCTCTCTTTTCTGTAGCTTAGTGCAGACCTGACCTTGAGGCATCATGTTGTTGATAAGGCATCTTGTTTGTCTCAAAACTTCACTGTTATGACATTTGTGTTCGATCACATTATAAACAGGCAGTGTGGCTGGCTGGCAATGCCGAACCACTAATTGTTGTAATTGTTAGCAGTTGTCTGGGCTCAAAGTATGGACTGCCTGCTCTGAAGTTTGTCTGTGTATGTATTTGTGTATATGAACATGTTCTTGAGCACTTATCTGTGTGTGTCTGTGTGGCTTTATGTGGCACTGAATATAATATACACCTACACTATGTGTGCATCCATGTGTTTGTATCTCCATGTGTATGCACTGATTTGTGTACATGATCTGTGTGTGCGTGTGTGCAGTGATTACTATTCGACTACTAGACCTCCTCTATCTGTTTACATCCCAGTTAAGCTTCAAACACTGGTGATTAGATATTGGAGAGACCCAGGGAAGGGAAAGGGAGGTAGGACCAAGGAAATAACAAGAGAACAGGAAAAGAAAGAACACAGAGAAAAGAAAAAAATGGAGGAAAGTTAAAGAGTACGGCAACTACGTTCCAACTCTTGCACCACAGTGACAAGGATTCCTATGGTGGAAAAATCTAACAAAATCTAATTTTGGAGTTAATGGTTGTTTGCATATGTTATGAAAGAAAATACTATTAGCCTTTATTGGTTCACCCAAATTTCATAACAGCATATTTTCTCACAGTCTCACAAATGGCTGGAACATCCTGTGTGACTACATGCATCTAGACTTGAAGGAACAGTTTGACATTTTGGGAAAACATGCTCATTTGCTTTCTTGCCGAGAGTCAGATGAAAGTATTGATATCACTCTCATCTGACAGGAAACAAAGGGAAAGAGTTAGCCTGGCTCAGTCCAAAGTTTAGAAATCTGCCCACCAGCCTCTCTGAGACTCAGCAGCTGATTTTTTTCTCTTCTCTGGACTATTCCTACAAAAAGGAAATAAAAAAATAGATGCCCTAATGTTATGGTAGTCCATAGAATATGCTGTTATCAGTTTTATAAGAATCAAAGCTATTGGCATGGAAAATGATAAAATGAAAAGGAAAATTCGTTATTGTTTGGGTGAACTTACCCTTTAAACCCACAATCCATTATCCTACATCGTATTGTCAGCACTATCATTCAATAACTTCAGTTTCTTATGTGTAATTATGCAGTCTTGGAAGAATTTTCTGTGACTTGACAACAGTACCAAGAGAAGGGAAACAACTATGCAAACAACTTGCACCCTTCACCAAAGAAAGGTTCCAAAATAGTGACTCAAAGTAAACTTGAAAGTGAATCCAGACATACTTTTGTTCCGTCTTGTGCGAGGGAGACGGGACATCGGGCGACCGCTGAGCTGTGGGCCAATGGCGGCACCGTGGAGGAACAGCCGGTGTTAATCCAACCCAGCAACGGTTCAGCAGGCTGCAGTGGGAACCAGTGGAGGAGGGAAGGAGCGTGAAATCCCCGACACCTGGTGGCTCTTTCTGTACAAGAGTCTGCAGCTGGTGTCCAAGGCCCACAGCCAGACGGCCAGCTGTGCTTCCTCGATGGCTCCACTGGCATACACTGAGGTTACATAGGCTGATACTGGCCTGCTTAAGGAGTTCAAGAATTCAGTTGTGGTCAACTCATTTATCCAACCCCTTTATGGATATGATGCATTTTGTTTGAATTGATTATAATAGTCTCATTTACCATTTAATTTTGCTAATTAACACCTTCAACCAAAAAACAAGATCAAGGTTAAATTTGGGCTTATTGTCACTCTCTCCAAAGAAAATGTCAAGCATGGTAGATAAAAATGCAATAAATGTTGAAAAAATGGAGCTCATTTAATAGCGTTCATGTGCTCATTTTGGGCAGGTGATTTCAAATAAATAATAATAATAATAGATACATTTTAAAATAAAAATGGTTAACAATAGATTAATCCCAAAGCAGAAAAGCAGAATGTTTCAAATCAGCATCAACAATGAAATTCCTCTTTGGTACAGTCCACATTAGGGGTGTCAGAATATACTGGTAGTTAGATAGTTGTTTTTTGTTTTTGGTTTTATTTTTTTTTATAGATATCACAATAATATAATTATAATCAATTCTATTGGCCACAGTAATTGTGGAGTGAAAATCTGTTATCATGACAGCCACAGTCCGAATCACAACTGCACAAACTCTCATTTTTAGAATTATAGCCTTCTGATTTTTGGGGAAAGTTCTTACATCCAAAGCCTAAGATAACATTTATGGTGCTTATGGAAGAATAAAATGCATTGGCTTTGGTCGCCATGTCTTTAAAAATGTAAAAACTAACTATACTTTTTCTATGAGATGCTTTCATCACTGCCTGTAAAGTGATTCTGTGTTGGGTTGGTGAATATGATTTGAAATGCAAGGTGGTGAAGTGAGCTCTATGTGCAATGACACAATTATTTACAGAGTGTGAATTAAGCCACTGCTGCCTTACATAATCACAGAATGCCTTAATAGTTCATTGATTCTCACTTTTGCTAGTTAGCAGACCGGCAGTCAAAGCTCAACCACAACTCCTGTTAAATATGCTGAGTTTAATATGGTTTAGAATCAGGTCACAACAGCATCTGTAACAACAAATTATGGACATAGATCAAGTAATTACAATTGATGGAATCAGTTGATTAAATCATGGAGGCAAAGTCATTTTCTGCTTTGATATTTAACTTTTTCCATAATATTTCATTTCTTTGGCTTTTGTCTAAAGGGACATACAATATGACCATCAAAGTTACATTCTCTAAAAGCGATTTTAAAAATATGTATGGCTTGGACGCAGCTGCTCGGTCATAGTAACCCATTCCATAAAGCTCTCTACGCACTGTTCTCGAGCTAATCTGGAGACCACATGAAGTTTGGAGGTCTGTCTGACTCTGCAGAAAGTTGGCGACCTCTGCGCACTATGCGCCTCAGCATCCGCTGACCCCGCTCTGTCATTTCACATGGCCTGTCACTTATACTTTGTTATAATACAAGTGACAGTTGACTGTGGAATATTTAGTAGTGAGGGAATTTCACAACTGGACTTGCTGCACAGGTGGCATCCTATCACAGTACCAAGCTGGAATTCACTGAGCTCCTGAGAGCGGCCCATTCTTTCCCAAATGTTTGTCGAAGTGGTCTGCATGCCTATAGGTGCTTGATTTGATAAACCTGTGGCCATGGAAGTGATTGGAACACCTGAATTCAATTATTTGGATGGGTGAGTAAATACTTTTGGCAATACAGTGTAAATTCTTGCCTGCAGCTCCTCTCGGTATACTCCAAAGTCTCGGCTGAATATTTAGCTGATTTCAACAATCTAGATGAGGCAAAAACTGCAGCAACTTACCTTTCTCGGTGTCATAATTGCAGAATTGTTTTTCATAAAGAGACTTGTATTCTCAGCCTTGCAGCTGAAGAAGATGCCAACAGACTCCCATGTAGGACAGGTCGGCTTTTAGAAAAAACACTTAAAATCAATCGGTTAAATATGAGCTGATGAACACAAACTCATTAGCGACGGCTCTTTAACTTCCATTCAGTGAATGAAAGCATCAAATGCTCTTTGTAGATCAATTAAAATCATTTCACATAATTTTCCAGCAACAGTTGATTGTTAAGTACGATAGACAAGAGAAGGTAAGGATAAAATGGACAGTATCTCTCATGATATCAAAGCTTGACAAAATGTTCAACAGCTACAGAGAGACAATAATAGTAACCACATGCATCAATGAGACACAAAAATAATTTGTCCATTCTTTAAGTTGTTCCAGAACAAAGACTGAACGCTTTTAGCTTTAAATTTATTTGCCTCAAGTTTTTTTTTTTTTTGTCCATATTTACAACAAACATGGCTTTTTTTCTACTTAAAATAAATGGAACATTAAATTATCCCATTCCAGACTTTTAGAAGTTAAAGCCCTATTAGTCTTTAATTGTTTTTTATTTTCCTCTCAAGGGATTTGCTTTGAATGTCTTTTTGTGGGCGTAAAAATGTTACTGGCTCAACGTAACACGATTTAGAGGCGCACATCAAAACCCGCCGGTCCGCCATTAATGCAGCAGAGCCACCATAATTACATGTTTGTTTTTGAAGGAGATGTGATGTGGTTGTTTTCTGACTTGTTTCATCTTTGGGTGTTTGAGGGGTGTTTTCATCATCTCTCTCTCTCTGTGTGTGTGTGTGTGTGTGTCATGGACTACAAGTCACAAGATATTTAGCATTACCGTGTGGATTGATCCTAATATGTGACACATTTAATATGTATGAGAACAAAATAGTGGAATTGCCTCTTTCTTTCAACAACACTCAATTGTCACACTGCATGTACTACAAATTGGGTTCAGATTGTGGTTAAGTATGTGGATATGATGGCTGCAGTAGGCCCAAATGACTAAAACATACGGTATGTCAATATTGTACCTTTATATTCAAAACAATTAGAGCTCAACTACCTTAACTGTTAATCTAAATAAAACTGCACATAAACTATCCATGAACAATAGACTAAGATAAATACACGCATCATAGCACATCCATGTCGTCACATTTTTAAGTTCAAACTGACTTAGCATCAGATAAACAGTGAAGCAACTGACCAGTGAACGTGGTCATGCGGCCATGATAGAAAACCAGTACATTACTTTTAGTGTCAGTGACACAATCCAGGCTGCATTGCCATGATACAAAAAAAAAGAATTAAAGGGGAGATACATACAACAAAGTCAATTAAATTATTTAATGTTTTTTTTTAAAAAACAGAAATGAACCTACAAAGGAACTTAAATTAATAGTAACATGTGTAGTCAGTGGAATCAGCAGTGTAATTAGTGCATGAGTGGAAAATGTGTGGGTATGATGTGGTTCAGCAACACAAACCAAATGACAACCAAAGCCAAGATGACATTTCATGGAGGAGGAAGAGACAGATACTTAGCTAAGTTATCTAAAGGAACACATACAGGGCCCAGGTGTGCCAGTGTTGCTGATGAGCTCAGGTGTCTCTGCTTGCCACTAAAAGTCTGACCCAGCCCACCTCCAGTACCTGCAAAGACGACAGCGCACAACACATGCAATGGGCAGACAGGGCTGAGAGGGTCGCACCAGTCAAGAACAGTGAAAAGTGAAAGTCCGAACTAAAAATGCTAAAACGAATTACTGGTGAAGTCACCTGTCTGTAGCTAGGAAAAGGAAACACACTGACTGTGTTGTTATAGTGTGGAAGGCATTATAGATACAATTAATTTCATTTTACTCATTTCATCAGTCCCGTGCCTAACACATTTGTCTGTCAACTCCTCTATGGCTGCTTGCAACTACTCTTCTTTTGAAAAATCTTTTGTTTGGATTTTATAAGGCAGCAATGATCCATGTTTATTTCCAGGAGTTTTTGTGGGTGGCTATGTAAATGTGAATTAAGGGTTTAATTTGATTAAATCAGAGTTGGAAAGAATAACATAGATGTTTTATATTATTTAAGTTACATTGCTTCTGGCACAATGACATGATGTGATGTGGTAAAGCTTATTAGTATGTTCACAATCTGAAGCTTTGTTAATGATTCTTATTGCCCTTTTTTGAAGTTTAAATATTGAATCTGTAATTGTTTTACCAACATTTCCTCAAAGTTCTGCACAATATGACATGTATGGTAACACGAGTGATGAATACAAAATAAACAAACATTTCTTATGTAATACATAAGAAAGCTAGCCGATAACTTTAGATAGCTTACTTTTAATATATTCTGTATGTGGTTTCCAACAAAGCTTTTGGTCTATTATAACTCCTAAAAACTTATTCTCATAAACCCTTTCTATTTCAAATCCACTTTAAAGCAACTTTATGTCTTGTTTTGCCTGACAGGCACCAAAACCCATGAATTTTCTTTTCTTTTCATCTAAAGATAATTTATTTAAATCAAACCCTATTTTTTAAGCAACTTAATTCGGCTTGAACTTTAATTACCAGTTGTTTCAAGTCATTTCCTGAGCAAAATAAATTAGCGTCATCTGCAAACATAACAAATTTTAGGATATCGGACACCAATACTATTTTCTAAATTGTAGTTTTTATGCTCTTGAAGCTTAGGAGTTGTAAAATGTGTCTCCATTATGACTTTATTTTTTTTTTTGTTCCTGCAAGCATTTTGAATTTTCCATCAAAAACAAAACAAAAACAGACCACAATAGCAAAAAAAAAAAAAGACATGGTCTTCACCACTTTGTCGGTCTCCATTTGTATCGATCCAGATCTTTGATTTCCCTTATAGTTATTATTTTTGCTTTCTCTGGAGTTCCATTAAGTTTGATCATTACTTTACAGTTCCTTGTCCATGTATCTTGAATCCGCTTTTCTTTCTTCAGTATTCTTGCCTGGCTTGCAATCTCAGCATTTCTCTTTGTCAGATGTTCATTTACATATACTCAATTGCCTTGAGTTCCTTTGTTAGCAGTTCAATTTTGTGTTTCCTGTTGGCAAATGTTATGATTATCTTTGGTATATTTTGCTTTTTGAGGAATGGGGTGGCATGCCGCAATATTTTTATCATCTAGGGGGGTGCCTTTGCTGTTGAAAAACTTGTTGTTCAAATGAATGTAATTCACATGATGGAGCGTCTTCTCACTCCTTGTCCCTGGCTGTAACCCTGGCATAGGATGTGTGTTGTCACAAGTCCAGATACGTCCAAGTCATCCATCCCTGTGTATTGTTTCAATTCATCCAATATTCTCTCAAGCTCTTCAATTTTCTTGTCCTTTTTCTGGATCACAGTCTTTAGTTGTCGCACTTCATCAATCAGAGACACTAAGTCTTGTTTTTTTTTACCATCTTGCTCAGTTCATGACATGCTCAGACATGTAATTCAGTTCTTAATTTCCTCAATATCTTCCGTAAACTTCTTTGCCATCTTGACTCTTTTTTTCCTAACACACTTTGGGTTGCTGATTTCCCAGGTGTTGCAGTAGGCCTTTTGCTGGTTCACCACCACATGTACACAAAAAAGTGGCTTGTTGCTCCAGTATTTTTAAAAATATTTCCAAGAATTAGAGCAGCACCTGACAATAAAGTGTAAGTGTTACATAAAACTGATGGATGGCGACTCCTTCAGGAAATATTTAATGGATTGTCAGAGCTGACACACTAGAATCTCCTCACCAGCAGCCATCTTTGTTTGCCTTGATGACTACATCTGTGCTCATAACCTATTGCTATCAATTTAATTTAATTAATTAACTTAACTTTAACTTAACAGTAGTAAGATTGAATTAAATCAAAATCAGGTTGTGTTTACTCCAGCGACATCTGTCATAAGTTACTTAAGTTTAACAGGAAATTTCAACAAAATCACAACTGTTTGCTCCACCATGACAGAACCAAAATCGTCATCTCTACATCTCTTCTATCGCAGACTGAAATCTGCAAAACTGATTGGACTCTTGCAGTTGTTGGGTTGTATCCAACAAGGTTAACTGCACTTATCGTTAAGTCGCTTTGGATAATGGTGTAAGCAAAATTAAAGCAATTTGACGTTAGATGCGTTGCTGAACACAGGTTGCATACAAAGTTGAATTTTTTTTAACTTGAGACTTGAAACATTTTTACATTGAATAAATCAGTCAGAAAACCAGATGGGGTCAGTAATTGCTTGAGCTCCACCGAAGCCATTTCATAGTATGGAGAAGTGGAGAACAAAAAGCACTTCTTCTACTTTCACATTGCTTTATAGAACGAGCATGACAAGTCGATGTTAGACCAGAAAGTCAGTCATGGGTGTTTAAAAAATTAATAGTGATGGTTAAATATAGTTCTAGTTAAGTTATATAGTTAAATGTGGATTGAATTGTTGCAAAGAAGATGCTTCAAAATGCAGACATTCATTCATTGCGTACATGGCATTACAATGCACACACACGCACACAGACCCACACGTTCAACATTCCAAAACACACAGACACGCACACACCACGCATTGGCCTCGCTGATTACCATGTGTTGTGTTCAATGGTGTGTAATACACTGCCGCTGTGAGTATTAGCCTGTTTATCAGAGTGTATATTAACGTGCTGCAGCGCAAAGGCTGGGAGAGCAGAATATGTGTGTGTATGAGCGTGCTAGCAGGGATCACAGGTGTGTTTGCGAGCTCCACTGAGAGCCTTCTTCCCCCCATAACCCCTATGTCCCCACCCTGAGCATCCTGGGTAATATCAGCCCATGGAGCACCTGCGTCCCTATCCCACAACACACACACACACACACACCTCTAATGGCCCCGTATCAGCCTGCCGTACGCCCTAATAGCCAGCTGTGTGAGCAGAAATCCAGTGGACCGTACCAACGCTCACTGATGCAGTTGTAATATTAGATCCGAGTTAACAAAGACAGTGAAAACTAAAACACACTAAAAAGTGTGTTTTATGCTTTAGTTGTCATTTTCTTTATCTTACATTTTACTGACACAGGCTTCATTTAGATTTGATTATGTTGGCATCCTTATCTAAAATTACTTTCTTATTTAAACTTTCATTCCGTAACATGAACTGCTTCCCATCTTGGGTTTTCCAGCTGGACTGAAAATCATCTAATGTAAAGTGAAATAGGGAACAAAAAAAAAGTCTTTTTGTTAACCCTGGTTTTGTCAGTGGTGTAAAAACTCATAAAATTCCTCTCAGCTTACAATTGATGTTTGGAAACTCAAGTAAGAAAAGCGCAGAGTATAAAAATGAGTGTGACAATCTTAAAGGCAACGTAATTTACTTCAACACCTGTATCCATCGTTTGTCGCGCAGGGGGATCACAGTGGAATCAACACAGAAAGAGTTGGTAAGAGTTAGGTTCTCAAAATGTCACATATTAAAAGGGCAGTTCTGGTTTATTGTAATATGTATTTTATATAGTTACGGCCATAATTTCTGTCAGCAATAATAATATACCATCTGACTTAAAAGCACACTGGCATGCTGGTAACCCAACAGAAAATCAGTATTCACTAAAATCCAAACCCTTAATGGAGGAGAGGTTGACAGATGGAGGTTATGGACAAGGACAGGCACATTTGTTGGCGTGGCAGTTGCTGAATTGTCTCACATGGCTATCAGACACCCTGGCAAGTATAGCAGACATGAAGGTGCATGAGTTAGCATGACTCATAACTGACTTGTAGGATGATGCTATGAAAAGTTTTTGTGTGAGTAATCTCTTGTACTTGCATTGCATCCTCTAGATGATTATTTAATTAAAATCAAAGGAGCGAAAAATACATAAACAGCTTTTTCATTTTGTAAATGGACACCAAACCGTGGCTCCCATAGTGTGACCCAGCAACAAAAGTGCCTGCAATGATAATTCAGCAGGAGGTTTCATATGTGTATGTCTTAGTTTGTACCTGATGTTTTTACCCTTTTCAGGAGTTACAATGTTGTATAGGAGATTTTAAAAGACTAAACAAGTCTGCGCCCTCCACCCATCTAATTGCATTGTACATTTTGTGCTTTGCATTTTACAGCTGCTGTTTTTACATTCATGTGTCTGTGGTTCAGCTAGTAAGGACTGTGCTCTTTGTATTTGACAGCTGTTCAAGAGCTGCTATCTTCTTGCCTCTATTTACACCCTTCCCTGTATTTTCATTATTTAGCATGAATTACATGAGTGTGTTTGTACCACAGTGGGTGAATTTAACTGAAATTAAAGATGATGTACTCTGAGGATGATTTTAGAAGTGAAGTATAAAAGTATAAATATCATCCAAGTACTTGTTAGGAAGGAAATTTGGTAGGTGATTGAAGTTTATGTATTCAGGATAGTAAAGTTTGAACTGAAATGAAAGGTTTGAATTAGTTAGTCCTGCGCAGTTCAGTTTAAGCACCACCCACTTACTTTCTGAGCATAGCCATGAATACATCCATCCATCCATTTTCTATACCGCTCTTATCCGTCAGGGTCGCGGGGGAGCTGCAGCCTATCCCAGCTGACTACGTCCGAGAGGCGGGGTACACCCTGGACTGGTCGCCAGTCAATTGCAGGGTAGCCATGGATACAGGTAATTTCGTTGGTGGAACAGGTAATGACCCACAGAATTCTTTGGACAGCAGATGCATAGCATAACAAGTAACAACAGCAAAGAGAAATGGTAAAAAATGTCTGACTCTGACTATGTGTTGATTAGTACCAATGAGCAGAGAACAGTTTGAGCTGGTACACTGGGACCAGCCAACAGAAGTTTAAAAATGGCAAAGAGGGTAAACTTTCCACACAGAATACTTTGGAAAACTTTTATCAGATTTTCATGTCCTGCCTGCAATAGAATAATAATAATAATAAAAAAAACTGCTTAAACATCAAAGTGGAACAAATCAGAAAGTTTGTGTGCTCCATCCAGGACAGAGATCTCAAATAAACTGTAAATGTAAATAATGTGTTTTCATACCCTGTTTCTTAGTGGTACAAATTACACAAACAGTGTAAGTGACAGTGGTTGTATTCCACATATGATGACAGATTCAGTTTTGCAGGTGGATTGTCAACATTTACATCATAATGTACAGAAATGTCCACTAGAAAACAGTTTCATCTTTGATCATTTTTCTTCCAGTCCAATTTAGAAATAGTATACAAAGGATCATACTTCTAAAACAAACTGTGTAACACTGAGTTCAAAATTCTTCAGACTTGCTTGTCCTCACTTTTTTTTTTGTCACATTTACAAATACATTTGTAGTCATATCAAAGAAAAAAATAGCAAAATCATTATGACAACAATAATACTTTAGTAAATATAAAGTTAGCAATAAATATTAATGGTAGAGTATTGTGGAAGTGATGTACTGCCAGTGAAGAGTTTCACATAGAGCTCAGTTAATGCAGGGACCTCCTAAAAATTATATATTTTAAAATAAAAAAGTCACACAGAATTTAAAATTGGCTTCAGTCTGGATGCAGTTTGGGTGGAGGTCCTAGTGTCATTGCCCTGCATTTCACTATCTCAGGTGAATGCCCTTCTCATGAGGTACTACTGTGCCATGTCAGTACAGTTTATTCTTGTTCCCGATGTAACTACATATTACCAAACAAGACCACTGGATGCGTTTCCACCTCTGCTCTGATAAAAGTGCCTCTTTGGCTGCGGCTTGTCAATGTGTTTCTGTCTAAAATCTTACTAGAAGATATTTTTCTGCATGGTTTGAGGGGAGTTTATTCGAAAGATTTGCGTTTGTAAGGCTGGCAGTAGGCTCCAAAGAGTTTGTGTTGCATTTGCATTCTCATACTGTTGTCACATGAAGGCAAAGTGCAATTACAGATTTGCTCTCAGTATCTCTTAATATTAAAAAAAAGGAGAAGTATTGGGTTTTTTATGATTTTTCTTGTGAAAACATGCCAGTTCAAATCAATTCAATTCACAACAAAAGTTCTCATGACACCTCATGACACTTTCCAGATAGAGCAGGTCTAGCCCATACTCTTTAATTTAATCTTTATTACAGAGAGAGACTCAACAGTCCCCCACAAACAAGCACTTGGTGACAGTGGCGAGGAAAAACTTCCTTTTAAAAGGCAGAAACCTCAGAGCAGACCCTGGCAAATTCAATTATATCCCTGATTCCAAATATAAAGAAAGCAGAGTGCACTAAATTCAACTGAAAGCAGTTAAAAACAGTTCAAAGACAATATATTTAATGTTTCACCTCACAAATTCATTAATTTTTGTAAAGATGTGCTTTTTCTGAATTTGATGACAGCAGCATGTTTCCAGCAGGTTAGGAAGTTAAGACAGAAGCAACAAAGATGAAAAAAAGCCCATCAGACTTGGACTTACACACAGATACACACACACACACACACACACACCCAAAGTAAATGTACTGTGGTCTTATGGGTCGAGCTCTCAGATTGTTTTCGTTAATCGTGGACATAGTGTCCTCCAGGTTAAAGATGAAAAGGACCATCCAGATTGTTATCAACACAAGGTTCAAAAGTCAGCTTCTGTAATTGTACAACACAGTTTTAGTTTGCGAAATAGTGATGAAATGTAATCAATAGTCAATGTGACTATTTTTTTTTAATAATAGTCAACACCAGTTAAATATGAAAAATTTATGTCCGTGGTACATGAATACTAAAGATTCAATATTGTCAATATTTTATTGTGTTTTTATTAACCTATGACTGAAATATTGATGCTCCCTAACCTTAACTTAAGTGAATCCCATAGATAAAAATCCTGTCCATCCAGATGATGTCTTTTTAAGGGATGTCACTGCTTATTCCAGCAAGACAATGCTGAGACAAAGTCACAGTCTGTATGTTACAACAGAGCGACTTCATAGTAAATGTGTGTTAGGAATGTCCATATCCGTAGTCTAGAACTGTTTTACACTGGAAATATGTGGAGCATTATGAAATGCAAAAAAACCAGCAATGGATACACTGGACTGTTGAGCATATATCAAGCAATAATGGGAAAGAATTTCACTTTCAGAGCTTCAGGAATCAGTGTTGTCAGTTCACAAATGCTTACGGAGTGTCGTTAAAAGAAAAAGCGATGTAACACAGTGGTAAACATGCCTCTATCCCTATATCGGATTTGGAATGAATGTATACAAAAAAAAAAAACAAAGCTTTGAACATTAAATACCTTGTCTTTGCATTCAATTAAAAAAAGATTGAAAAGCATTTTGAAATTTATAGTGTCCAAATTTGTTCGGAATCAGGACTGGACATTTGGACTACTGCCAGCTTAACTCCTACAATGAAACCTGCCTTTGACTTTAAATTAAAACTTTGCCAGACTCATTTGAGTGTCAAACACTTAACCTGTAAACATATTAAACAAAATGTATATAAATAAATATGACCCCCCCCCCATTGCTAGCTTAAAGGGCAACTGAAGATTTGTATGGTAAAAAAAAAAAAAGAAAAGATAGAAATATCTCAAAACATTCCTGCAGCATAATACATTTCTTTTTATGGATTGTTTTATATGGATGGTAACTGTGTAGGAGGATTGTGTACTTGGTAATACTTTGACAGACCTGAAGAAGACTTTAATTGTGCTGTAGGAGTAGGTTAAGAATTAAGCTAGTCACCTTAAGTGTTTCGGACATTTTGTATTACTTTAAAAACCAGGAAAAACAAATCCAAAAAATTCAGTTGTGTTTCAAGGAACAGTGACAATCTCTTGCTGTTTGTAATGTATTCCCAATTTTACTGGGAAAAAAACAAGTTGAAATACTGAAAATATGTCAAACACTATGATTTCTCTTTATGTGGTATTAAAGATCATCCCAGATATTGTCTACAGGCAGAATCAAACCATGAATACTGGTAGGTAGTGGTAGTGGTAGTACCTCCTGGTCCTTTTTCAGGCTTACTGAAATTATTTTCCACAGTTCTTCTGATATTACTGAGCTCTGATCATCAGCCCTGGTGATGGTGATGATAACAATAATGATGATGTAAATGTGTGTTTCTTCACAGGTAATTAGTCTGTGGGCTTCACAGTTTGATGGTGTCCTTTTCTTCCATCCGATGTTTTCCTCAGTTCTCTCTGACTTTTCTCTGCTGTTATCTCTGTTGCTCTGCAGAGTGGGGGCTGTCCACACTGCTGTAGGGGGACATGGAGGAAGCCGCTGGTCCTGAGGCTTTCCCATCATCCCCTTCCTCCCTCTCTATTTGCATTTCCATATCTCTTTCTTCTCTTCCATTTCCTTCCTCTATTCTCAAGACTTCCACCGAACCTCTCCCGTCCTCGCTTGACTCCTCAGATGCAGAGAGAACCTCTTCTCCTCGACTTTCTACCTGGTCGACCCCTCCCTCGCTTGGACTTGAGCTCTCCCTGTCGTCCTCCCCGGAGATGGCCTCTCTGGCCTGGCTGTGGTGCTTGACATTGTAGCGCTGGTTCTGGAAAAACTTTACGATGGTGTGCTTGGGTAGATCCAGCTGGGCTGACAGGGTGTGGATGGCCTCCTGGTCGGGGTAGAGGCCCACATCTCCAATGAAGCTCTGAAGGATTCCCAGCGCCTCAAGGGAAATCCGTGTCCGCGATCGGGCCTTCTTTGGTCCTCCACCTCCAAGGACAGGGCTCATCCCACGCTGGAGCCGGTCTTCTGAGCCATGCATTGGGATAGTCTGTGGGTCTTCATGGATCGGAGATGGAACAGTCAGAGGTGGCAGTGGCTGTCTGTGGACTGCCTGAAAAGAAAGGAAAAATAATGTTCAAAAATATAAGCATATCATTGAGCTTGAAAGTTCATTCTTCACACTGGAAAAAAAAAGAAAAGAAACAAAAACAACTAAAAATATTATTTCAAGATTCACTTGCATTTTCATGAGCTTTTAACTGATCTCTCATGGTCTTGGTCATTATGTATTACATGTTACGTTCACTTGATAACAAGTGAACCGTTGTGATGAAAACTGCATTCACTGACGAAGATCATGAGATGCAGCCGAAAACAAGTAGACCTTCAGTTGTGAGCCATCATTATCCGTTTCAAAGACTGTAATGTGTTGGACTGATGGCACCAAATGTGAGACTTCCAGTCTCCTCACCCCTCCCTGGTGTCGTAATCACAATAAACATGTTGTAAATTACGCTTTGCCTCGACACTCTCACTGCAGACTTTCAGCACCTTTTTGGTAGACTTTGTGAGATGTACAGTAGAGGTTGGTAGAAGTTGACAGTCTGTAATGGTAATGGTCTTGTTTTTCAGATATTTATAGTGATGTTTCAAAATCCACACGGCCTAACTGGCATCATGCATAACAAACTAACTGATCATGTGGGACTTCAAATATAAAAACTGAGCTGCATTCTTTACAAAGTGTGTTTTGCACATATGGAATTGACAAACCACCTCTCCTATAACATTTTGCATTAAATTATTGTGTCAACTTTAGTTATCATCAGTC
Organism: Scatophagus argus; assembly: GCF_020382885.2. Classification (NCBI taxonomy): domain Eukaryota; kingdom Metazoa; phylum Chordata; class Actinopteri; family Scatophagidae; genus Scatophagus; species Scatophagus argus. The sequence continues at coordinate 11,063,706 of NC_058516.1, forward strand.
TTAAAATGGGGGGGTTTTGAGGCATCTTAAACAATTTGAATAAAATTATTGTACAACATTTCACACTTTCTGAACATCTGCGACAGAATACTTAGAGCTCACTTAGTTAAGCTTTTCATGCCAAGTTATCTCTATGAATAAAATTTTAACTTTGAACTGCCTCTACTGGACATAAAACTTTCACACACACTTTTCTCAGCAGCCATCTCTTATATTGTATTTCCCATATTGAATGTTTCACCATGTTGGGTGATTTTCTTGTTAATTGTAAAAAAGCAAAATTGTTTAATTGACTTTTTAGAGCACATTCATTACAGTAATATTAACAGTGTATGACAATTATTTACTGTTCCATCTTAGATATTTTTGTGGGGGACAGACTGTTTTGTGACCATAGAAAATGCACAGATAGTGACGGAAATTCAGCTTTGGGTCCCCAAAAGGCTCTGTCCGGCACTGTGTGAGCATTAAAACATCCACTGCTGTACTTCAGGGGTTAAAGACAACAAGTGGATGTAGAGATACCACATTTTTTTTCCTCCTGAGAATTTCCATCACAGTCTATGTGAACATGCTTCATGGTGTGTAATTACCACTCAGCTCCTCTTTCAGTGCCCCTCTGCAGTGTCATGAAGGGAAATGTAGTACAAGCGGAAGTGTGACGGACCATCACCCGCCAACATGCACGCTACACTCCCAAATTCATCGCACAAACAACCACATTACTAGAGCTTATTAGCAGGGTGGGGTGGCCAGCACACCCAAACACAGGAATCCGACACCATAAATCTGTGGCCCGTCAAAATTAAAGGACCTAAATAAAGATAATGGCAATTCCTTTTCTCTGCTTCAATAATTACAGGGTATGTTCTGAATAATATTGAGGTTAGGGCCAGAGTGGAGAGCATTTTGGTTTTAGGGAGAGGGTGGGATGGAGGAGTGTTTAGCAGGAACTGTGTGGGCTGGTCATTCACCACTTCTATTTTCAATGACTTATGGGACACAAATATGACAGAAAGGAGGAGCAGGTGGTGGTAGCAGAAAGACATGGTGGGAGTCAGAGGAAGGGACAGGAGGAGGAAAATCAAGCAATCACATCCCGGTTTTCTCACTCATAAAACACTTTGATTGGTGTCTTTTGCTTGCTTGCGGCCATACTGTTGTTCAGTGGTTGTGTATTTTTTTTAAAATCCGATCTTCACGCGCATTTTTTTCTTCAATCTGTTTGAAATTTAGTAAAAATATGACCTAAACATAATGACACTTAATTGAATTTGACATTATAAAGGGACAAAATAAAACAAACAAACTTTTTTTTCCAGGAGGCTAATGGCTGCTTGCTTGTACCTGCTGGTCGGGCATGTGCAGGACGGTGTGGAGCCTGTCGCTGTGCTGCTGCCTCGACTCTTCCTCATAAACCTGGTCTCGGTCAGCCTGAGGTAACCCTAGAAACCTCCTTATGGTGCACAGGTTCTCCCACAGCGTGCGGTTCTCAGGGCTGGGGCTCTCCTTCCACCTGAGCAGCTCACATAGCCAACCCTAAGGGAGGGACATGGAGGAAAAGATCATCACTTCTCCTCTACAATGAACCACAAAGGCTTGATCCATCAAGAGGAAAAATCAACAAGAAAACATCGACCATGTGCTGAAAAGAGGAGACTTGGTCCTATTAGCATCAGTCTAAATCAAAGCCCAAACTACAGTGTTGCATGAGACAGTAACTGTCACATGTCAAACATAAATCTGAGATGATTCTACTTTGGTACAGATTTGTTTATACGCCTGAATGATCTTCAACTGGGAAATTTTGCACTGAGGTGCCTGGTCTAGTGAGTTATGTTTACCATCAACGATAGAAATTATAGAATGATAGAGCAAAGACTTAATGTCTTTTAGGTGAGATGAAAGACCAAGACTATTTCATGCTCATTGTATGATGACTTAATGACCCTCGTTTTTGATAGGTTCTCCTGTACAGATGATTGAGTTGTGTTTTTGAAAAAGTGAACCTTTTGTGTCACATTTCGTGGGAGAGAAAGTCACTTGGTTGCGTTGAAATCTAAGGAGTTATGTTCCTGTCTGACAAACATTCGATCACTCTTAAATGTGGACTTGGTGCCCATATGTGAATGACACAGTAGCGGTAAGTAAGTAACAGAACACTTTGACAAAACAAACTAACTAGCTTGCTGATTTTTTTCCCCCCAAACATCCATTTTATTCCACTTATCTGGGACAAGGTTTGTGGTGGCGGCAGGTTAAGCAAGGCATTCGAGACGTCCCCTTACCCCAGCCACAATGTACAGCTCCTCCTAGAGGATCTCAAGGGGTTGCTAGGCCAGATGAGATGTATAAACCCTCTATCGTGTTCTGAGTCTACCCCGGGGTCTCCCACCAGTTGTATGGGCCCAGAAAACCTCCAAGGGGAGGTGTCCATGAGGCACCCTGATCAAATCACCTAAGCTGGCTCCTTTGGCTGTAAAGGAGCAATGACTCTAAGCTGAGCTCCCATCCCTTGATAATTTATATAAGATAACAAAGACTCAAACAAGCCCTGAATGCAGTGACAGATATGGTTTATTTTGATCATTTTTGATGATACCGATGAACTTGAGTTGATAAGCACATATTGCAATCATTCACTGAAAACACAGTTTTGTCATTAACAGATTAAGCAAACAGCTGTTTGATGTGGTGAGAGGGACATATGGTGCTTGCTAATATCAAGTGCCAAGAGGAAGTGGAGGAGGGCATGGCAAACAATTACTGAAACACATCAATCTCCGCAACCAAGTTCAATGCAGTTGTTTTAGCCATCTTGGCTGGATGGAGTGACTGCCATCCAGAGGTGGAAGAAGTACTCAAATGAAAGCAGAAATAGAAATAAAAATCATGCATTTAAAGTTTTACCTCTGAACAGCAGTAGAGTAGAAGTACAAAGTAACAGAAAAATCACATACAAGTACCTCAAAATTGCACTTGGCACCATTGCTGCCAGGGCAAGAAACACCGTAGAGACATTAGTTGATTCAAATTGTATTTCTGTGTTACTAAGATTGTTGTACCATTGTTGTTGTTGTCCTGGTAGCAGTGAGTATTTGAAAAGCTTAGACCTGCCTTGATGCGTGCACTGTTGTGTGCACATTTGGAGCAGACTGCCAGGCTGTGTGAGGCCCGGGTTTATGTCACTGTGTTGCGTTTGCTGACACGTTCCAAGGTCAGCAAAGTGTTGCGAGTTTGGACCGAATTCCATGTCGCGTGCTCAACATATCTAATTCAGCACACGTTGGCTTTTGTGGATACGGTCCCACTCCACATATTGTGTTAGAATAGAACAGAATAGAAGTGGTTCCCTTAGAGGAGAAGTCTGAGGGGAACAGAGAGTATCTGCAAGTGTGTGTGTCTGTGTGAAGATTGGATTATCTCTGCTAGGCTGACCCAGGATCTGCCACCAGCTGTTGTTTATGCCAGCCTTCAGCCTGGAAATTAATGGTAATAATGTGATCATCCCTCCGTCATCTTGTCTCTCTTTTCCTCCGTCTTGTATCCTTCTGTTTCACCTTCTCCACCGTGTTCCCCCCTCATCCCTCGTTCAGTTTCGCTACATTTACTGCTTCATCATTTTTAACCACTCATCATACATTAATATACACTTTCTCTCAAACTCATCATGTGTGTGTTGGCAATAAATCAGTTGCATAAAGGATGTAAAAAAAATATATATTTAAATTTTGTCTTCCTCTTGATGACCCTCCACAGTTCACTGTGCTCTTCTTTGATCCGTCCTTCGATTACCTGCATTGTTTATCTGAGGATGGATGATGGTCTGCCACAGCAGGTAATCAGATAACCCCTACCTCACACACACACACACACACACAGTCACACACCTGCATGTTACACCCTCATCAACCCTTTCAAACATCATGACTCAGAGCCGTGTATAAGAATTTTCACAGCCCATTCATTAGTCAGCCAAGAGGCTCCGTTACGCCGCTATAAAATAATCAAGGAATTTTTCATCACTCGAGACCAACCTGACTTTTGTTGGCAGCCACCTTGGCAAAAAGAGCCTGGGAGACCTTCGCCCTCTTCATCTCCTGTTGGATCTCTTCATAGATGCCTGACGTGATGTTCACCAGTGAGTCCAGCTTCAGCGGCAGGTCCCCGCCGGAGACGATGCACTTTGTCTACACCAAACAGGACACAAGAAACTCAGGTGAAACTTGAGGTCTTTTTTTTTTTTGGTTTTGTTTTGTTTGTTTATTTTTCCACATTTATATGGTTACATAAAAGTACATACAATGATCTGCAACATTATTGGAAAACATCAACAGGACATAAAATTAAATGAAAAATGGAACCTTTTAAAAATACATAATGAATCTTCAGTGCGTGTGTTCTAAAGTAAAAGTGAAGAGCCATTCAGTTGGTAAGGAGTGGATTGTTATTCAGTCAGCACAAGAAAATGAATATAAGCACTTTGTTGTGAACTCTAGACGGAGGACGCATGTAGACACAAAGGAAACTAATCATGGAACGAATTTTTACAAACACTTGTTTCGCATCTCGCTGTGAATGTGCGCATCGTAGCGTAATGGAATCCGTAAAGTGTGCCGTCCTGTGAGTGCTCACATGTACCTGTGTGTGTCTGTGTGTGTTGGAGATGAGGTTGTTGGAGTGGTTGTGGTTGCTGTTGGCGCTCCTCTCTCTCTCCTCCTGGTAGATGCGGTCTCGCTCGCTCTCTGGCAGGTTGAGGAAGTTCTGCATGGCTTTCAGGTTGACCAGCAGCGACTGCGAGGCTGAACGAGGATCCTCCTCCTTGCGAAGGATCTCTGACAGCAAACCCTGCAGCCAGACACACATGCGCAGTTGCTGATGATTGGTCAACGCTGTTGCATCATCTCTGATAAACACATCGATTTCAGTGTACCTGTGTGCGGTTAAAAGCCACGCGTGCGAACACCGCCTGGGAAACGCTGGCTCTCTTCAGCTCATTCCTGACTTGCTGGTAAATGTCAAAGGAGACTTCAGCTCCTGAGCTGTTGAGGCCAGTCTCCGTTGCAGCCCCGGTGCTCTTGCAGGTCCGTGAGACGGGTGGATGGTTGAGGAACTGCTGGTTGACTGCCTGTGGATGCTGGTGGGCCAGCAGGCGGCTGACGGCTAGCTGCTGGTTGATGAGGTGGGCCATGGCGAGCTGCTGACGCACAAGCTGAGGGGAGAGCTGAGGGGGCAGGAGACCGCTGTGGCCCAGGAGAGGTGGAGCCTGGGGACGAAGCGGAGGACTGGGGTGGTGTTGGCTGGTGGGATGAGGCAGACAGTGAGTTTGGGTGGAGGTCTGAGTGTCCATGAGGCCGCTCTTGATGGACAGAGATCCAGGGCTGCCAAGGGTTCCCAAATGGGTAGGGGACGGTAAGAGAGAGGGAGGACGTTGGCTAATGACACTCATGTCCAAATCCCTCTCCACTGTGTCAACACACACACACACACACACAAACAGACACACACACAGTTGAGTTAACATACTTCAGAAGATTCTAAACCTGGAACTACTGGAAAGCTAACCTTAAACAAATAAAGCCCCAGTTTGTGATTGGTTCCACAACACATGGTCATGCTTTAACCTTATCGTGCGTACCAGTCTACCAATTTTTATTCCAGTCATTTAATTATAGAAGCAAAACTGTCCAATGTGACCGCCACAAGGTGCCTTATGTCACCAGAAAGTGTTCAATAAAAGATGAACATACCTTTAATATCTGATTTGTCCTGTGCTGACCACATCTTCTCAACATATTCACCTGAGGGGGACACACCAGAACTCTAAGTATGTTTAGTTATCCCTTCATTTCCCCCCATCCACTCATGAAAACATGCATACACACAAACACACACACAACACTAGCACAATACAATTTTTGTATGATCCCACGAGATGAATTAGGTAACATTTAAGTCAAAATGTCACCTCTCCAATCTACTTTTTTGGATGTTTTTCTATAGTCCTGTTGGTGAACACATTGTTTTTCAGTGAAATATAACCAGATGTCTATAAATATTAAAAAAAAAACAGATATGGTCATAACATTTCTATGAAAAGCATTGAACATTTCTGTTCTCCTGGATTTTAAAGGTCTTTGTGCTCGTCTCAACAGAAATCTGCTTCTTATTATGCATCTACTGGGTTTGGTCACATTTTAGGTTATTAGGGGAATAAAAGTTAGAGTGAGGTTTGGCAGGAGTTCAGATTTTTACCTTTCACAGTGCGTGTGTGTGGAATAAGTGTAAGAAGAGCTCTTGCTTGTGAGTTTTGGTGGCATGTGTGTGTGTGTGTGTGTGTGTGTTGGGAGGCCACTGCTGTTTTCCATTAGGAGTTAAGAGCATTTAGTTTTGTCATGTGTATTAAGGGTGACATTAATGCAAACCATGTGTGACAGTTCCTTCCTACTGAGAGCTGTCACTGACGGACGTCTCATGCAGCAAGATTAGACACATGCAAGGCTGACACATGTGTTTGTGCACATACAGGGGAGGGGGGTGTGTGTGTGTGTGGAGAGAAGAATGGAAAAACTTCATTAAAAAGGATCACATTTAAAGCAACTAAAAAATCACAAAAACAAAGGCGACCGAGCAGGTGAGTCATATTAAGGCGAGTTGTGATTTAACAGTGAGTGTCAGTTTGACAAAGACCTCTGACAGTCTCTGCCTTTATATGAGCTTTCAAAGCGCCATGAGGCAAATAAAGTCTAAACAGCCGAAGAGCTGATGTGCAGGAGAGTTGGTCACCAAAAACCGTAAAAGTTTTTTTAACAAGGCAGGAGAATTTAACAAACCAGCAACCAGGTCATAGATTGACTCTATGCCAGAGACATCAGATAGTTTGGATCGTGTGCTCAGGTTTTGATATGTGTCTGATATCTGTCAACAACTGAAGACAAAGGAAGTGAACATGGAGGACAAAGCCTGCATGTTCACTTCCTTGATTGGATGTGTCCACTCGTTCTCTGCATGGTGACTATGACCATGCAACGCCTTGCTGAAGAAAAGGTGTAAGGAGTTACCTTTGATGCGTTTGTACCTCTTGTACCAGCGTCCAAACTCCTGGCATTTCGAGGTGGAGACGTTGGCGTAATAGGAGCTGTTCACGATCGCTGAGATCATACTCTGACAGGAAGAGAGTTTGAGAAATAATACATTTGAGAGATTAAAAAAAAAGACAAAATAGATAATTACTTGGACGCAATGTTGCAGCTAACATAAAAATCTGTGATCTTTCTCCTCATTTGTCATCGATTAGATGGACTTTCAGAATATCTTTTGAGAATATCATCTCAGAATCTTGACTTTATGCTTTTCAAACGATTCCAGCAGGAGTCAGTTTACTGACTGTGGTCACTTCTTCAGAGCAGGAGATGCGCACTTTTAAACGATGAGTGAAAAACTCAACATGGGAAACGCTGAGGATTAAAACTCTCATGAGTCAAGCTGCAAGCACACGCCACCCACACACTTCCCCTAATCACTAATTACATCATGACTAAGTCCTGTGTATAAATCATAAGTCCAAATGACACACTCTCAAGTTTAATGACTGCAGGGTGTGTGTGTGTATGTGTGTGTGAGCAGGATAATTGAGGTGTGCATGTTTGTCTCCTTTTCCCATGGGATGGTACCAATACTTGTATGTGTGTGTGTGTGTGTGTGTGAGTCAGAGAGATATTACATAGTGCACTAAATGTGAAGTTAATTGATGATGAAACCACATGTTTAGAGAAAACACTTAGCAGCATCTTGACAATCTGTGTGTGTGTGTGTGTGTTTATCATTTATCTCTAGAAAAGGAATGTTGACCAACATCTCCTAACTCGCCACTTGCACAAATATTTAGCGAAACGAGGTTATTTATGGAGCCAGAATATTGGAAAATACTTTAATCTGCTGAAGTGAACAAGTATACAAAACAAATTTTAAAATAACCAAATAATGTTTTGAATCGTGCTTTTGTGAAGATGCACATAAAAACCTCAGAGTTTCGATGTACATTTGAATCCAAGAATTGAATCCACAAATGAATCCAAAGTCTTTCACGGATGTAGAGGTTTGTTTACACTGTCGCCGGAGTGAAACTGATTTCAGTTTCCTGATCTCTTCTTTGTTTGAAATAGTAGAAAAAATAAACACACACACACACACACACACATACACACAAACACAGTGCGTTTGGTTTTTGCAGCCTGGGGAAGCATAATTCCTGCTTAGCAAAAACACCATGAGCATCTTTAAAAAGCATTGATTATATTATATTGTGTTTGAAATTACATTTGGCTGATAAAAACAATCAGCAGGTTATTCCATTTAAAAACGTGGCCTAGAGGTCGGAGAAGCGGCTTGTGATTGGAGGGTCACCGGTTCGATTCCCCCACCGGACGGGCAGGAAAAATTTGGGTGTGGTGGAGTGATTAATGCGAAAAATGCCCCCCCCCCCTCCATTAGCCGGCTGATGTGCCCTTGAGCAAGGCACTTAACCTTGTGTTTCACTGCATTTAATTTGCCAGGTGTTGCATGTGTGTGTTCAACTAAGGATGGGTCAAATGCAGAAGACGAATTCAGTGTGTGTATGTAAAAATATATATACTGTAAATAAAGCTGATTCTTCTTCTTCTTCTTTAATTACAGTCTTGTGGTTGTATGTCTCCACACACCAGTCAGGTTGTGGTGTACATCCATGTCTGCCCAGACTCATGTAATATATGTAGTGCCTGATGTCATGTGAGCATCATCAATATAACCTAAAGCTCAATATCATCAAAACTGATGAGCTTGTGATGGACTACAAAGCTTCCAATATGGCTGCAGGGAAATTCTAACATGGATGCTTCACACACATCCTCAGCCCCTGGCAGCACTGTAGATCCACGCAGTCCTCACAGTCTCAATGTGGACACCCAAGATTAGTGTCGCCAATTCAGTATCCGACCAAATGCAAAATACGGCCAATTCTGTTCCCGAGTTATGGTGTTGAAAACATGATGACCTTTTAAATATGAAATATCATCACTTCATCCATCCATCCATTTTCTATACCGCTTATCCGTCAGGGTCGCGGGGGAGCTGGAGCCTATCCCAGCTGACTACGGGCGAAAATCATCACTTCATCATTTTAGATATTACATTTGCGTGCGGGCGGTCTGGTGGTGCAGTGGTTAGCACTGTTGCCTCATAGCAAGAGGGTTCCAGGTTCGAATCCCAGTCTGGGCCCTTCTATGTGGAGTTTGCATGTTCTCCCTGTGCCTGCGTGGGTTTTCTCCGGGTACTCCGGCTTCCTCCCACAATACCAAAAACATGCACATTAGGTTAATTGGCTACTCTACATTGCCCCCTAGGTGTGAGTGTGTGCATGAGTGGTTGTCTGTCTTTGTGTGTTGGCCCTGCGATTGACTGGCGACCAGTCCAGGGTGTACCCCGCCTCTCGCCCGTAGTCAGCTGGGATAGGCTCCAGCTCCCCCGCGACCCTGACGGATAAGTGGTATAGAAAATAGATGGATGGACATTTGTGTGAAAATTTATTTTAGCGTGTGAATACTTGTTTTGTATTCGGATGAAGCGGAGACTCCACGTGCCGTAGTGCTGTTGAGAAGTTACCTGGGAGAGAGGACACTCCTTGGCCAGGGTGCTCTGATTGGTCTCTCTGAGCAGCTCTTTGAGGGCATTCCTCACCGTGGTGTGGCTCCACTGCTCCGAGGGCAGCTCCTCAAGCCGAGCAAAGCTGCACATGAAAAATATATATATTATTGTGAGAACATACACTGAATTGAACTTCACTCACTAAAAGTTCTAAGAGGTTGCTACATTTGATCAAATCGATCAATAAACCTATAAATATAAATATAAACGTTAATGCTGGGTATTTATTCAAAGGGGCATGACAGCTTCATTATTGTGAAGGGAAAAATAGAAAACAAACAAATAATTCTGCACACCATACCAACATATGACGATTTGGGCCCAAGCCTCCTTCGTCAGATAGTGGTGGTGGGTTTTGGGGGATTAGTATGGACGTCTAAATTAACGAAATGAATAGTAGCAACTAGCTGTTCGATGTGTGTATGTAAAAATATATATACTGTGCACATGGCTGACCTGTGCAGCAGGATCCGCAGTGTAACCATGTGGTAAACGTCCAGCAGCATGTCAGCCACTGTTGCCTCTGGGGCATCTGTTAGGTAGTGGATGGGCATCGGCTTCCACCGGCCCACTTTAATAATACCTGAAGAGAAAAAAACAAATAAAGGACAACAAATAACACAATTAATTGCCTGTTTAAAAGATTTTAAAAGGGAACATGCTACTGGCTGTTTGAGTTTTCATGTTCTTCCATTTTCTTAATGATGTCGACCTAACCTGCTTGTGCTTTGTTATGGTGTGGGAGCTCTCATCATCCTGAGCTGAAACATTCCCCTGGACTTCCTACAACCGTGACTGGAAGTTCAAATCTAAACAGGCCTAATCGCGTTAGGATCTGCTAAATCAAACACAGACGCAGTCGGCCTTGGCCTGCCAGCCCCAATCATGTGTGTGTGTGTGTGTGTGTGTCTTCATTGCATGAGGATGGTGGTGGTAGGGGCAAAAGAACAAAGGGACTCTACGGCTGATTAATCAGAGGAGAAATGTTAAAATCAGCCGACATTAAAGAGCGAAGCGGGCTGTGAATGACAGCGGCGTTTTGATGTTGATGTGCTGAATAAACACCGTGAGCTCGCTGTTCTCCTGTCTGACAGCACTATATTCCTCCTGGCAGGTACTGATACGAACTTGATACTGATACTGAAGTATTTAACTTCAGCTTTCCAGTACAGATCAGATGATTTTAGCTCAGCACCACTAAATCAGCTTCACGTTGGCCACTAAATAACAAGACATTATAGTGCAAAAATGACATAAAATTATATGAGGTATATTAGAAATTGTGTCTCAATAACATTTTTTTTTTTTTTGTCATGAAAACCCTAACAATCTTAGATTTTAATTGTGTAATTCCCTGCCTGTGGATTCTTTTTTTTTGACAAAATTTAATGGATCTTTATTTAATATGTCCAAGTTTTTAAATTAAAATAATGTATAAGAGGTGACATACTGTATACAAAGTTTGTTGGAGGTTAAGTGGCAGAAACTATAAAACTAATGACATATTTCTTGGGTTATTGGGAAAAACATTGACTGTAATAAAGCCCAAATTTGGTTTGGTGAACTTTTGAGTGAGTGCTCACCTCAAGACATCACGGCAAGATTCTTCAGTTTTGAAACGAACCAGGATGTTACATATTGATAACCTTATTGAGAGTGAAAATGCACTTGTGTCAGAATTATAGAGACACCTCTGAGTTAACAGACCCAGTCAGTGTGTGTAAATTTTGGCTAGTCAAACCATTACTGTTATTCCTTGTATATACTAGCAAAACCTAGTTAAATTCTTAATAGTTACTGATGTATACATATTTTTTTTTCTGATGCGTTTCAGAGCCCATGCCTACATTTGGGCCTATCGTGGGATATTAAATGTTCAGTGACTGAGTTAAAGGATAACTTGAGTGTTTGTGTTTTGACTCAGAATGTATACATGTAAGGAATTCAAGAAACTATAATGCTGAATATGTGACATTATCCCTGAGCATGTAAAAAAACAAAACAAACAAAAAAAAAAAAAAAAAACAGCTTTCCAATGTCTGTCTTTTTAAGCAACCAGCCCATGTTAGAATTACAAAATTGAATTATATCTGTGAACTTCAGTTCTAAAGCCATTGTAAAACTGCATAAATTATTTGTATCAAAATTATCATTGTTATAATTAAGTGCATAGTTATTTAAGATACATTGTCCTAAATGCTCGTTTCTCATAATTAAGTCTGAGTTGTTTCTGGCATCATCTTGTGGTTTGCAAGCCTTAAAATAAGGTAAATTGTCATTTTTAAATGAGTAATATCATAAAAAGCTTCCCAAAACATGTCCATAAGTTAAATTTAGATTTTTTTTTTTCACTAAGAAATTCACCTAAGCCCACATAGCAGTAAGCATATACTCTAAATAAGAAATAGCTTCTTTTAAATTAGCCATAATGCGCAAGTTAATTAAAGAAAAACCCCTGTTCCAGTTATAAGTTTAAAAATACTGGTCCAACCAAAGTTATGCAAGATGCAATTCAATCGCAGAGGAAAATAGAAGAGGCTCTGTATAATTTTGGTTGTGACCACACCGGGGGAAAAATGCATGACTCCAGCCAAAAATTATTTATTTGAAAAGAAAAGGCTTATTTCTCAGAACAAAACCTAGCCATTTGGGAGAGGCGAGGGGGGGTCGCAGGGCGTCAGCTGCATGGTTAGAGCACCCTGTGTTTATGGGACACACCAGGAATGTCAAACCACCCTACTGTGTGTGTGTGTGTGTGTGTGTGTGAAGGCTGTTGTTTTACGGCTGACTGGATGTTGTCTGTGTTCTTGTTTTGATCTTGAAACGATGAGAAAAAAGTTCTGGTGCTGGACACACAGATACACACTTAGGGTTGGGCTTCCATACTGCCAGGGGGTGGACTGAATCAGGAGATAAGTGCTGGATCTGTTTATCTTTAAAATATCTTCTTTATGAATACCTTTTTCTGTTATCTTAAAGTCTTCAACTTTTCAGAACTCATTGTACCCATGTGGCTAACCACACCCATCTGAAACCAGTTATACTTTATTCATCTTCTGCTGGAAATAATTAATTACTCATCAATTACCAAACAAAGCAGTAACAAACACTGAAAGATTTTTCCCCATTAGCGTGTAATAATGGAAAGTCAGGATACCTACGTTTCTCAGATGTGATGTAAAGAAAGGAGAGTTAATAATATTATTTTTAATTTGTGTTTAATTTGTAGATGTCAGTTTTTAATGACCTGCAGAAAATGTCATCGCTAAAGCTCGCGTTTGGATTCATTGCTCTCCCTCATCTGGATGCCAGGAAATTTAACTTTTGACAAAAGTGGAGGACGCCCGGGTGGAGCTAAGCACAAGTGGAAACCACGCTGGCTGTCAATCTAGCAAATGTGTCTTAAAAGAGACTTCTCTTTAAACTTTAATATCTGCTTAATGGAGTAATGATTCTCAAAAGCGCTCCAGATAGATTTCAAGTTGTTTTTTTATTTGAGTCTTCTTGGTGTTAAGAATTGTTCTTTTTCTCTGAAAAGAAATAAAACATGTTTGCTATTTTCTTTCTTTCTTTCTTTCAAAAATATATATAATTGTCATATTTGAACTGTCAGTCACGGTTACAGTTTGACTGACATTTTGCTGTCACAGGGCGTCTTTACAAACAGAATATCTTGAATACTGACTGAAATTATAGTGCGGTCAGTATAAGTACAGCCTTCTCTTGCTAGCATGGCATGTGGGGATGACATGCATGGATAAGCTGTACTTAAACTTCTGAATCTAGAAGAAGGAATTTGTGAAAAGACACAATAGGACATGCATCATGTCAGGACAAAAGATTACCGTGTGCTGATCACAGAATCCATTGCACTCAGCTCTGGTTATTAATTTATGTCACTGAGAGAATAAGACATGAGCTTTTGGGGACAGTTCCCATGGTTGCAACGGTTTAAATCAGACTAACTCATCGAATTCGACTGAAAAATGATTTCAACTTTTATGGGTGTGCAGATTCCGAACACTGAAGTGAACACATCCAAACTCTACTTACCACTTGCCTGTACAGCTGAGCTATGGGAGTATCCTAGAGCGACCAGTGCAGTCTCTACCAACTGTGTGAAGAGCACATCCTTGCGGACCAGTACGAACTCAGCATGACGGTCACCATGCCCTTCGTATTCGCCAGCTATGCCCACATCTGCATGCTCCACCACACAGTAGACTGGGATCATCAAACCTGACAGACAAGCACAAAGAGAGTTATTATTTTATGTCGCTATAACTGTGTGTCCAGTTCTCCTCGTAGTTTCTTTCTGCAGGTCTCTCTCCATCCAGATCTACATGTTGAACTGCATCCGGCCCTCTGACAAACCCAATGTCTACTATCAACATCTGCCCATGCTGTTCTTCTATGTAGTGCTAATATAGCTTAACTTAAACAACATATCAGCTAAAAAAACAAATACATACAATACATAGTCTTCAGAATTCCAATTATAACAATCTGTCATGTTTGTCCTTCATGTCTTTCATCCTCTCTGTCCTGTCTACCTCTTCTTTCCCCCCCTTCACCCGGCTGACTATCAGCAGGATAGTTCTCCCTTGCAAGCGGGGTCCTGCTCAAGGTTTCTTCCTGTTAAAAGGGAGTTTTTCCTTGCCACTGTCTGCTTGCTCGGGGGTTCAGGCTCTGGGTCTCTGTAAAGCCTCTAGAGACAATTTTGATTGTATAAGGTGCTATATAAATAAATAAATTGAAATTGAAATTGGAGAGATTTTAAAAAAGAATTCAATTCAATTCCATTGAGGAATGAGTGATAGGTCTCTATGAATTTGTCTATCATGAAATGTACACAAATTTTGCAGGAAAGATTTTTAACCTTCTGTTTAGTCATCCATGCTTCAGTGTCCTGAAGAGCATCTGTGTGAAAGGGACTCCTACAGAAAACGAGGCTGGCAGCAACACTTCTGAACAAATTTCTGTCTCGTCGAGGACTTAGTGTGTCAGCGTTGTTGCAGTATGGTGGCCTGCATGGTGGTCTCGGTACAACACTGTGGTTGAACTGAATTTGTGTCCGCACCACATGTTAAAACTCACAAAGAATAACACTTGTTTGCAAAAGTCTTCAGAACTCTTCATGTGCTCTGGTCACAATACTGATATCATTTTACACTCAAGTGAAGTGCCACGACTCCAGTGCATTGGCCTAGACTCATCATCGGGTGAGCAAAGAGAGCTCCTCCAGGCCTGGAACCATTCACACCCATCTAGTTCACTGCTCTGTCCCACAGGAACTGCTAATTAACAAGCTATCAATCCTCCTCCTGACGAGACAGCGACGGATCAGCCAGAGCCAAACCACAGCAGAATCAGGCACGCTATCATCCAACAATTCAACCACTCAGTGGAAGGGTGGCGGTAGGCAACCCAACAGAAAATCTATGTGTGTGTATGTGTGTATACTGTTGCAATGTTTGTGTGATGATGCATGATGATGTTTTCAACTGCATGAGAAAATAATGAGCATTTGTGCGTGAGTATTTTCTGTGTTAGGTGTTTAAGAGTGTAAATGCTGCCCTGTAATACTGTCGCAATGCAGAATATGGGTGTATATATGTGTGTGTGTGTGTGGCCACCCCACCCACAGACAGTAGACACCAACATCATCCACATATCTTTGGCAGAATGTTTTCATGTCCTGTCCTAACACTTTATGCTAACATTTCAGCACATGTTGTGATGAGCTGTGGTACACATACCTGTAGCCAGGTATGAACCCCCTATTCTATTAAACAGAAACAGAAAGAGCATATGACACCTTCTGTCCATAGGTCCTTAATTCAGATAAGGAAAAAAAAAAAACATTTAAAAGGGGACGATCCGTTTCCCAGGACAGAACAGGAATGAAACAATATTGTGTCAGTATGGTTTTTCAAACGAGTGAACATTTTCTATGTACACATATATGTGCTTTATTGTCCTCTGTATGCTAATTTCCCTGCAGGAGAGTGAGTTTTTGACTGTGTAAGTGGTTCCAACTTCCAAGTCTGCAGGATGGTTTCTTCCAGGTCTCGCTGGCTCTACTTTTAGCCAAAATGTTTCTGTGTGAATTGGCTGAAAAATCTCCGTTGCCAAGGTTTATCCTAGATTGTGTCGTAACATTGGGCGGACTGATCTGATATGTGGAGTCTAGCATAATCTTTATGTACTGTTGCAACCATGTTGGAGACCTAACCCTCACCTCCAAGTGGTCTCAGGGGTGCACCATTCTGTCTGATCCGTGGAGCTGCTGGACTGCCATTAACCTCAAGACGAGCCGACTTGCACAGTGGGGGGCCTCCTGAGGCGGGACTCTCCCCTCTATCCTCTGGGCTCACGCTGTCCCGAAGGTTGGGGCTCTCTGTTCCCCCGCCTGCACCTCCGCGCTGCTCCATTTCCCTGAATATTCCAGGAGGAGCACCCAGCACAGTGCGTGAAGCTGGAAAGAAACAGAAGAACTTGCTTCAGCTCAAAAAATCACGTCAACAGATGAACACATGTTTTTTTTTTCCCCACTTTAATTTAAAGTTAGAAGGGGGTAAGGATGATGACTAGGAAGGTACTATAACAGTAATTCCCTCCCAGCAGAAAACTCCAAATTAAAACAATCAAGCTGAAATGCTCCCCGAAAGGTGCATCTGCAAACTCTGTATCACGTTTCATACTTTGCCGTTGTTGACGGCGAAAAAGCCAAGACAGACTGTTTCATCAACAACGGTCACTTTGTTCATTTCCACCCCAGCGTATACAAGAGAAGTGGGGACGACCACAACAGACAGAAAGACGGAGGCATCCGAGATGAATCACAGGTCAGCGAGTGGCGTTCGCTCAGACTGAAAGACTAAACACAGTCAAGTATATTATTCTCTGTTTAGACAGAAAGGAGTAAAGAACACAGTATAATGACAGACATGAGGGTGTGTAAGGTGAGTAGGAACACTGTGACAACACACAGTGGATGTGAGAATACAACCAAAAACAAAAAAATAAAACTTCAGGGTCTGAAATGGTGTATGACAATGACATGATTATGTTCTATTCATATTACATTCTACTGTATTTTGCACAACATTACACTGTTTATTTGTTGTATATACACTTTATGTTGCCTTGTATATATATTTTATATTGTCACTTTTTTATATTGCTATTTTTAACATTTTGTATACCTTATTGTGTGTATTGCTGCTGCTGCACTGTAATTTCCCAGCCTGAGATCAATAAAGTCTATCTATCTATCTATCTATCTATCTATCTATCTATCTATCTATCTATCTATCTATCTATCTATCTATTCTGGATTGTTTTTGTTGCACTTCAGCAGCATCCTGTTCCACCATGTCACCATTAGATTTTCTCTTATGCTAATGAGGTTATTATACATGTTCAGAAAAGCATTTTTGAACAATTTTTTGGAAAAAATATTTGATATTTTTATGTCGACACACTTGTTTCTTTTATGATACATGTGTCATAAATGTAATGTACATACATACATTTATGTATGTTAAGTCATGAAGATATATATCTATCTATATCTAAATCTATATCTCTCTCTATATATATAGAATATAAATATACAGGTGCTTAAACTGTAAAAATGAATATAACTTCTGAGTTTCTTATTTTACCCACTGAAACTAATGATAATTTTCATTCTTGGAATCAGCCAAATATTTGACATTTTTGTTTTGAAAAATGACTATTAATGATCAAAATAGTAACACTTTCAATCAGCTAATCAATTCATGGACTTATTGTTTCAATTTCGTTTTACACACAAGACTCATATACCGTAATCTCCTGAGGGCTTAAAAACCCAAATTATAGGCGTTAAAATATTTTAAATAAATGAATTTTAGAAGTGAACACTGTCGAGTTGAACGTTTACATCCCAGGTCTCCATGTGGTTGACGTCATGCGGTTAAAACAAAAACGCAGTTCACTTTATACGGCAAAATTCTGAAAGGACATATAAAACTAAAAACAAACATTTGTTTATGTGTTTTATTCATTTATATTTATATATTTATTTCACTCCTGCTGCCTTTTTAAAAATAGTTTTAAAATTGTTCACTTTCACTGGTTTATTGCTAAACAGTTCTAGTTTAAAAGCTACATTTGTATACTCAGGTATACCCAAAATCTGCAGCATCATGCATGCATTCATAAACTCAACACAGTACGTTTGGGAATGCAGTCGACTCTTTGCTTTGTCTTCTTTCTCACATTTGTGGTTTCCATTGGTATGACCGTAAAGCCAGCAGCGACACATGAATCTTAACCTAACAGCGACACATGATTATAATAAAACACATATGCAAAATTAATGGTTGCTGTTAAATGAGTCTGTCCAACACAAACAAGTAACGAAGAAATAAATAAAAAAAAGGTTATGGAACACAACAAGAAAAAGAAAAAGAGTACCAATTGCAATCTGTCGGTTATTACTGAAATAAATGAATTTTGGCTGAACCCACTACTGAGGTCTAAACAAATGTCAAACACACCTGCACCTACGCAGGTGGCCTAGAGGTTGGAGAAGCGGCTTGTGATCAGAGGGTCGCTGGTTCAATTCCCCCACCGGACGAGAAGGAAAAATTTGGGTGTGGTGGAGTGATTAATGCGAAAATTCTCACCCCCTCCATTAGCTAGCTGATGTGCCCTTGAGCAAGGCACTTAACCTTGTGTTTCACTGCATGTAATTTGCTGGGTGTTGCATGTGTGTTCAACTAAGGATGGGTCAAATGCAGAAGACTAATTCAGTGTGTGTATGTGAATATATATATACTGCAAATAAAGCTGATTCTTCTTCTTGGTTACTAGTCATTTGAGTGAATTAACTAGCTAGCCAGCCAGCAAGCTAATGTTAATTCCACCCATCTAATGGCAAACTTAAAAGCATTCAGTTAAAAGTTGAAACTCTTTTCTTTCAATTCAGTTCATGTAAATATGTGTATTTTTATTCTGATTGCAAGATTATGCTAGCAGAAGACGTAACATCGTTATTTATATGTAAAATAACAATTCATCACAGGTTTACTTTCTTCACCGAAACAGATGAAAAGAATGAAGAGCATCTGTCAGTCAAAGCACAGCTGTGGGAAGGGAAGAGATGTGGGACAAAATGAGGAGAGTGAGGGGAAAGAGAAAGAGAGAGAAGCTATAGTGGAGAGAAAGAAAGGAGAGAGGGCAGGATAGAGAGAGAGAAATGAACAGAGGAATGGAGCGTCGAAGGTTCTGATGAACACAGATTTCACCTTTGTGCGTTTTGATTGGCTCGCCGGTCTGTGGCGCCAGCACGTTTTCATCCCAACTTGTCACGGCTTGACACTTTGTCACACCCTCGTGTGACTCATTCAGACACACAAGGTGTGTGTATGTGACCCTCCACTTAACTCTGGACATCCAACACCCTGTTGGGACTTTATAAACCATGTCTTGCTGTGCAGTTGCTCCGATCACCTCACATTGTGTGTTTGCATTGACGCTACATAAAGACCGTTTATTCTCATTTCATTTCATCTCATCTCATGCTCTATTGGATTAGGGATGTGTCAATATGTCACAGTATGTGATGCCCTGGGAAACTGGTACTCCTGACCAGATCGCTTTCTCTTCCTCCTTCTTCCAAAACACACCAGAAATTGGCTAAACAAGATGAGAACAAGGAAGCAACAAGGCACCTCGCTGTACATGGATCAACGTAAAAATTCTGACAAGGAAACGTGCGGGACTTTCCCTGCTTTCTTCTTCTGCTTTTCTGTGTGTTTGCAGTAGATTTGTCTACAGTGTCCACAGTGGGCAAGGTCAAGGACGCCTCATGACACTTCACACCTCCAAACACTGTAACAGAACCACTGCCAGGAATTTAACCAAGAATCTCAGGGTGACGGGGTAACGGTGATGAAAAACGATCACCTACTTAGAAGGCCAATAACGACACTGGAAGTCAATGTTAACACTCATCATGGTTTTAAGCTGGTTTGCTGTCTGACTTGTTTGATTTGGTGTGAATACAGTCAAAGCCTTACTCAAAACCTTCTCAACATCCAACATCACGAGTCAACAATATACAACTGAAAAGCGGTTTTATGACGAAAGACCACCGTGTCTTTCCTGCAGCTGATCTCCGTCCCTCTGGATGCAGCTGTCCCTCCCACGCTGCAATTGCTAATTTACCCATCAATCTTTTATAATAACGCAGATTTAATGTTTACTGAGAATTCTCCAGTCCACCAAAACCAAAAAACAGCTGAAATGTCCCAATAAATCTGTTCCCCCCCCCCCTGGTGGGACTCAATTTCACTCCAGGGAGGAAAATAACTAAGCTCTTTATTTCCCGTCTTGGTCATTTTCTCAAATTAACACACACACAAACACACACACCAATGAAACTCTTTTCATATTCATTTCAGCTCAACACAGGTCCAGTCTGCTGCAGTTCACACAACTCGCATATCGAATCACATCATGGGCAACCGAAACTTTCAAACTTTCCTTCAGTGTATCCACATTTAATAAACATATTTTGGGCAATTGATTATAATCAGCCCATTCACCTCCTTCAGATTTTCTCCTCTAACCAAAGCATTATTTAAGTCATTAATGAGAAGTGTGTCACATATATAGACAGTGTTGGTCAGCCTTCAGTTTGGGGCTTTCTCCACTATTACAGCACGTTGGATTAGAGGTGGAGTTGTTCATTAGCAGCTATAAAGTTGTTTTCATATTCGTATTAAGTGAACAGTGTGGAATTATTTTTACTTTTAAATCTCTGAATCATAAACGTAAAAGATAAGACACCCGGAGGTTTTAGGGCTGACTGACCATCGACTGGTCAAGTCAGTCACCTCAGGAACCTTCTTTAAAGTTCTGACTTCTCATACTAGGAAAAAAAAAAAAACCCATGTGTTATAACATCAATTTTGACTTTGCTCTCTTCAAGTGTCCCTGCAAGCCAAGACAGAGAGCCACCCTGCACAATACTAGAGACCCTGAAACTGAGGCAAAGTCCTAAGGACTGCAAATGATGTGCTGCCACATATCAAACGATGACTGCTGTGTATAACTTTGTCCTCTATAATTGCTGATTGCAAACAATCTCATATTTTGAGTTAAAAGTCAGGGCTCGTTCTATCACCATCACGTTCTTGTTTCATTTTAAATCCAACATCATGCTGGAGTAAGTTAAATATGTATGCATGTCTTTCAATTTACTCATCAACCATTCGTCCAATCGGTTTCACACCTGGTGGATGCACTTGGCAGGACCCAAGGAGTGCAGTGCGAAGTAGTTTGGATGAGTGGGTATCACTCTCAACACTTAGTGACTATATGAATGCTCAGAGGCACCCTCCTCCTACACAAGCAAGAAAAATTGTGACACTTAGCCTCATAACCTTACAATATACTTCAAATTGAAGAGAAGTACTGACGCCCACTCCTCCCTAATTAAGAAAAATGCTGCATCCATGTTCCTCCTGTCCCTGGGTCCTCAAAGACTCTGCTCAAACCTGACATCAAAGACCAACTTAACTATTCCATCTGTCTCCCTTGTCCCTGAGCCTAAGATGCCTAATCCTGATTCAAGATCTTTTTTGTGAAGGTGGCCTCATCTGAACTCTGAGCCAAAGCCAGAGCTTACCACATACAAAAAAAAAAAAAGGCCAAAACATATGCTTTTCACCAAAAAAGAAGTTAGTCTGGAACCCATTCACTTTCATGTCAAAAACCTTGAGCTTAATTTCAATGTAGGACTTTTCTTTGAGCATGCAGTGTTTTCACACCTAACTCGTTTGGTTTGTTTAAAACAAACTGTTCCGCTGGTCAGCAGGGGGTTCATTTGGACATCTTAGAAAGAAGTCAGTTGAACTTTGGTGCACACTGAAGGACTTAACGGAGACGGCTTGAAAAGGTGGGTCCTGGAGTGCTGTCAAGCTGTCCACTGGTCTGTGTAAGCCATGTGTATATTCCTGTAGTTCATTTGGTAATCATTGGAAACATATATGCACACTAGAGTGGATATTTTCCCCTTTGGTATGAATAGGTTAGAAGCTGTTAAAGCTGCTCTGCTTGTATCCTGTTTCATGTAATTGGCAGGTCATTAAATCCATTAAAAAAGTGTGTGACAGCATTCACAGTAATAAGGCTCATCAAGACTCAGTAAGACGCCTCATTATTACGTGAACATAACATGTTTGGTAGACTTCGCTTCAGGTTTGCTCTATTTGGTTTGTTTGGAACAGGAGCCGAACTAGAACTGAAGTGCCACCATGTTTCATTGTTTTTCCCCCCCTTTTGGTGTGGAACAAATGAACCAAACTGCAGATGTGAAAGCAGCCTATAATAACACTTTTTTAAATTGGGTATTTTAATGTTTTAAATGCATAAAACAATTGAACATTTTGCTTTTCATGTGTGAAGACTGTCTAAATTCAGAAAATTAAAAGCCATTGACCAAAGAAGCAGTAATAATTATTATTATTAGAATTTATGTGATGATTTGGGAACAAATTACAACATAATATTGATGTATGGTCAATAAAAGTCTTTTTTAAAAAAAGTGCAAAATAATGTGTATGCACAAAACTGTATTTGTGGAACAGCTGTGTCTATTATTAATACTTAAAGACCTTGTTTTACTTGAAAGCCGCTGTATCAAAAGTGTCTTTCGCTCAGTCATTCGCACATATAAAGCCAATTCAAGCGTCACATTCAGTGGGTCTACAGCCAAGAGACCACACACTCCCAACACAGCTCCATTCACTTTACTAGCACACATGGAGGCCAAATGTACAGTCAATCTCAGTAGCCTCCAACTGACAAATCACACTGAAACACATAGAACACCTCCGCTGGCTGCTAGTCGCTTCATTTAGGCAGGCTCTAATTAAGGGGCTTTGATAGCTTTTAAAGGTGTTCACTCTAATCAAATTAACTGTGAACTACCTCGAAAGGAGCCCTTTAGAGGATTCCTGTGGTTTACAGTAGGACTGATTGAATTTTACTACGGTATATTTCGGTTAAAAAATTTTGAGGTCCGGTGAAAGGGCGAAATGAGCACCAGAAGGTTCCTTGAGGAGTTTCCTGTGGCTTTTTACAGGGTTCAAGTGCTTTTCTTATGCAAGCATATGTGGACAATATACTACTCATTCCTTTCTCACTATTCTACTGGTCTACAGGTGCTCCTAAACAACAATTCTGGTTTATACATTTACAAAAATGAGTATTATGAGAAAGGAAACGCATACATCTCATTTGTTAGATATCAACAATGTGATTTGGTGAGTAATACCGAACATAATTCTAACTTTTTTTATTGACAAGAGAACTTCACAGGACCCCTTGTGCTCAACCAGCCGCAGAATGAGCTCCTGCTATACAGTAGTTACTAATCTGTTGTTAGAAATAGTATTAGTGGCTGAGTAAGTTTTACACCAGATGCAGAGGCAAACTGTAACAAATATGAGATTCTTTTTGATCGCCGTCTACTTTCAGACAGCTGGTATCCGCCTCATCAAGATCATCTCTATCTCACACACAGGTACACTAGAACCACTACGTTAAATATCAACATATCCTCCTGGCCATAAACCTAACATCATAAGAAACACTACAGAGAATGACAGCAAATCTGTGTAGTTTTTAAATGGTTCCAGCATTGTGGTGGAAAAATATATATCTGCTCCGTCATGTGTGAGATTTTTATTCCCCCAGCCTCTAAGAGATAACAATATGCAAAGTTTTTTAAAATACTTGCCTCAGGATTTCTAGTTTGTCTTCAGAATCTATTGAAAACCAATTTTTTGTGCCCCTGGTTCAATCAGGAAACAATCAGATGGGGCACAGGGGAAATGTTAATGGTGAAACTGGTGTCACTCACAACAGTACAAAGTTTTTGTATTCTTCTTTTGAATTGTCAAACCAATGTGACTGGATTTAAATTTCTGCTCATATTTTATTTCTTCCTTTTTTTTAAAAAAAAAAAAAAAAAGCAAAACAAACAAACAAAAAACTAGTTTCCTATATTTGGACTTTTTGTTTTCACTGATAATAGAACTAATATTATATATAGCTAATATTCATGTCATTATAGTTATTCTAGACTAATCATTCTCATCATCAGTTTTGTATTTACTTTGCTACAAAAGACCAACAGAATGCTAGCCTTAACTCAAATAAAAAATTTAAGAAATTTAAGTCCATGGTACATATTAGTGAATATTCTTATTACTGAAACATATTTACATGTATTCATCATGAAATTATTAATTAATTATTAATTATAGCCAGTTCAGAACTCGTTTGCAGCAAAGATCTATAGCCCCAGCTTGGTCTCGCATGAATTTCATTCACATATCTCTGAAAAAAACCGTTCTTTTCATTTTAACTACTCACTTTTAGCAAAAGTGCACATATCTTAAATGTCGATTAAATCTTCAGAACCTTGTGAAAAATTCGGCATATATTT